>NW_020799117.1:14737098-14767911 GCF_003259725.1 Athene cunicularia | reverse complement strand
GGGGGGGGGCAGAAAAATATATTTAAAGCATTATGATGATGCTAATGAACAAAGATTCCATCAAAAGCATTTGCATGGAGAGACCCTTAATTACAGTTACATTAAGGCAAGCACCTCTGCAGTCCAGGTGTAATCACATGAAGCAGTATGAAATACAGCTTTAAGAAGGCAAGTTAAAAGGTTGTGGTCTAACAAAAACTAATTAGTGGCTATTTCTCATTAGATTTATTTTCTAACACACAGGATGTCTTTTGACTGTGTCTTTTTAGTCCCCCACTTTCATTTTCTGCACAATACTACTGATTTATCCCAATATAGAAAGGAAATGTATACTGAGGGATAGAGAAAATGTGTTTCAGGGAGGATTCCTATCAAATATCTGCATCATGAAAACATAGCCTTACTGGAGATTTATGGTTTATAGTGTCCATGGCTGGATTAGAAATCAGTCAGGCAGTTTTCAGCAGTTCTTTAGCTACTTCTTACATAGAAAATAAAAATAACATCTATTGCACAACTTAATTGTGCAATAATTACAACAACTTAAACAACAACTTAAAGGGAAACTATTTTTTGCATATTTCCTGAGAAATGTCTATACTAATGCGAATTTATTTCTAAATGAAGGTGGGAATTGTCTTGGGTTTCTCCCACAAAGTTTATCACCGATAGCATCCTATGGCCAGTTGCAAATTGGGCACTCATACAGATAAAGGGAAAAACAGAGGCTAAGGTGTAGATTTCAATAAACTCTGCCACTTTATAATCATATTTGCAGAAAAATTGACAATTGCCCCGTTAATATTGTTACGCTGACATGCTTAACCTGCATGACTTTTCCTTTGATCTTCCATCTGCTCTTCATTTCAGTATGTGATAGCTGAAGCAAAAAATAGCCGCCCGAAAACTCTCTGGGTCATTTCTTATAGGCCTAACAATAGTTTGATATAGCTTTAATGGGTTTGTTCATAAAACACAATTTTCATTCTGCCAGTAATTCTAGTATTTTGAAATAACATTTTATTCAAACTAGAATAAAGACTAAATAGTCTAGTCTTGGGGGTATATAGATGCAGAAAATTATATTCAAAATTTTGCTTTTCCCTCAATTTTAAAATTAGGATAATTGACAGATCTGACTGTCAGCTCTGAACACCAAACACAATTTTCTTTTTCTCTGCCTGGAACAGGTAGGTTCAGTCACTAGCATGAGTGAAGAAGATTACCACAGGGCTGTGTTACAATGCTTCAGACTGGCTCCAGAATAATAATTTGTTTCCTCCTTTAAGCACACACTACTCTTGACTTTACCACATACATATAAAATGATGAAAAATTAGCACCATTATATCAGGACAAACACTTTTCACCTTAATGAGTCAATTCCTAGTCAAATATGTCAATAAATCAAAATTAAGATGGACTTGAAAATCCAAATCTGGACATCTTTGCCAGTTATTTACACCTGCATATTTAATTCATACATAACAATAAAGGGTCATTAAGCACTTTGTGTATCTATATATATACCACAGATACATTTTAAATGTGGGTTTGCTTTTATCACAGGTCTAATGGCAGAGCAGCAGCTAGCTGACAGGTTCAAGTCAGCAATACATTTGGCCTTGTAGTAAAAGGGATTAATCAGAATATAAGCAGCACCCAGGTTCTGCACAGTAGTCTTAAAATGTCTGAAAACACATTTTAAACACCAGCATTCAAAGCAAGCTGGAGAGGAATGCATGTCTGTGTAGCATGCCACAGTACATACAGAAGAAGCTAAGATATTGTTCAACAAAGATTTTTTTTATTTTTACTGATCTATACTTTGGTATATTTCTTTTTGTCTGAATGGAATCAGTCCTGTTCCCCAAGATTTCAGCAGCTGCATGAACCTGCTAGGCTATTTCAGCAAGTTTCCCTTGTCTGGAATGACAGCTCAGACTAGTCAGCATGCCCTTTATCTTTGAAGATCCTTATTTGTCTACCATTTCACAGCAAGCAGTTCTGATGAATAGTTCAATTAACCTTTCCGTTATTAAAACAATTAATTGCAAAAATGAAAGACATGACAAGGGCTAAATACTAATGCATAAATTATTAGGTTCATGAATTGTAATTATTAATCTATGTACACTAATTGTGAAATAAACAAAGAGGACAAATTGTAATCAGAAGTCAGTGCTAGAATTGATGGCCATTTGTTTTCCCTAAGAAAAGAGAAATGCACCATTTTACTCCTGGCATAAAGAATTAATCATACCAAGCCTTAAAGTCGAGTATTTTTTTACCTCTTTTGAATGACTTAGGATCATCTTAGGACATCAAAGATATCTAAAGTTTAGTTTTGTTTCTACAGCAATGTAAGTTTACATCAAAAAAATCTACTTGCCAAAACTCATTACATTTCAACATAAATATATGTCTAAACTACGCCTGCAGTGAAAACACTAAATTTCATGTAGCTATAATTCATCCAAGTATTGTAGAATTCTTATAACAATGTGGTATTGAAATGTTGCAAAATATAACAAAAATATGCTGATCAGACACATGGAGACATGATCCTTGAAGATTAATAGTATTTCACTTATAGGAGAAGTACCTGCCTCAAACATGCATGCAGATGTGCTACCGAAGGATATGTTTGCTAGTAAAGCGATGTGCATAGACACGGCCAATAAATGATTTTTTTTTCCTGTGGAACATTTTAAAATTTTAACAGTTTCATAATTTTTCACCTTAAAGACAGTCAGGGATATAGCTATGAAGATTCTAAATTTATCCCACACTGCTTTGTGCCAGAGATAATGAAAGGAATAATTATCAACACCCAACTTAAATCATCTGTTGTTCACTGCCTTCTAGCAGTTTTTCCATCTCCTTGTCGTCCTTCTCCCCCCACTGCCCTTAAAAAGACACTCTTTCTGAGGGCAGAACCACCTTCCTTTGGGTCACTGCCCTAAAAGCTGTGACGTTGCCACAGCAGAGTTCAAACGGTTGAGCAACGGTCTCATGAGATAAGTGATGTTAGGGCATTGATTGCTTTCAGAAATGTTTTAGATCCCTGAATCCTGACAGAGCTGCCTCCTTCCTTCCATATTGTTAATAAGTTTGCATACAACAAGTTTGAAATGGTTTTATCAACAAAAAGACAATCGCACCACCACAACCACCATGGAAAGGCACAGTTATTAAAAAAAAAGCCAGCTAAGCTGTTGTCCCTGTAAACTACCTACCATGATGTAAAAATGTTTTGCTTGGTAGAGCTTTTAGATTCAAAAGTTGAATAATGATGATGTTAAAACCCACAGTGTCAGAGACCTTTTGCACTAGAAGAAAAGCTTCAAAGAACAGTCAGTGTGCTGAAGTAAAGACATTTGCTCTGAATAGACCATCTCCTCATAGCTCTGGAAAGAAAAGCAGACTTCTCCCTTTGAAGCCACCTCTCATAATCCTTATTGCTGCTGGTCATCTTTGGTACCACACCCAACTCCATTCTAAATGACCGGATTACTTGTAGCTCACTGAAGCCATGCTATCTGCATGGAAAACAAAAGTGATGAACTGCTGAAGAGCTGTCAGACACTCAGCGGCTGACTCACCACTTGGCCTTGTGGTTGGCCAATTGACTGCAGAATTTCAAACTGTCCTGATAGCAGCACAGCATGCTTAAATAAGGAGTTTATCACCTAATTTTGCAGCATAGCAGTTTCAAAACAAAACATAAAGTTTTCAATATCAGATGGTTCAGCAAATTTTTCAAGTGCTTGTGCAATGCTACTTACATCCTTTACATTTATAGTTATTGCACAGCATAAAGTATGAAAAAAGAGGTCTTCCAATCAATTCTGAAAAAAAAAAAAGAAAAAAAAAAAGAAAAAAAAAGTCTGTCTAGGTTTTTCTTGGCCTGTCTATTATTTGACAGGGAGTTGAGAGCCTTCAGAACATCTTTCATCTAAGATATCTTTGTTCTTGTATTTTCCAACGAGTTGTGGTATCCTGTGCAATGCCATATTGAGAATGGGTTTCATTCAGATGACTTGGTTACAAGGTATTGGAGAAACCACTGTATAGTGCTTGAAGATTTCTTTTTTCAGTGTTATTCTCCATCCTCTCTTAACATCAGCAGTGCTGCATGATCTCTCACTCATTCTTATCCTGTCTAGGATACTACATGCACTGGGAATGCAAAAAACTCAGATGCTGCAATAAGGAAAGTGAAAGGTGGAAAGGTGTGAGGAGTGGCTGCATATGTATCAGAATTCAGGACAATATTTGAGTCAGCTTTACTCTGATTCCTGTTTTCACTCTTATACTTAACTGTTCACAGCTACCATGTTTTTGGCTGCAATATATTGATGAGAAAACTATTCAAATCATCAGTCCTTTAATAATTTTCAAGTCATAGGTGACCATGTGTTGTAACTTCAGAACTACCCATCTTCTTGGTAAAGCACCACAACTACAGTGAATAATAAGAAAAATCTAGTAATCCTTTAAGAATGCAGTGTATGGGACCACTAAATAGCATAATTTTTATAATTCCCTGTTTACAAGGACAATATCACAGAGAAAATTAATTGATAAGCTCTCAATTATGAAACCAAAGTTCTGGCAAATCCTCTCTCATACCTTCTCATTCTTTTGATTTCTTTTGTATGTACACCATTAAGAGTAATGCATTTTTTCACACTAAAGATAGAGCTAAAAAGAGCAAAGGTACAGTACACTTTCTAAAAACAGCTGTATCACAACAAGGTGCAGTTTAGGCATATTCCCACATTTCATTATAAATATGTTTGTGCTTGAATGTCAATGCAAGAAAACATAATCTTGTTACAATATAAAAAGTTATTATACAATGGCCTTTCCTAAAATACAGTTTACTAGAGCATGGCAGGTGGCAGACAGGAGGCTGAAAACTGTAACAAGCAATTACATTACAGATTTTTTTTCCCCTTCAGTTTCATTAGCTAAATTTCTGCATATTTTAATCTGATCTTTTTAATAATGTGTCAGGACTGACTCTCCAGTGGACATGAAACTCAGAATGGTCATGGTTGAATGAATGCATCTATTTAATTTTTCTCTTCAACTAGTTTTAAAAATTAATTTATCTGATTGCTCAGGCTATTATATAAAATTTGTTGAATTTTGTGTATTACTAATAGGCACCTTCCTTGTATTTCTGCTCGCTATTGCCTAGATAAGTTTTTTCTAATACTTGCTGATGGCTGATTAAAGAAATAATGAAACAGTGACAAAAGCCAATTCTGCATTGCTCCCACAAGGCTTCAAACAGATCTGGAGTTAAGTGCAGAAGGAAGGCTTCAAAATGGTTTTCAAATACATTTTTGAGTACAGAATGATTTTCCTGCTTTAGTTCTTGTCCACACCACAAAACCACATATCTGGCAATCAAAGGAGCACAGCTTATCACATTATTTTTTTCAGGTATGCTCAGAAGACAGATGAGTTTACCATCAATTCGTAATGGAACATAGGAATCACTTTATAAAATAGGCCAATTCTAAAATATCCTCATGAAAATGTTTTAAAATTTTTTTCAGGGTTTGGGGAGGTTTGTTGAGAGAAATAGAAAAAAATATATAGTTAAATTAAGCATCTCTCAAATTTTTTTTAATTAATTTTTTTGTTAATTTATTTTTTTGAATTGTTGGTTTCATTTCTTAAATCCTGCATGCATTCTGCTCCAAAGAGATTTGTCAGGGGAACATTTCTGATGAGGAAATTAAACTTCTGAAAGATCTATTTTACCGTTAGTGAAATACTTCATGGGTATTTTTAGAGGCTGATTTTGATCCCACTTACATCCAGATTAGCTATCCTGAAGAGAATGAAATTGTAGTATTAAATGAATGAATGGCGACCAGAATCGATCTTGGTTTTCAGAACTGTATAAAGAAATATTGACAGAGACATTCCTGGCTGCTCAGAAGGAGCTCCCTCACTGTTAGGGGTTGCTGTGGTCGAGTTAGTCACTAGATAGACCAGACAAATATCACAGCTGAGGTCTTGATTAATTTGGGAAAAAGCATCTACCCTTCACACCTTTTACACTTTTGATGCAATATACTTCCACTCTACTGAAGTTCAGTATACATCCTGGTTTCATGTTAGTGTTTGGAAATAATTAACACTGAACTATTTCATTTGCATCTCCAGGATACACTAAAACCCACGAATTCAAGTAGGCAAGTATTTGGGGTCCATAAGTTAATTGCACTATTATCATGTGATAACATGTGTTAATGAATATGTTTAACCCAAGCTTGCCATGACTGCTGTTCTTGATGGAAATAATAATTCTTGGCCTCTTGAGGGACATGCAATTTACTAAGTATAGCTCACTGTATAGAAGATGATATAAAAAGAGATAAGTTACAGTAGATTTACTGTAGCTACTCCACAATTTTTCCTTTACATTGCAAAAGTAGATCAGTTCCCCTGAGCTGTACAAGTTATAGATAAGGATAGACTAAAACTTTTAAACTTCACATTTACGTAATGCAATATAATGCTTTTCAAATCACTAAGTCTTGCCTAGAGACTATCAGTCACTTCAGACTTGCCCAAAACTCAAGTAAATTATGAGTTTGAAGAGATTACAACTGTCATCTTCACCTTTTACACTGGCAAAACATTCATATTTCAAATCTTGGTTATCTTTGCATACAGTTCAATGCTATATTGTCCTGCCACCTACTAATCAAGATTTGGGAAAAAGATGAATCTCCCAAAGTCAAACGTATATTTTTCTCTTATCGCAGCAGCACAGTTTGTTCCAGTTAAGGAGCTGATGCTGCCACTATAAAAACTTCGATTTTTAAGGGGATGTGTGAGTTATCTATAAAATTTTACTCCAGAATGAAACTTTGTGTGCAAGGTTATTAGGTCAGGGACCTTTTTTTTTTTTTATTTTCCTTCCAATGGTATAGAATTTTTAAAAATCCCACAAATGGACTTTTGGAGCAGATATTTCAGACAGCTCTTTCTTCCTTTAAATAAAAAAGGTTTTGTTTTTTAAATTTCAGCATTTGCAGTCATTAGTTCGTAATAGCTCTGGATGATAATTGTTGAACAAAATACACTCATGTAAATAATAAGCAACTTAATTATCTGTAATGATATGTTAACATTTCAAACTGCTAAAATGCTAATAAAATAGCAGCGTCCGTAGTTAAACATATTCCCTGACATCCATGGAAAACTCAGAATTCTGGTTTTTTAATTCACAATCCTGACAATACTACCTTGGCACTTAATCCATTCTTTTGTTTATTCTTAACACCTTAAGAAAGACTGTATGAAGATTAGTGAGAATGAAGAGTAAAAATAAAACACAACCAAATATTGAGCATTCCATTGTCTCCCCTGATTCAGTTAAGTGCATGCTCATGTGTGCGCTCACATGCTTTACTGCCTCATTTTCCATGCTGCCAGAGTCTGGTTTGCCTTTCTGCCTTCCCAGGACTCTGCTGCAGATCCCAGTCCTTGCCCTGCCCTCCCATATTCTCACAGTGGGTCAGAAGGAGGGTCTCCACCCTACATTGAGGTCACTCAAGCTGCATCTCATTTCCCTGGGACAAGGCAAGACAGCTTGCAGAGTGGCAGCTACAGCCTGGACCAGCCCCAGACTCCTTACTCCTTGGGAAAGGAATGCAAAGAATAAATCCTGATCCACCCCTCAACCCAGGAGGCGAGGTGGCACTCCAAGTCCCTGACTGCCAGGACATAGCGAAAGGGATTATCATGCTGAAGGAGAAGCTCATTGTGATTACAGCTCTTCCTGATTCTAAGTCACTGGTAGATCCTTGACGACATTAAAGTAGACCAGGGAGGAAGGAAAGAATGTCTTCACCTCTTACAGCTATGATAATCACTCTGGTTATTTTGGGGTATTGTTTTAGAAGCATAATAAAGAAACAGAAAAACTCTTGAAAAGCTTTCAAAACCTCCACTGTCCTGGCAACATCTGCTGAGAGCACTTGAAAGAGACTCAAATCAGAATTGCACTTCTGATAGCTAACGTACTTGCCAACTTTGAAAACACCCCTGGGTAATAAACTGTTTCCTTCTCATTGATACCTTCTGTTTCCCTCACCTCTACTCATTCTCCTCCTTGTAAGAAAGCAAGAACATTTTTACACCTTTTTGTCAACTTAAATTCTTTTCTGAATAATAGAAAATATTTTCAACATTTAATTATTTTTCAAATTACACAAGGAGGAAGACTAGAGCTTGTAGACATTTGATACTGCTACACAAAGATAAACAAAAACCCTAAATAACTGATATTCTGAACAATAAAAAAAAAAAAAGACACAAAAAAACAAACAACCCAAAAACCACCCCAAAACAGTACAGGCATCACACCTTCCACGTGTTTTCCTGTCCTAAGATTATGGAAAACAGGTCATTCATACAGTGCACTGTTGCAGAACTCAACTTTTAATGTATTACCTATAGATTGCGTGTTCTAAAAGTTAACACCTGCATTAAAACCAGAGGGTAAGTTAGTTGAATGCAAGTCTCACTGGGAGAAGTAATTAATTATGGATCATTACTTGGTTATAGGCCTTTTTCCAACTTTATCTTCAGTGCTCAGCTGAAGGCAAGGACAACTTTCAGCTGCCCTTTTCAACATATTAGCCCCAATTCCATTTTCCAAATATGTTATCAATATGGTAATTCCACATTTTTGCATCTGTAGACAGTACCGTCTTCATAAAGGTAGCATTATTACTACAAATATAAAGGGGGGAAACTATTTAAATTACTAGGAGACTGTGCAACTCCAACTCTATTTATTTCAATTTATTCAACTGTCTTGATATATTCGTGAATAGAACTTTTATAAAGAATGAATAAATTCACCTTCAAATTGTACCAATTGACTTTCACTGGGCCAGGGTACGTGATGGAATCAGAATCACTTTTGAAATAAGCCCTGACAATGCTGATCAAAACAAAGTGGCTACTCATTTATTAAAGTGACAGCTCAGCAATGGTTTCAAGCTAAGGGATGACGTGGCCTGGGGTGTTAGCTATGGCCTGGGGTGATAGCTGCGGCCAGAAGCTTTTTTGCCAGTTGCAGACTCTGAAGCTGCATCTGACGGCGTGACATTTCCTAGGGCTCCTGCACCTGCCTAGATGTCAAGCAGCTGGTGTAACTACTGTCACCTATTTCAGATTGTTATTCTGCGAGTGACAAGTTTGCCCTCAGACTACATACATGAAATTGATCCTTTTTCCCTTTGTTATGAGCAATCCAGTCATGGATAAAGCATCTTGGGTCTGATGCATACAGAAAATGCACAAAACACAGATTTTCAAGTTTATCATGCAATTTATCAACAATTGAAATGAATCATCACTAGAAATACAATGTAAAACATATGAGACATTTGAAAGTTTCACCCTAAGAACTTGAGTTTCTAGGATTTATAAAGCAATAGCTTTAGAGGTATTCTTTGAATGTTCAAGTACAGGATTGCTATAGCAACCCATATCCTGCTTTAAAATCAATAGCAATTCAGGCAAGACAAGCTGTTAAACCAGTGTAACAGGTAGGAATGTGCTTCCTCAGTTCATTGTAGATGTTGCTACAATGGAAGTTTAAGTTAAAGGAGGAATCACAAACTTCCTATACAATTTTGGAAAACAAGGGAGGGGACAAGGGGGATGAATTAACAGTGAATCTGGATTTGGGAAAGGGCTTAACTGAAAGCAGCAGAGCTCTCGAGCAAGTGAAAAAAAGACTCCAGATAGCACTCTTTCAGCTTTTTTAAAGAACTGAGTTGAGCCTGAGTGAACCTGTGCTTTCCTGCAAAGTCAGTTTTAGCTTTCCTGTTGTGCAGAAAAAGTCCTATAAAATGCAGCCACAGCAGTGCTTCTCCATTGAGCCATTCTGAAAGGAAAATCTGGTAAGGCAGAATTAGCACAAGTTCACATGCAAGATTCACTGTTTCTTTCTCCATGAGCAGAATGTGGTTTTGATGCATATATAAAGTCCATTTCAAGCTATGATTACATGCTGGCAGCTCTAAAATTAATATAATTCAGTAAGAAAATTTATTCTGATAAATTTTCAAATAGCTGGTTATCTGGTCATTTATTTTTTCCCTTCTTAACACTTTTAATTTCAAATTTCACATTGTGGAGAGGGGAAGTAGAGAAAATCAGTATATAATGTTCATAGCCTAAGAGTCTAACTAAAATTAAAAAGGGGAAATACAATCGTATCAATGTGAGAAGCTTAAAAAGTTCAGGCGAGTACCTCATGAAAGTAGCTGGGAAGAGAAAGATTAAGAGACGTCTACCCGATAGAAATGGATAACAAAACATGCAGATCTTGTGTTAAAGTGAAATTGGTCGGTATCAAGAGGTCTTACAGCAGTAAGGGGGGTGGGGGTGGTGAGCTTGGAGAAACAAATGTAACACCAATTCTCACAAAAGGAAGATGAGCGTATCTGGCCACTGTCTGTGTGTTCAAAAGGGAAAAGTCCCACTTCTTAAAAGCACATGCACCATTGGTGCCCGTTAAGATTTCAGCACCAAAGAGTGGAGATTTCAGTTTGTGCATACAAATGTATCTACATGTGAATCACGGCGAGCTTTTTCCCAGTTAGCTTATTATGAAGTTCTTCTGCTCTGCCTTGCAAATCTTTTACAGATGATCTACACACACACACACACACACACACACATACAAGACTATCTAAAAAAGAGGAAAGGAAATGGGCATCTGTACAGAAATATAGTCCATCAATTTTGATGTGACTTTCTGACCTAGAAATATTAAATACCCCCAATGGATCCTTCATTCCACAAATTTGTTCAACTGTTTTCTGAGCCCACATCAACATTTATTATCGACAACACTCTGCATCAATGAGTTTCACAACTCAGCTACCTCTTATATGAAAAAGTACATGCTCGTGATTGTTTTTAATTTTGCCATGGGTTTGCTTTGTTTAACACCTTACCCTCAAGCCCTTCGTTAGAAGTGATTGCAAATGGCTTGGTCTCTTTGGTTCCTTGTATCTCTCTTGACTGAATAAATCTCTATCATATTACTCAGCTCTTCTGTAGGCTGAAAATTCCTCACCTTAGTTGATTCTTCTCCGTAATCACTATATTCTTATGCAAATTTTACTTTATCCGTGCCTGTATAAAGCATTCTGGATGCAGGCATAGCATGGAACTTTATAGTGCAATAATGATGACATCATCTTCTCTATTCCTTCCCTAATAATTCTTAACTTCAAATAACTCGTTTGAGAGCTGTTGAGTTCTGCGGTAACATAATCACAGAAATTTGTCTTACTTCATTCCTATATAGCTAGTAAACTTAGAGCTCTTTACTAAAAGAGTAAAGCATTATTTTGACAATGTATGTCACTTCATATTAATGAATATGCATGTTAAGTGTCATCTTGTCTTCCACTCATGTGTTATTGTGAGTTACTAACCCTTTGTGTTTCTAAACCAGAAATGTGGTGGCTCTGGATGTTAAGCTGACTGGCAATTTTACAAAGGCTCTTCTGTCTGGACATCTCAAAACCACACATTTAAAATAGTAGAAAAAAGAGGAAAGTGTAAAGTATAAGCAATCTTTGTTCTGGCCTAATTCCTTGAAACTGTTTCTGTTTTCCACAAAACTTTACAGTAAATTGCGAGTATTCATCAAACAACTTCAGAATAAACTTCACTATAAGTAAACACACTTTGGCATGGACCCCACGAAAGATGACAAGAGGTGCTTATTTCCTTATAATAAGGACTTACTGACTTGGGAAATTATAATGTATGTCAGTGCAGGAATTAATACCAGTTCCCAGACATCTATAAGTATTTGCACAATTGTACCCCATAAAGAGCACAAACTGATGAACCACTCAGAACATATATATAAATATTTTATATTATTCAACCTTTTGACACAGCAAGATAAAATTACAGTATGTGTCCACCTTCTTCCTCACACCTATGAAGTTGAATAAACCATCATGCATTCCAGTATAGCTATTGTAGAAGTCCCCCACTATCAAGAGAAATCCTTCTGACAATAAAAATGATGCTTTTAGGTAAAAGGTGGAAAGAAAATTGGCTAGAAGTAGTACGTCAAAAATAGGTAAAAACCTAAGAAAAGCAGAGAATGATCCTCAACACAATGACACATATTGGATGAACGAGGGGGGTTTTTTATGATTTCAACCTCTTTTTATATTGCTTTTGCCATATATTGAGCTCTGGGAATTGAGTCCAGCAAACAACCAACTCTTTTTAAGATGCATTCTGTTTTGTGAAAAATCCTTTAATGGATTTACTCTACATTTGTAGGTGGTAAGAAACTCCCTTCCAAAATAGTGTCCTGAATTAAAATGTTTAAATTGTCCTGCTTTATATTACAGTATATTATCCTGTGGCTTGTGATAGAAAGGTTTACGTAAATTATAATATTTACATTGTTTTCATACATCATTAAATTTTCAGTCTTGTTTTGAAATAACTCTTCCTTCAGTTTGCATCTTGGCATAGGAAGTTTCTACTGCCCTAAGTTTATTCATCCCATTAATCCTAAATTTATCTGCAGGAGGTAGATAGCCCTTTGTTCTTTTTATTTGCAATAAATAATTTTACTTGAGGATTTCTGGGAAAATGTCCAGCCATTACATCTGTATTAAGTCATAAGGTTTCCAGAGACAGTAGGAGAAAAAGTGCATTGGCATTTCTGACCCTTGGTAAAACTGTGGCTCAGGGTTATTAGGTGTTTCCGTCTGGCCAAAGTAAAGCTTCGTATTACTAATTTAGTAAATTACTTGAACTCTCCTGGTGTTTTCACATTTAGAGAGCTACAGAAGGGAAAGAAATTTCATTTTAACAAAACTGCTGAAAATGCTGTGAAGGGACAAGAGACAGACCGTCAAGCTTTCTTCCATAAGCACTAGAAAATCTGAGTTATATTCACAACTTCATATGTGATATGGACAGTGTCCTAATTTTTTCCCCTCTGGCACTGTGCACATCCCCGTATTTTTCTTGTTTGTTCCTCAGACACTCACACTCAGAAAGTGCAGAAGTAGTGCAGTCTCCTTTCAGACCACCTCAATCTACGCGTACTCAAAAGTCATACAGTGTTTAGCTATGTAACACATCTATGATTGCTGTATTTTTCTGGACATGTAAACTTTCTTGGTATTAAGTATTCAATGTTTTCCTGTTTTAGTTTTCTTTTTACTCTGGGTAAATCCTTGCTGATTTTCTCTTGCAGTATACTCTATTGTGGTATTTCTCTATTTGCATGTGATTCACATGGATTCTTTCCGTAACATGGAAAAAATGGTTCTTGAGGTGAAGATGATGAAAAATCCCACATTCTTTTAGGGAAAACACTGCACGTTAGTTGCTGACATGCAGACCCCTGTTAGGTTATTTTTACTCCCAAGGGATACCACAACTTCATTATTCTTTGAATGCCTACCTATGTCTGTAATTTTTCTCTCTTCAAGTTAAGTTGCTAGTGTCAGGTTTCAACTAGTGTCAAGTTTCTTTTGGATTTTCTTTTACAGTGCATAATGTCAGCTTTATAAGACTCCCAGCAGTGTCCTCAATTTAGTTTAATTGTCTTCTTGCAGGTGTCAGAAATCAGCTGACAGTTGTTCTTGGAAGTCTTCCCTATTAGAACAATGAACTCTGATCTTTTTACTGTAGCCAACACACATCTAAGTACTAATGAATACCTTGACAACCATGCCACTGCCATTTGTCATTTACTTTCAGCAGCTTTACAAATCACCATTTACGTCATAACTGGAATATCATATTCCAAGGGAAAACAGCTCTTTTGTGCACATTCCTTGTCCTAACTAGTTCAAAGATAAGAGCGTTTGATTGCACTTCATTTCTCCTTGCACGACATATGCAAGTTCAGAAAACCATTACTCATTCTTAACCAATTGAAGGTGATGCTTCCTTTCTCCTCACACTAAGTGATTTCTTACATTTTTCTTTACAACTTGCACCAACAAAATTCTTCTTTCCATAATGTCTGGTTTTATTACTGTGCTTGAATAAGTTCCCTGCAAGAAAATAGAGGCAACATGCTGTGATTTAAAAACTCTGTCCGTGTTTGCAGTTAACTCATTCAGTCTCAGAGATCACTCTGCATGTGTCTATGCATATCTAGTGAGTACTTTAGCAGAAAAGAGATTTTGCACAATCTGAAAATGCCCAGGAGGCAAATTGTTTCATTAAAGTTCATAGTCAAAATCAACTTTGCAGCGGAAGGGTTATCTGTCTTTCTCAAATTCCTTATTACAGTTTGACAGCTTGTGAAATAACCCCAATAAACAACCGCTTCATGTATGTTTAGCAGCTAACAGTTTTCTAGAGCATGGGTTTTTTTGTTTGTTTTTCTACATCGCTGTTTAGTAGAACTACAAATCACAGCAGGGGTCAATTAGTATAACTGTAAATGTTTTTGTGGTTGTCACCTAGGTTTTATCCTTTAAAGCACCATGTACATCTCAACATGAAATGTAAGCAGTTCCCTATTACTATAGTCCAACCTTTGGGCTACTAATTTTTTCATAAGGAAAAGGTTAGTTTTAGCTTACTCTGCGAATGCACATGCCCACGTGTGACAGCCTTCTAAATCTGGGCTCTGGGTTCTGACCCCGGCAGTACCAACCCTCTGCCCAAACCCAGGCTCCAGAGAACCTCCCCTTCCCCAGCCCTGCTGGCCTCTGAGGCACCACAGGGAGAGCTGCAACAGGAATGTTGAACACCTTCCCCCTCAAAGGCTGAATTTTCTCTTTGCCTTAATACAAGCAGTGCCTTCAAACAACACAAATGGCACTCATGTGCCTGGAAGTGAATGAGTTGAGAAAGCTAAATCCAAATTCATCTCCCTAATCTAGAATTATTCAGATTAAAATGATGGGTTTAATTTTTTTTTTTTTTTCTTTTAAGACTTAAAAGTTTATATTCTCTCATGTCTGAAGTGTTTGTGTAGCTGTGATCATGATGAATCTTTCCAATTGCACTAAAACCATAAAACCAAAACTGACTCTCTTCCTTATATTCCTTTTTTGACTTAATATTCACAAGGTCAAAGTTTTTGTGTCCCCTGATCTCTAGAGGATAAAGTTACACCTTACCTGGTAACACACAGTAGTAGTCATCTAGACTGCATGTCTTTAAGATCTAAAACCACGCTTTGCCCTTTTTTACCCCACAGGATTGTATTTTGTCCTTCAGAGGCCAAGTTTCAGTGAAATAGCAAGGCAAATAGAAGAATGATTTCTTCATGATTGTTAATTTGAATATTGTGTCTGAATGCTTTTGAGGTTTCACATCCAGCCTGACTTAATGCCTTTCCTACCCAGTTCCCCTCATTCTTATCTGATCTACCAATCCTGTCACAAACTCATCTGAAGAGGCATGCACAGTCAGCATACTCCTTGCCTGAGCTAACTTCAGGACAAACAACTCAATTTCAAATATTTATTCTGGGTAAATTTCTTACACATGAAACTCTATTTTCCCAATTCATTTTAATGCCTTCAGACTTCTTTAAGATCTATAAAATTATTTGAATTACTTCCATATGAAAAGACTGAGATGGACACACACCAGATGATTCCCTGAAAAGCTGAAATTTTAACATATTGTTTCAGTGTTAAAGCACTGCCTTAGTGCTGAAAGACAAGAATGAGTTATCTGTGTGACTTCTATGAAATAGAGTGATTATTCAATAACTACTCTTTTTATGCATTCAAAATGTTGCACAGTGAAGAGGGCAGGAAAAGGTGTTTTTTTCTATTCCAAGAAAAGACAAACCAAAACCTTTCAAAATTTCTCACCGAAGCACTTTATGCCTCTGAAGAGCTAGTGAGCAGGAAATCAGTTGGGATGACAGAGTCCCAGAATCTAATTATTTATTTCTCTTTGAGACAAGGAAGATAAAGACGTGTGTGTGTGTGTTGCACTTCATCTTTTCCACTTAAAATTAAATTGTTAACAAGGTCAGAGAGACTGACTTGGTAAGCATGTTGTGCACATAAGTTCCATGGATGAATATTTAATTGCTAACAGTTACTTTTTATAAAGAGTGAAAAAGTTCCAATATGGGAGACAGAAAGGTTCCCACCCAGGAGAAGGCAAAATCTGGACAGGATACTTATGTGAAATACAGCTGTCCTAAAAGAAAGCCTGTAGCTGAAGCAGGGCCAGCAACTGCTGTTACCCACCCACCATCTGGACAACTTTTCTGACATGGGTTTTGTTGAAACAGATCTATTCCCACACCTGCTTTTCTTTCTTTTTTTTTTTTTTTTTTTTTCTGACAAGTATACTTTTTCTAAAAAAGCACATAATCGAATGAGAATGATCAATTTTGTTTGTAACATATCTTTCATTTTTCATATGAATGGGGATACATAAACATTTACTTAAGTAAAGATTTTCTTTGTGTGCAAATGACTACTACAATAAAACACTTAGAAAAACAGATCAGTGGTGTTTTCAGTAAGAACAAAACCATGTTTGATAAATAATTCATTTATACCTACTGTGCATAATAATCACTCTTCTTAAGCCAGTATTTCTTGGAAAAAAACATCACCCAACTATTTGTCTGGAAATATGACATGTGGCCTCTCTCACAGTGGGAAAAATCTAGACATTCATCAATAAGGGATCTGGCCTTATTAAAAAAAAAAAAAAAAAAAAAAAAAAAAAATTGAATTCCTTCAAAATCTTGGGTTTGTTGCAGATTTTACTTTTCACAGAGCATCTACTCCAGATTCTACTTTAGCACATATATGTATGTCTTGACAAGCCTCCTGCCTCTGTATATGCACCATAGCTGCAAACCTGCACTGTCCTTACATACAATCCTGACATTCAAAGAAGATGTCATCGTTGTTCAGGACTTGGTGAACTACATGGGCTGAAAACAACAGATGAGAAAGGCAGTGCTTTGGTATTTGCAGTGATTACAGCATAGAATTTTCTCTGAAGATCAAAAAATCATAACACCTGAGAAATATTTTCTAGTCTGGAGGATGACTGTGTTTACTAGCACCACCTTTCATATCTAAGCAAGTGCTGAAGCCAAACATACAGATTCCTTTTCAAACAAACAAACAAACAAACAAACAGATAAAGGAAATATCTTTCAGTGCTTGGAGTCCACGTAGAATTCAGTTGTAAACCACTCGAAAACACTGCTTGTAAAAGTGAGTTTGGATAATTAAACTTACTGTATCTATCACTAAGGGTAACAACTACACCAACGTA
Source organism: Athene cunicularia (assembly GCF_003259725.1). Taxonomy (NCBI): domain Eukaryota; kingdom Metazoa; phylum Chordata; class Aves; order Strigiformes; family Strigidae; genus Athene; species Athene cunicularia. The sequence continues at coordinate 14,750,580 of NW_020799117.1, read as the reverse complement.
TTTCACCAACGGCTTCTGACCATTTTTTGCACAGATCATTCTTTGACTAAAGTAGCTGTTGGCCCACATGTCAAATTTCCTTCATCTTTTTCACATTATTAATCAGCAAAGCAAGAGTCCTAGCAGAAAGAAAGGTCTGTGAAATTAATTGAAATCAGTTGATTTTATTTTCTTCCATAGTACTGATTCAAGATTTAAACAATTCCAGAAGGAAAAAAAAAAAAAAAGCATATATATGTAGTTTGTACAGAACATGCATACATCTTTCATATGCTCAAAAGGTGTATCCCAAACCAGGGTGAAATCAAGTGGTCTTTCAGCTGACATAATGGGCTTTGAACTAACTCAAAGTTCAGCCAGAGCCAGCCGGAGCTTTTCAAGGGACCTAATGACAGTCAGCATTCATAATGTGAATAGGGACTGCTGGGGACTAGACATCAAAATGCAGTGGTACCAGATGGCACAGCTCAGTGACAGCCATGGGGAGAACTTCTGTAGGAGCCAGAAAGGTCCAATGCATACACAGGTATGGTAAACCTGACTATTCATAAAACATATATTGGGGGAGGTTATAAAGAATAAAACCTTGTTCAAGGCCATAAGATGGAGGTTTTGCTTTCAGCATTTTACTGACATACAAGAACAGTTAAAATGTTAATGTAACCTATATGTATTATGTAGTTTATGGACAGTATGTGTTGCTATAGCATCTTATGTTAAATTGCTCTAATTAACACAAAGGCCTTCATAATGAGGAAGAGACCCATTCTGATAAGGACCTTTCAACCTCTGTGACAAATGTAAAAAATTTTATTATCCTCCATGTAAGTATTTCAAGAACAGCAGCATCACAGGACAAAGCATGAACAAAAGATCACATTAAAGCTACGTGCGGTAGCACAGTCTCTCTACCACATTCAGGAACCAACAGAGAAATCACATTTCCAGAAAGAGAAAAGCCATTTGGATATAATCAATTTTAAATGTATTACAATATTGCCCTAATCTGGAAGCAAGATATAGCAATAAAAAAGAAAGGCAGCAAAGAGGAACTGGAGAGACCCCTGTAAAGATCTGAGGAAAATGGAGATAACTCCCTGAGAGCTTCTTACCAGATGTTGGTAATTTCACACTGTTACACTGTGAAAAGCGGATTTGTATTTCTATAACCTGGGAAAGATTAGTGTGCTGCAATCAACAAATTACAATTTGAATAATAAATTCCAGGTTTTGCCAAGATCATCTCTCTGCTGTGGAAAAAAAAAAAAAAAAAAAAAAAAAAAAAATAAACTGCTTCAGAAGTCACTTAAAAGGAGAGCGAAATATTGAATAAGCAAGATATGGCAAACTAAGTGCAACTTTTCAGACTGGATCCTAGCTGTATTTTGATCCTACAGGAGGATATGCAGCACAGGTTAAACAGACTATTCAGTCATATCATACTGGAAGGTCTTTGTCTAGTTGCCATCTGATTCCATCTCCCAAGCAGTTATCACTATGATCCAAAAAATTAAATCAAAGGATGTTTACATTTTGGGATCAGGTATATGTCCTCAATTAAATTTATTCTTAGTATTTCCCAAAGACTTATAACATGTCAAAAATTATTACAGTTATATACTTCTAATAAACAAAGTTTCTCAAATATGCACAATTTCATGAAGCCTTCAGTCTCCGTCATGAGCATACATTAACTCCTTAAAACTACACACAAATCTAATATCAGTGCGCTGTAGTTAACTGAGATGATGTAAACCTTTGGCTGTCCAACCCATAATTGAATTAATAATTTTGTACACAATTTTTTAACATTGTGTTGAATATATTTTGCCTAGGTAACAATCTATTCAGTGTATCAGAGGAGGCAAGGATTAATTTGGAAAGATTTCAGAGATGATCCCAGTCAGCACTAAGAACTCTACTATGAACTAAGATTAATTTACATGTTCTTAATTGTTAATTCATTGAAAATGTATGATATGAAGAAATGTTTTGGAATGGTACAGTTCTTTCAAAGAGCAAACTAGAGAAGTTGAGTATTTAAATGAAACAATAAACAGAATTTGAAATACATAAGAAGATAATACTGTCCACATGCTTGCCACACAGGACTGATAAACTGCAGCTATAAACAAGAAAGAAACCTTGGAAAAAACTGAATATACCACAAGGTCAAAAACTGTCAAACCTGTGGCTACAGAAGATGCATGAGCTAGAAGTGACAAGCTGACTAAAAAGAAGCAGAGTAGTGAAGAGGGTAAACTCACAAATATTCAGGCAGTTTTGCCAAGTTCAGAGAAAAGCCTTTTTTTACAGGTACACTAAAAGTGCAATTTGAAACTCAAACTCTGTGTATTGGTGAGCTACTTTACATCAAGATGCAGTTTAGTTCTACAGATTTTCATTCTATTCCATAAGAAAAAAAAATATTCTTATGTTAACTGAAGAAATGTTTATAGGTTATACTCTTTAACACTATTTATTTTGTGTATTCTTTGGTCATCGTTTGAGCTAAGATTTTGACTTTGCAGTCTGCTTTAGGACTGTTTGTACACAACACAGATGACCCTGGTTGTTCCTATTACTCAGGATTCCCAGATGTATTAGGATCCATTCTTTAGTTTTGTGGTTATGCATTACTTGTATTTTATTTAATGCACCAACATAAAAAATTCAACAGAGGATTGAAAGAAGCAGAAGAATTTCAGTGCAGTGAAGTCTCCAGAATAGGATCAGTTGTCAGCTGAGCAATAAAAAGTATTACAACATGCAAGGGGAAAATGAACTACACAGATTATTTTGTAAATTCTAATTGGTCAATGCTATAATATTTTACTGATTTTCAAGAAAGATTTAGTTGGTAGATACGAAATAAATCAGGGTTTTTTAATTATGAAATTTATATTGGAAGACTTTTATGTAAGAGAAACAACTAGTGAGCTTAAATAAATAGAGGTAAAATTATTTCTGAGGCATACCGAAGTACATTTATGTCAGTATCTGTACTTCACCATTACCAAGGGCAGCAAATCCTAGCAATCACACTAATGAACTTAGCAAAACTGAAAGGACTGAAGATGGACAATGTGACCATTCACAGGTCTTTTGAAAACATCTGAGATCAGCAATATTCCTACAGTCACCTGCATAGGATCATGTGCCCATGCTCCATCAGCCTACCTGCTTCAAGTGTGACCTGAGATCTTGCAAACCAGTAGTCTTTCCACAGTATGTTAAACATATAACCAGGCTTACCCAGGCATCCATTTTGCAAGGATTTATAAAGGATTTATTTTTTTCTTTAAGAAATTGTAAAATCGATCAATATTCACTTAAGGGTGACAGACACAAGTTTCAACGTGGAAAAATTCTGATTTGATACTGGGGGGAGGGGGGAATCACTCCGAGAATCATCAAACACTGGAACAGATTGTCCAGAGAGGTTGTGGAAACTCCATATCCTTGAAGCTATTCAAAGCTTGACTGAACAAAGTACCACAATATTGGTAATGTAAAACATGGTTTTCACTCCACCAAGTATTTGCTGCATCTGTAGCATTTACTTTGACATGAGAAAGGGTCAGTGTTCAGAGGAATATTTTTGAGACTGAAGAATAAAGGCAGCAGAAGTTGAGGATCCAGGCAAACTTCCTACATTTACCATTATCAGATATGTGGGTACAGTACCTCTGGATGAGATGATGATTATATGCAAATAGTTCTAATAGTCTAAGTTTCAGTCTGTTGTGTAATATTTTTCTATATTGCTACCATTTCTCTAACTGGAATGAGATTCAATAATATTCTCCTCCGTTCTGGAAGTCTTTACAAGCAAGATATATTTCTGATTTAGCAATTGTTCTCAAAAAGCCTGAAAGCACAAAGATCCTATTTAAACATGGCGTTCCTTTTATCCATTCAGATTCCTTCTGAAGTTTTGAAAAATAAAACAGAGGAGATGGTGCTGTCCAGAGAAGTGGGGAAATACACACTACCTTACAAGTTCTAATTTTAAAGAAAAGGAGAAAATGCCCTACTCACCTGTAGAAAGTGAGGACAATCCTCCTATCCCCACAGAGAGTGGACAAAACCATGATAATAAATTGGCCTTTGCACTGGGGAGACATAACAGGAGGTGTACCACCATCTTACATGTAATGTTTTGCCTCCTGCACCTCATGCAGATCACAAGCTAAACAGACTTCTTGGTTCCTCCCAGTTGGCAGAAGCTATTTTAGCAAGCATCCCTCTCCTCTTGGTATATGTAGGAGAAAATTAGAACAAAGAGCAACCCTTTGTTGCGTCCTGATGACTGTAGCATTGTGCTGTTTCCCTCCTGCTGTCCCCCCTCCACCACACCACTCTTGTGTAACACTCTCCCACCTCGCTGTAGACAGCCACATTTCTGTAATATCAGTAGAATACAAATCCGAAAGAATTTCTGTATACCATAACAGCACTCCAATACATCACAACAGAGGAATATAAAACCGTTCTCTAGGATAGGTTTTCTGAGTAATTTCTTACAGTTTTGTGTAGTTAAGAGAGAAATTATATTTTTTAAAGTATCAATAAAAGGATAAGAGAGGATGGCAGCATTCCCTGACAAAAGCCAGTAAGATATTTATGAGAACAATTTTGATACAGAACAAAATTATTTGGCTATTCCACCAAAAACTTCAGAGAGAAAAAAGCCTGTACCATATGCTGGGCTTTGCAAAGGATTTAAGGTTCAGTTCCTACTGTATTTCCTGGGATATAGTATCTTGCTGAAAATCACAGACCCAAAATGCATAGAAAGAAATATTTAATAAAAACCATCAATGTACTTTTTATCATTTTGCACTAGCCTGAGAAACTACTCTGACTCCTGTTCATGTCTTCTGAAGAGATGGTGTCTGTACAATAACTGCTGCTCAGATGCCATGGGTAAACACTTGGACTTCAACATCATCTCAGAAGCATTACTTAATTGATGTTATCAAGATGATTATTTTCTCTTGACATCACAAAGAGAAAATAATAGAGGAGATGCATTTTAAAACCAACTATTGCCTGAAGATAAAACGGTGATCTGACCCTGTTAGCAATTTCAGTTAAACTCTCAGAAGTATATCTTTAGCTCTGCATGTACAAACAAACAAAGCACCCAATACACTTCCAAATCCTACCTGTTACAGGGGTTTGGGGGTTTTAGTTTGTTTTTAACACCTACACATTTATTATACCTATCATTTTACTACTTTAATGTACTAAGGATTTTTTTTAATAAAATCTATGTATAAAACCAATAAAAGTATTGTCCAAATCACATTTACAAGATTTGATAATACAATCCTTTCTATACTGTTTGGTTTTTTTTATTCCAAGACATCATATATACGCAGAAAGAATATGATTTTTCTTCGTACAGGGATTCCAAGACATTCTATCTTACTATCACACACAAAAGATCAAACTCTGTTACACATCCCCTGCATGAGACTTTGGACTGCAGAGTCACTGCATTACTGCACTGGGCAAAAATTCCTGAGTATTCACATGAATTTCACTGAGTTTTCCTGGCCAACAATGACTTACGGACAACATAATATGTCTCTGAAGGAATATTTCCAGACCTCCAGAAAGTTATTGCATTTGATTTATCTTAAGGAATGGCCAGTAAACACAAGGGCGGTATACCAGGCTCATTTTAACTACTTTGGAATCTAAAATGTTTTACAAAGACATAAAACCTTATAGTTTATACACTTGTCTGAAGAAACTTACATATGTGATATATATATGTTATACATATGTTCATGTTCAAACATATTTTTCTCAAAATAATTTTTAAAAAATATTTCACAATATTCATCAATAGTACTCAACAACCAATTTTTTTTATTTGAACAAAATGGAACTTGGCCAAATTAAATCTCTGGCTCCAGTTGCTGCATTTAGCAGACACTTGTAGTTTCACGTATTAACTGGAAGATGATTTCCCTTTGTTTTCTCTCACTATGAGCAATAATTTAAATACATCACATTTGAGAAAGGTCATTATATTCTTTAAATACAAGATGTCACTCAAATTATCACTAAGAATTCAAGTGTAAGGCCACTGTAGATAAAACTTCAACTGTAGTGATCACAAAAATTGTTTATTATATACATCTTTTACTGAAGTTTAGAAAAAAATCTGTGAATATAACTGCTGCTTCCTGAGTAACTGCAAGAAATTACTTATTTCATAATCTAGGGCAATTAAAAGATTTTCAGTCAGCATCATATTCAATGTAGTGTATTACAGGAATCTTGTAGCTGTCTGATAGATCGATCAGCATGACTCAGTGTTTAGGTGAGTGTTGGTATGAAGTGGGCTGTCAGGCATTCTTCAAAAATCACTTAATAGTTTTGGCTTAAATCATAATTAATATTTAATTCAGTATATTGGCTATCACAATACAAGTCTGTGCTGTATTAATATTTATTAAACAGTGGGATATTTAGTCTTTAAAACAGGACAAACACTACATGTACTATTTCAGAAACAAAACACATGTAAAAAAAAGGATCAGCCTTGCAGTAAAATGCCTCTTTTCTTTCACTCTCTCTTATCTTCTATTCCCCCCCACCCAAGAAAAACCTAAAGCAAAAAGCCAGTGACATCAAATTAGGAATTCACACACAAGGCATACAAGTGTCTAAATTCCACCGAAAGAGCCAATTCATAGCTTGGGTGAAAAATGACAGTTAACAACCTTTAAAAGAAAGAACAGAAAAATAGCAAGTGTCATAACTTTGAATGCAATAGCTACATTTTTCTTCCCCGATTTCAACACCTGGCTTGTTGAGTGCCAGTAGCCATAGCAACTCGCTCAGCGTGCCAAGGCTCTGAGGTTCTTATTCAGCAGAGCGCTGCCTGCAGTGGCTATTGTGCAAGCTACCAAATCTATCTGCATTCATCAACCATGATTTTCCTCCAAATCCTCCCTCCTCTGTCTCCTAGCACATGTCAGGCAGGCTTTGCCTTGTTTATAAACTCCTCTGAAAGTCCCTCCCTCTCCCTACAAATTGGAGATCAAAACCCCTCTCCTTGCTGATCGTGGGACAGCTCAAGGCAACTATGCAATTAGATATCTTTAGATGCAGTCATGCATCTAAAGTACACTCACACCCAAATATTTCAACCTCAAATCAGCTGTATTACCCTTCAGAAATACTGCAAAAGAACAATGCAAATAAGCTGTTCTTAAAAGAGAACAAAACGGGGCAACTATCACACTGAAAGACAGTAGATTGCCACTGCAAATACCAGATTGAAATAATTTTTACCTATAAAACACTACCATGCACATTAGGTAGACTTCCATGTTCACTGGAACAAGGCATCTACATCAGCGTGGTCACTAATGCATGAAACATTCTGAAGCACAAGCAATGTTTAACTCAGCAGCTTCAGTCAAAAGCAGTACTAACCGTTCGCACCAGAAACAAGGTGCTCTATCAACAAGGCATTCCAACAGATACAAGCTGGAAATAAGCCAGACCAATTCACTAACATTTAGTAACTCTCCCATTTTAATAGCACTTTTTGAAAAAACACACCTCACAATGAGTCACAGAAATCCTTCAAGTAACTATTGCCACGGCTTTTCAAATTCCAACAGAGAGACTAAAGGCTCAAACTACCTGATGGTGTAGTATTGGCTCAAGACGTTTGTTAGCATTCAGTCAGTTTCTTCTAGTTGTACATAACAAATGAAATAGTAAAAGTTTGATTGGTTTGAAACATAAGAGTGTTATGCTAAATTGATTTATCTTACATTTTCCCAAGGTAAAGGTGTGCATATAGGCTCAGGCAATGTCCTTCAGTGTGTTGAACCACTCTCACTTAATCACACCTGGGCCCTTAGCAACCTGATCAAGGCCATGTATTAGGACCTGGATAAGCATGTTGTGGCCTGATGTGTAAAGGATGGAGCTTGCAGCAACTTTTCCACCACAGACAGTGCATAACAAGATTCCTGTTCCTTTTGTTAACCACCTTTGAATTTATCTTTGATATTTGAAGATAGAAGATTTGAAAGGATCTTAATTTAAGATCTGATCTTTTTGATAGATAGAGAGTTCCTACACTGTACAAAACAACATCTCAGTATCAATGCCTGATTTTATCATCCTGCTAGTTCTTCCACACAAAAGGACTAGCAGGAACTCTTTTTGTCACTAAAAAGAAATCATAAGAATAAAAAGAAAGTTGGAAATTAGCTTCGGTGCAAGTTACAAAAACTAAATGAAGGGTAAATCCACAGACTGAGAAAGTCAGCTAGCTCTTTGGAGTGATTAGGGTGACATAATCAGTGCTACAACTTCACAGAGAACTTAAGATAGTAAAGCAGGTGCAGTGTGATAGAAACGTTCTATCTTAAAAAATTAAAAATACAGTAATTAACAGCAGTGCCCAAGGAATTATTAAAATATGCAGAGTTCATCTTAGAAATTCGAGAAGCATCACCTAGAGGCAACTTGTTGGCAAAACACTAATATCAGGTTGTGACATGAATAAGAGCGTGACAGGATAATGTCCCACTAATATGCAAGAATAGACATAAACAACTGAAAGAACATCAGAAACACTGGATCCATATTAAACTTGAAATGTATTAGAATTTTTCAGGACACCTGGAGGACACCTAGAACTAATGCTATATTCCACGTCTTCATCCCCTGAACACTGTATGAGCATAACACAGGTAACACACATAAGTTTTGTAAGTACTTTAACCTAGCAGAAATTGTGCTGATGCAAAAGATGCCCTTTTCACGCTTTGTTCAATCCTGGCTTCCTCTCTTCACACTCTCCCCTGTGCAAGTGCAAGTCTTCAAACCACTCTGACATGATCCATGGAGGGAATCAATGGATTTCAAACCAAACTGGGGAGGAAGGAATAACGCCAGTTTCATCCATAGCAAGGTCTCCTCTGGTACATTTCACAGGCAGCTCAAGTGGATGGAAGGGAAGGAAAAGCTTCCTCCAGTGCCAGGATTATACTACCTTTAGGTGCTCGTGGAACTATAACATATACTTAACATTTCAAATAGTCTGAGTAGGTGTCTTTTGCAAATTATAATAAACCCTAAAAATGTCACCCAATATAACTATCATGTCTGCTGTAGGTACAACACTATGCTGGCAAAACAGTTGATTCTAGGAGGTAAAGGTTTTGCTAGTTCCCAAATAAAGTGGTATCAGTAAAATCATGTTAACGTACATATACTGCAAATATAGATATTACTGCATTGCATTAATTTATTCATAGAGAAGCCTTATTAAAGTAAGACATGACTGAACTGGTAGAATTTCTAATATGAGGAGAATTTCTACTATAAACCAAGACTACCCCTCTGGGATAGTCCTGACCTGTAATTTAAGGGGTGCAAATAGCCTTAGGTCACTGTAAGTGTGCAAAGTAGGGTGTGAGGGATTCATACTGACTCCTGTAATGTATTTGAGATGTGTAATTTAGGAAGATCATTCAAACCAGGAATTTTATTAGGAAATTCTGTGTACAATAGCTATAGTTCCCCTAATTAATATTTGCAAATGAAATTTATATTCCAGAAGACAACAGAATGATGCCCTGTTCCACTAGGAACTCTGAAAACACCACACAGGAGTGATTTTTACTCCTGTAGATCTTATTTAAATGAAGCATGAAAAAAGAAAGAGCCAGAATATTTTAAAGTAAAATCACTTGGCCAAGATCACTTGAAAGGACAATTGCCGACCACAACTTTGACATTATTAGACTGCCTCTAAACAGAGGCACATGCCTGTGGATTTGGTACTTTAGATTCGAATACTTCATTTATACAGTATGTTAATGTTAACAGTATTTCAACTCCAAGTCTTCATAAAAAAAAAAAAAAAAAAAAAAAAAAAAAAAATAGAGCTTTTACAGGATACTCGGAATGAAAAATCAAGTAGTTATACAAGCAAAAAAAAGAAAATTGGGCTACACAGCATTACCCTGTCATACATACCACACACATGCACATAGGGAGCTGGTACCTGTAATGGAAGGAGGACTGCAGACAACAGTCAGACTTGCAGTGTAAGCATCACCTTTGCGAACAGACACGAGCGGAGCGGGTAGAGACAACTGTCCTGGTAAGCACACAGTGACTAAGAGCAGCTCAGCGTATTAGGCATAAAGCCAAGGTTACCAGGTCATTGGATCAAGTTGAGAATTCTGTTCTCCTCACCAAGAGGGAGAGAAGTGACTATCTTAATGTTTGAGAAGGTTATCTTCGTCTCCTATGATTTCTTCCTTTTACAGTTTTGGGAATTTTTGAATTATAGTTTTTAAATCATTATACATTTTATATGTAAATCAGGTGTTGTGGGATAGAAAAATCGGTATACCACTCTTTAAGAGAAAGGTGAAGATTCAAAGCGGCAATACTACAGAGCATGTGCCTAGGCTGCCCTGAACAGGGCAGTTTATCTCCTGCTTTATTCCAGATCTCTGTTGTGGCAATTTTCACCACTCTAAAAAGCTGGCTTGTAAAAAGCCTAAAAGTGGCTACATCAGTCAGTAAATTGTTAAAATCTCTTATTTTGATGCAATGCCTGCTGACAAGACACGGGAAGCTACTTTGTACAAGTGGAGCAAGCAACTGCTTCAGTTGCTGTGACATTCCCTGCCTTTTTAATTTCCTTGATTTCTGCCAGTTTTACGAGGCAATCAAGATTAAAAAGTTACTCAACACTGACAAAAAAAAAAATTCAATTTAGATTTTGTGCAGACTAAAAGACAAAGTGGATGATGTAAATGAATAAAAACAACAAAAAAAAACAACTGTATTTTGTCTTTGTGAAATAAAACAATTTAAGAAGTTAACAGCCCAAGCTGTTAATCAAGTTAACTGGAAAGTACATAAGTGAATAAAAAAAAAAGAGTATGAGACATTTCACACTTAAAGCACTGAACAATAATAAGGTTCTACCTGTTAACATATTAATAATGCTGTTAAGAATATGATGTGCTTGATTCTGTGCCAGAGATTTCATAAGCCTATGCAATTTCTTATCTGTCAAGAAGCACTTTTTAGCTACTGGAAGAAATATAAAAAGATAGAAGGGGAGAAAGCCAGAAGAAAAAAATACTGCATTAAGACTTGAATGAGATTGTGAAAATCCAGTCACTTGACTCATTTACCATCAGGCTACATATATTGGAAAATATATAAAAGCTCAACATTGCATCAGGATATGGATTGTACTGAATGACCTCAGAGAACTTTTCCATCTGTGCTATTATTAATATGATGCAGGCACTGTGAAACAGAGCTGGCAAAGAAATAGGATGTTATCAAAGAGATGATGGATAAGGACGGAGAAGATAATGCTGATAGAAACAATTACTTGGTATAACAAGCAGGGCATATTGTAAAAGTGCTATGATGTAATGAGAAGAAGATAAGTTGATGCTCCTAAAAGTCAAATTATTAGATTTGCAGAGCTGAAAAAATAACATCATGGAAGGTTTGAAAGCTGAGCAAATAAATCAGAGTGAATAATTTACCTTACGCTTTGCTCATAAGAAGTTCTCTAAACTAATTACACTTTCTCTAGATTTCTTGCTTTAAATTTCTGATTTCCACCATTTTCTGTGAGACTTGGACTATATGAATTGATCTAAACATTTTTCTGTATTGGATCGGTGAAATTCATATTGGGTTTTGGGTTACCTAAGCTGGTCACAAAATTAATTTAGTATTATTTTCTCATGCTTCATGACAAATGAAACTTACACAAAAGTGCATCTCAAGTTCTAGAAAAAGGTGTATGGAAGAGATCCTTCTATAGAGTTTTATTATATCTGTAAGGACTCTGAAGTTGGAAGATCCTTTATTTTTCCTACTGCATAAGGCAGCGTCACTTCTTGTTAAAAATACATCCAGCAGGTCTATGTCTAGGAGAGCTTGAAACACGTTTTAGGGAATATTTGCTTGAATGAAAACTGTTTGTCATATGGCTAAAAAGGGGCAGAATATAATTATATAAGGGTGAAATGTAGTTTGTGTTCTAAGAAGTATTTGTCTAAAACCTACTGTGAAACACTTACACTCTTTGTTGCCTAAGGAAGGAACTGAGAGTGTAAGAGGGAACAGAGGTTAAAAAAAAAAAAAAAAAAAAAAAAAAAAAGACAGCAATCAGAGCAAAGTTAATGCAGAACTTAAAAAGTGACACTTTCACTATCATAGTGGGTCCGTGGAGGACAAGCTTGATTATTTATTTGGGAATCCTGTTCAGCAAACCGTGCTGTTAAAAAAATATTTAACTTGCATATCTTTGTACACAAGCATACCAAAAGGTAACCTGAACTACAGCAGGTTCCTAGAGGGAAACTTGAAGAGGAATGGACATTTAATACACTTTGATGATCAAGAAAATTTTCAGTCTAAGTGTCAGGGGATAAGACCCTTTTTTAGATAAAAGGTAATTTAAGGTAATTGAGGTTCAGACCGTTAGAGTGACACCAAGTGTTCCACAATACTGAGTAAAGATGTGTATGCTGTACAGCAGTTATATGGAAGAGGAACACTGTAGGACTACAAGTAGAGAAAAAAGTAATCATATTCAGCAAAACTCCATCTTAAGGAAACTGCAGGTCTTGCAAGGTCAACTGAGTGACACCGTTGACAGCCTTAGGTCCCATTCACTGCCTCTGCCAGGGAAACACCACACTGTTTCTCACACAGCACACAAGTCATACCCTCCATCATTGTTGTGACACTGTGGCCTCAATCATTTGCCCTGTCAACTGTTTAAGCCACCTCAGCTGGGAGCCTCAGTGAGAAGAGCCAGCAGTTCACCTCTGCTATCAGTGTTGTGAGCAAGGTCAAGCCAGGGAGAAAGCAAATTATTGCAGAACTTTTACTTTGAATGCCTTAATCCTGCCGTTGTTCTGTGCTGCCAATACCTTAGGGTTCTGACTAAGAAATAATACAAAAAAGTGCAGAACACCTTAAAAACCTGGTAAGTTATCCTCTGCCAAAACACCTGTTTTGATGTCACAATTCCACAGTGTTCCAGACTGCGAACACTTCTTCACTCTGCCTCTATTTTAACTGAGTGCTCTTGCCGTTTAAAGCAAAGGGCTCTGAGCGCAAGGCAAGCTGCTCGGCAGCGCACGCTGCCTGCACGCCCCATCCCGCTCCTGGCATCTGCGCTCCGTGGGGCGACGGGCCGCGGGACACGGCCCCGCAGCCTCGACCCGCCACCGCACGCTGGGGCTGAAGAAGCCACCCTGCAGCCCCCCACAGTGACTGCCACACAGTCATCACTGAGTTTCAGTTCTGTCAGAACTATAAAAAAAGACTGAAGCAAGTAGCTTTAAATCAACAGTTTTCAGAGCAATTCTGCCGTTTCAGTTTCAGACACAGTTAAATCCCTTGGGTAACTGTACATTCATTGCCCATTGGGATAAC
>NW_020799117.1:14710147-14737048 GCF_003259725.1 Athene cunicularia | reverse complement strand
GGGGGTGGGGGTTGGGGGGGTGCTGGCTTTGGGTTTTCTCCTTAGAAAAGGGTAATCTTCCTTAAAAGCTAAACGGGAAAAAAAAAACCAAAAACCACCAAACAAGCCCAAAGAACAACCCAAAACCCTAATGAGATTTTTTCTCACTATATTGGGTAAATGTTACATAACCAAATATCAGCAGTGAACGGTACAAAATCCAAGTCTCAAAAGAGAGGAAATGAGTTATTGCTTTGGTGTTTTAGAGGCAGTTCCTTATTTCAGACAAGTTTTTTTTTCTAGGAAATAAAACACTGAAGTTTGTTACCGTTTTAAAAGCATTGTACTCAAAGTTTTCAGCTAATATTTAATTGGTAGTCTAGGATTGTTTTTTATTTTTTCATGAAGTAGACGTTTTCTTGTTTATACATTTAAAGTTCATTTCAAGTGCTTCAGAAGTTCTGGCACTACTTCCAGCTGTTAGAGGTGGTCAGAAATAATTTTCAGATTGACCGCAATTTAACACAAGCAGTAAACAACAATTTCAAAACTATGCTGGAGCTGAGCGAGTATTTTCTGTACTTAGATTTACACAGTAAGTTTGTTATAGCAATACAGCCTTTTGAGTATTAATACTCAAATATGGATTAAAGCTGTTATCTCCTATAAACTTTTGCAAAACCAAGGAAAATCATGATGGAACCTACCAGATTTTTCAGGGGAAAAAAAAAAAATCTTTCTGTTTAGGTGCTTGATATTAACACTTAAATACCAAATTTTGGTAACCATTATTGCTGCTGCCTTCCATAACACTACCGCACTGTTGTGCTGAGTTTCTGTGTATATATAAATGCATTTTGGTATACATAAAAGCATGTGGAGATGCATCTTTAATTGTTTCAGTACAGAAGAGAATTTTTTAATGCCAGTATAATCAGCATAGACAAACTCACTGATACTAAAAATATACTGAATAGCAAAGCTCATTGAGCTTGCATGTCATAGGCACAGTTATCCAGCTCAGATCATCAAGAACTTTATTTCCTTTGCAGAAAGAACAAATATTTGAATTCATAAGAAGTGGGCCCCCAAGGTCTTATTTAGTTAATAAAATACAGATTTTAGCCCTTGCCCACTTTCAATAAGTATTCTTTTGTGCTGGCTGCATTTCATTCCTTTTCTGTCATTCCTTAAGCAGTAGGCTCCTATTCAGAAGGTGACTAATAACCTCAGAGTACAGGTCTACATCAGGTAAAAATTCCATGTTCAATCCTGAAAACCTGGACCCTGATCAGAAGTACCCAAAGTTTTGGGATAAAAAAAAAAATCTTGAAAGAAAACTGTCTTTAGGAATAAGACAATTCTACACTTTCATGTTTTCCAAAAGTAAAGAGGGACAGTACCAACACCCCACCTTGGAGAAAGCTTGTGATATTCTGTGTCCATAAAGGCTTTTGAGTCTTCATATACAAACACTTCCACAGAAACTTCAGTTAAGGAATCCTTTGGGTTTGGGCATGACTTCTGCGGTTCAGAGAAGTGTAAGATTTCTTAAAAAGTATGTCTTGTGCCACTAGGTGTTGGATTGGTCTGGTATTAATGAAGTTGCAGAGTCCCCTAGGATGTAGCCATAACTAAGGGTATGCTTTGTCTGTTAGCTATTTCCAGCACACAGACCCCACTGCCCTAGCACTCCTTGGCATTTCAACTAAGCCTTGCTATGCACCTTGGCAAATTTTGTTAGGTGACTCAGGTTCCAACCAATAACAACTGACAACAGGGGATGAGGGAGGGCAGGTAGGGAACAAGAAATCATTTTAAAATTTTAAACAATGTTTGAGTCACATTTGTCGGCTCCATTCCCTTTGCCCCTTGCGTGCTTGAGTGGGTCCATCTTGGCAGCTTTAGCTGCAGTTTGAGCTGAGGTGTTACCCTTTGACTCTGGAAGGCAGACCTTCTCCATGCACATTCCTTGTTCATTCAAAGCCTGAATCAATACATCCATGGCTAAGAACAAAGTTCGGTTGCACCAATATGTGCGGTATATAGTAGTTCTCTCTCTAAGGTTTTGGCAGAGGACACAACATCCTAATCATTTTGCAGCTATATCATCTGCAAAGTGCCTGCATTTTCAAGTTCAGTACATGCTAAATGCCTTTAGCTGACAATTTAGCAGTTATTAGGTTTTCTACAGAATTGATAAGGAGTAATGATTTGATATTGCTCTGCTTTAAAAATTAGTCTTTGATGAAACACAACTGTACAAGTGTAAATGAAAATATTAAAATGCTATTTATACTTAAGTTTGCTGTGGTCTACCATGGTTTTATGAGTGAACATTATGATGACAACTATTCCTGACGTCTTGCTCTGTTTTTAAAAGCAATTCGTACTAATTTTGCTCACTAGTTCAATTTGATTTCAAACCTTATTCTACTTATATTGAAATGAAATTTCTGCATCTGTAACAATCTTTGTCTCCCAGGTTTTAAACATCAACAAACTATCTTAAAATTGACTGGTTTTTAACAAATCAAGATTTTCGAGCCTATAAATTTCGGCTTCCACTTCTCCTGCCTGTAGCATTTTAGAATGCAGTAACAAGTCAGACCACTGAGCATGATGCCTTTGTCAGAATTTATGACCACAAAGTTGTACAACACTGGAGATTGTTTCAATCTAAACACAATAATTAAAACGTGATCTGTATTATTTAAAATGGTACACATGCGGTGTTTCTTACACACATGTTATTACTGTCATTTTAAAGAGGAGGTTCACAGATCTATACAGACTTTATATAGCCTATACTACTTTTTTTTGTGCAATATATCTTGCACTGCTGGGTTTGACTGGGACTAGCTGCTCATCCACATTATGGTCCCCCAGTACCTGTACGCTCCCGTTATTTGCTCTGTTTCTGAGCCAAGATCAGTCAGAACCTGGCCAAGAAAATGGAAACACCTACACATTGCTTCTCTAATGTGTAATTAGCAGTTCACTGAGACATTCAATAGCTATGTTAAGAACAGTGATCAGATCAGATTTTCCCAGACCTAAGCTATCAGGCAGACTCTATTGACATGTTTGGCTCCATGACCTTTAATGACTTGAGATTTTAGGAGCAAATTTCACTGCCCTCAGGAGAACAACATTCTGGAAGTTGCCAACTGTAGCTGAAAACGTCTGTCAGTGTGACTGTGCTAGCAACCACAGAGTGAAATATAATACCAGCTGGGTTTGAACGCTTTAGAGAATGTTCCAATCTAGCATTTCATTCCTTTGCCCAAACAGGATACCCACAGTATGTCTAACAGCTTGGACTCAATTTTCTTGGCCTGAAATAATTTTGCATCCTGGCAGGATACTTCATTTACTCCACAAATCTCTGTCTCTGTCTTTCACTTAATGTTTCCAAAACACCTAATTTTTCACACTACACTTTGTTCATTATTTAGAGGATCCTACACTTCCAGCAGGGAGATCAAAATCATTTGAAGAAGGATTGCATTAAGATGTTCATGTGATTTTAAAAACTTGCACAAAGTTCAGTTTTGGAGAATTTTAGGCTTCAGCTTCTACTAAGATTTTTATTCATTATAAGATCTACTTCCAGCATGAAGCTTAAATGTTGTTTAGTTTTTATAAGAGAAGACAAGTAACAGATATTGCAGGGTTGATATAGAGCATAGCTAAGACCTAAAACATTATACCATATACTAGACCTTTAATTTCTCAAGTTTGATTCCAAGCTGAACTGAACCAAAATGCATTTGGATTGTCTGATGCAGGGTATTACTATAAATAAGCAAAACTAATTTTCTTCTTCTTGCACCCAGTGGTGAAAATACTCAACTCCCATTAAATTAAACTTTTCAACTGCACTGGTTCATACTGCAATCTTGAGCTGAAAAAAAATACTGAAGGAAGAAAAAAATAAAAAAAAAAAAGGAACTTATACCCACAATCTGTACTTCAAACGGAGTTAGAAATGTAAAATGGCATCACTTCAGCATGATAATATAAAAACCATGAATCACTGCAGTAAAAATATAGCAAGAGTGTAAATAAATAAATAAATCCTACACACACTAATGACAGAGTAATTTCAAAGTCTAATGTACTTTTCTAACCAAACTGTACAAGCTTTCTGCAGTTATTTTGGGCCAGACACATTCCATGGGATTGTGCCTACTACTTGAATAGAAGAATGAGCAATCATTTTCCACTAACATTTTTACCAGTACAAATTATTCACTTAACTTTGCTGAAGGATAATAAAAGAAGCTCAAAATCATGACTGACATAAATGTATTCCAGTCGTTTGTGGATTGGAGCTTCATCCTGGTGATTTCAGTGAGATAGAGATTGGTTCCAAAAAGACTTATTACCCATACTGTATCCTTATGCATAAAGATACAATAATCACAGAATATGCAAAAAAAGTAAGGTGGGAAGGGTTTTAGACCACTTAATCCATCCATTGTATCGTATAATTCAGAAAGATATTTGCATAACCTGCTCTAAAAGACTTTCTATAATGATGCTTCCTCAGTTTCCCAAAGCAATATTTGAATGCTTCAGCACACTTACTGTTAGAAAAGGTTTTTAGATGTGTAATTCAAATTATACTTTGCTACATTTTAATATCTTCTTTCTTTTTTTTCCAAATAATCATCAGAATAGATCATTTCTCTTTGCAGTGGCTGCCCACATATTTGAAGAATTTTCACAAGTCCACTTGGTTTCCACTATTCTAACCCCAAAAATTCCAGTTCCACTTTTCTTAGGAAATACTGGCTTTGTTACCTCTGATTATTCTTAATACTCTCCTAGACTTTCTCCAATTGATCCCAGTCTTTTTTTCAAGCATGACGCCCAAAATAGAATAGTGCTCTTTCGTAAAGTTTTATGTTTTAACGCTATGTTCCTATTCATGAGTGCTGCTATGACCTTGTTTATGTGCTTTTATCTTTTTTGTGAACCACTGTGAGTATTGGATCCTTCTTACACACTCACAGTTTCTACAGTTGATTTTTCCTAATTACATATGTTCTTATCCCCATGACTAATATGATCTACATCGTCACCACACAGAATAATTTCTTTTGTTTTCCAAATAACAACATCAAACTTTTCTCAAGTTCATTGAGATCTCCCTGAGATCTAATGCAATCCTTAAATACAGTGATAATTCCACTCAGTTTTGTATCATCTACACATTTAACATCCATGTTTTCTATTTCACTATTAAGACCGTTTATGAAAACACTGAGCAGAAGCATGGTTAGAACATAGCCTGGAGAATCACCTAGAATATCCATCAGTATGGACTGTGACTCACTAATAACTTCCCTTTATCATAGAAAAAAAAGGTAGAAAGGTTTAACCTGACTTTTTCTTGATAAATTCACATTGCTTATATTCACCAGCTTGTTTCCTCATGTGCTTATACACAGCTTTATGTAACAAGCATTTAAACAGTCAGAAGATGACAACTAAGTTCATTGTTCAAACAGAATTATGTATCTTCCTCCAATTTATCCTGCAGGCTGGCCCTAAAGAACCCAGGCATTAAGACACCAAAATTTAGACTTCAGGTTTTAAATAGAAGGTTATAAATCAGTGCACAGATTCAGACTCCAGGTGTACATGCAATGTATCTATACCCACTTTAAGTCCAACGCTACTAATATGTTCAAGTTTACAAACAGATTTTTACTAATTATAGCCTTACATGCTTAAATTTAACATGATACATCATGAAAGAGTGCTTCCTGCTCAACTATATTAGAGTTGATCCTTTTTGTTAATGTGGGTAAGTAAGATTTGTCAAGTATTTTAGGTATAACTTCTCCTACAAAATTTTTTTAATATCCCTGTTAGGTAAGCAGATTAAATAGTTTACTTTTACTCCTCTGAATTATAAACACCTGTAAAACAAATCAAAAAATCTAATGAACTTTAAGTGATCAATTTTTTTCCAACTACACACTTAAAAAGTATTGTGCAAACACCTTTTCTTACTTCTAACAGCAGGAATGCACTCTGTACTGCAAAAGCCAGAACAAGTTATTATGACTTGCTGAGGAAATGAAGGGATATTACAAAACAATCAACTTCCTTTATTGATTTTACACTTTGCTCACACTCACTCACTCTATATATGTAGTTCAGCTAACACTGGAAAAGGGAATGTACTTCTGTGACATCATTTTTCACTGCCAAATGCTTATTTGCTGAAAGGTCATTTCTAAATTAAAAATCTGAAAGCAAATATTAAAAAAATCTTGATGCAGATTGACACTACCATAAAAATGCTTTTTAATATATATTTTAAATAATGCTTTCTAAAGTTCTTTTTCTTACTACTAAAGCAGTAGTTATTAACACTTTCAGGCAAGTAAGCATTCATTCAGACTAAGTTACAATGGAATTCAATGACTCTAGGTGACACATTTTTGAATACCGGAATTCAAGCTAATTCTCTGAATTCTAAGAGAAGTCATAATGATGTCTCATACATTTTAAGAGTCCTATGCAACCTTCAGACAATTTGTGACTATGGCACACATGTAAATCAATAGCTTAAGTATTACAAATGCTTAATGAAATCAGTTGTCTAGAAGTTCACATTTATGTTTTATACACAAGCAATACTTTTCCTTTTTTAATCCTCTGTCTCTGCATATAAAAGAATTGTTTATAACTTCTTTAAAATAATAAAATTAATTGTGCATGCCACACAATTCAGTATAACAGCAATTTTGCTGGTAAATTGCTGCTTTTTGAGCATGGATGATGTCTGGAAGCTAAGGAAGCCTTAGAATCAACCAAATTACCCCAGTTCTACTGATCCAACTTCATGGTAGTCAGCTGACTGCCACAACAGAAGATAATTTGTTCCAAATCATTTTAATTCTATAGAGGCACACTCAGTAATGTTATCTTTGTTAGAAAGGGTACAATAAAGTCTGTCTGAAAGCATCAAATAGCATTTGCACTTAGGGTGAAAAATCTAAATCTATTCCTTTTTCACATTAGAAGTCCAGCTCCTTAAAGGAAATCTATTTTTAGCCTTATCGCAAAAAAGGGCAACTGAGCAGTTTCCTACTGCAGCATAAACTTTACATAAAAATGATTCTATCTGTGAGTGCTAATCATATGTCATTTGTATATGATCAGAGGACATTATGAAGGCTTGCCTCTATGGAAACTGAGATCAGTTTTGTTATCTTCAAGCCATGGTTATGAATAATATATTGTCCCGTGTGCATATAGCAGTGATTGATTCACTGATTAATGTGTTTCTCTTATGCCATAAAAGGCCAGGAACTAAAAATACACTCTGAAGGCCTCTTTCTCCACACACTTCAGTAAACCTATTTCAGCTTTCATTCACAGAGATCTCTGCAGTCACTGTATAGATAAAAAACATCCACAGAGTTTTCATATTGAAAAACAACAAGCGTCTTTAGGAGTTCCTAAAAATTAATCAAAATCCTGCACTAGTTTCACACACTGTGAGCATCAAGGCGATGTATCCTCATGAGAAAGATCGGGATAGAGGATCTACATTAATCCCCATGAATGCTCATACAAGGACTGTGGCTTGAAAAACAGGGCACAAAGTGTTTCAGAGCAATTCTTTGTTATACGAATAACATGGAAATAGGAAATTGTAGTAAAGTCAACAATTCTGATGAAATTTGGATTTTTGAAAATGCCTCCAATTCATTATTAATCCAGTCTTAAAATACATCCCACTGCACCCGCCCTTTTTGTTTTTTTCCTTTCTCTGAATTCTCCTTGTTGATACCCTTTGTTGAAATAAATCAGTTTAAGGTCACCCATCTCTTCCTGTCCTACAGTGGACATGGGAACTGTTGGCACAGGAACAGAGATTTGAGGTAACAAAATACTTACACCTTGGACACTGATTAAAGGCCAAGTACCAAGGAATATATCATTATGCAATTAAACCTTGTTGGATCTCACTGTCCAGCCATTCCTTTTTCTAATCCCTGTAGCATGAACTCTGTGAAATATCTTTCTGTTGGTTGCTTATAATGTCTTGTATGTATTTACACACTACTGCTTCTGTCATTGATTTTCCATATCTATTACAGAATGCCAGATGACATCAAGCTGTAGAGTCAGATACTATTTATTTCAGATATACCATAATAAAAGGAATAGTGCTTTAGGTCTCTTTTGCTCCCCACCCCCAAATTTAACATTCAGAGAACTACAGCTCAGCCTACTTAACCTTGAACTTAATGACTAGAGTACCATAAATATTTTAAAAAGTCTGCTTCAACTACCTTCTGTTTGTTATTAAATAGGACTTACAGCCCTCATTCCACATAAGAACGTTAAAATAAAATTCTGACCTTATAGAGCTCCTAAATAAATCAGTAAATATGTTTTCATCTTAGAATTGTCAAAAGATAGGGATTTCCCCTTATAAAATTAGTACTTTGAGGAATAGATTCTGATCACATTTATATTGGCTTTCTACTAATATTAGTTCATTAAGCTCAGAAGAACTATACCAGATTTACAATACCATAAGATCAGAATCCTCCTCTGCAGTCTTCTGTAGATGTGAAGGAAAGCTAAGAGACAACCTGCCTTGAGTAAGTCTGGGGTTAATTCTTCCTATTTGCAAAGCAATATCAACTTGTATCCAAAGTGCCTCAACTGTCTGGACTACAACAGTGCCTTCCTCAACAAAGGTTTCCATAGACAGCAAAGTCTTGTACACTAAAGTCATAATCATAATCCCAGAGGGGGAGGGTTGACTTCTCTTACTAGCATTTGATGTTTGACAAAGTAAGAAGGGTTAACTGAGGTCAACTGGAGGAAGCATACAGTGGACTTGAGGGTTGAACAGATAAGTGTTTGGGATAGACTTCATGCAGACTCTGTGAGATAAGCTTCAGTAGCAATCAATACAGCAAAAGCAAAACCGCAAGAGTTACGAAATCATACAGCAGCAGCTTAAAAAAAAAAAAAAATCAATTTTTTTTTCTTTTTTCCTAACCAGCAACTACCAGCAAGATTATATTTGGGTCAATGTCACTCAGACTCTTCAAATCACTATGCTTTCTTGGACCTTAAATCATACCTATTGCTCCTACAGTCTCATCTCCTTCCCTTCTCTCTCTTAAAATAAGGAAAGCTAACAAACCAGAACCAAGTGTAACTCAGTTTTCTTCTTCCATACTTCAGGTTTCCACTAACCTTCCCACAGGACTCATAGTGAAAGTTGGTGTTTTGACATGTAGGTCTGCCTTCATATAGCCAGGACTGCAGGGCAAATAGTTTTTACATTATTTGCTCTTCCTTTGACTCTGTCATTGTGCTTGCTCTCAGAGTAGATCAGCCATTTTCATACTATCAAATTAGGTAATTATAATACAAACTGAAATTATTTGCAGTTTGTCCTAGGAACAAAAGGTGATTAGGTGAAATCTGTGTTCTGCTTTCAGAACTACTACAAATAAAATATGGAACCTATTTGCCATGGTTTGAGCTCAGATAGCAACTGAGCACCACACAGCCACTCACTCCCCACTTCACCCCAATGCTGAGAAGGGGAACTAAGCAAATTTGTTGCTCACTCTCCACTTCCCCCCCCCTCCAGTGTTGGGAAGGAGAAATTATTGTTGTATTAGTGCCAAAATATTGGAAGGGAATTTACCCATGCTTTGCTTGAAGAATATACAGATACAGAAAGGGCTCTTACTGCCCTGTGTGACACCCAGTATCACTAGCAAGAGACATTACATGTAGTTTTAAAACTTGCAGAGATAGAGGCATTGTAATTCATGTCACAATCCTTCTGAGAAGGCTGCTGATATTTCAGCTGTGGCAGAGTCATTTTACTAAAGTTTTTATTCAATATAAGGGGTGTTATATAGTTTATAATGTACCACATAGCAATATAGCGCTCTCAAGCAATATCTAAATGAGAGGTGTTTTTCCACCTTACCATAGCTTTATTTTGCTAAGCTGTTAGACAAGCCCATACAGTTACCTTCTTGAACCAACTGAACAAGACAATATAAGCCAACTTCTTCCAGTGCACTGATAATTACACTTGGCACCCATTACTTAATCATTACTTCAAATAAACTGTCAGATGTCATCTGTTAAAGTGTTAGGAAAATTTAAGACAGAAAAAACATTTCTTCCCTGTGTTGACGTCTACCCAGATTAAATGAGAAGTATTTTTACCTCCCCCAAACTGCAGTGTACTCCTATAAAGAAAAAGCTTAAAAGAAAGTTTGCAGACATCAATTTTTATTGAAAAATACAGTTTAAATTGTTTCATATGCTCCTTATAAATAAAAGCTCCCTCTTTACCAGACTATTCATCTATCTTGTGTTTTCTTCCTAGCTGCCATCCTGGGCTCCTGACACATGATTTGTGGAATCCCAATTATTCATCTGATAGCGCACAACTGCATGCTCTCTGCTATTACATTATATAAATTCTGCGTTTCTGTAAATTACACATCACTAAAGTTCCTGCGTCATGCATTCAGACACCAGATATACAACTCTCAATTCACTATTTCTTTGATTTGAGTGCTTGTATGATATGCCGTTCTCTCTTCCCTAACAGGAATTTTCTTCCCCCCCTCCCCCTCTCTCCCCCAACCTTGTCCTGATTATGGTTTTATTTCTCTTTTCATCTTACATGAAATTTCCAGAGCAAGAAAGACTATGGATTGGATGATTGAGCAGTATAATGAAGAAAAAGAGAAGAGAAAAAGAGCAGACAAGTTTTGGATTAGCCAAATTTTAAAGGCTTAAACTGATATGCATGCAGCTGCTGTGGTATGTAAGCAGAAACTTGCAACATTTCCTGAAGACATTTATTTTACCTTCACATTTTTTTTAACCCAAAGTTGTAGCATCCCAGATCTCAAACACCTTTACATATATTAGCATAGAAGCTGTACTCATGTCCTTTCCTGCACAGTAGCCCTGGTCTGATGGTATTAGGGCAAAGTGCAAGACACAAGAGGTGGTGAAACAGATGTTAGTTGTACACTACTGCTAAGCCCATCCACTCTAGTACATATATCGAGTCTATCAAAGCGTGAACAACATCACCCATGAGCTTCGGTAAAGTCAGTGCATCTGCAGAAGTGCTGTGGGCTGAAATGTGGTAAACGGCGCAGTGTTGTGATTGCAGCCATGCTCCTGGACAGACACCTGGTACCAGCACCTAGCAGAGATGGCAGCACTGAAATTGCCATTAGATCCCAGCCCCTTCTTGCACAACCCTCACTACCAGATTCTGCAGTTAGTGCACAAGAGTATTTCCACATTTTCTTTCTCTCAAATTACGCTAAACTGGACTTTATACTGCTTTCAAAAGTGTGCTTCTGGAAAAAAGACCCAAGCACATAATGAGATACAATCATGCATCCCTGTATGTATTTCTCTACATACATCATCTGCATATCTCAGTTCCCAGAGATTTCTCAAAAAGGCTTATTGCCAGAGTCTGTCAGAGTATCCCTGAAAAAGCAGCTCTACTAGGAAAGTGTTCAATGGCAGAAAGGGCTAAATCAGCTTCATTGGCATAGATTGTTCTTCAGTACATGCACTAAATTAGAAGGTTAGAGCTAGTAATAAAATATAAGAGAAAAAAGTTCAAGCCTTTTTTTTGTTTCTTTAAGAAGAGGAGTTTACTCCAGTATTCTTGTCTACAATGTAGTCTCCTCCCATTCAGTGTAACAAGCTGCTATTCAGTGGAGCACATGCTTAAAATATCACCTGTGAAGACTGCTAATCACTATGGGATGGCAGGTAAGATAATATCATTAGCTCCTCTATTTCTTCACTGCAACAAGAGCTTCTTATAACACTAAAACACGATATAATTACTTTCATAAAGGCTGCATGATGATATTCAAGTTGTCCATTTAACTTAGCAAAGTTACTAATTGCACCAATTATTTCTCCCTAAATAACAAAAGCACAGAGATATATCAAAAAAGATTTTTTTTATAGTGTTTATTTCCCCCCCAAAAAAAGAAAGTGGTAGCTCTATTCTGGCTGTACATTGCTTCTGCAGGCTTTATTTTCCCTCACCATTTTGTTATCAGACCTTCTGTAATTATAAATGGTCAAATGTCTCTTAGCTACAGCTCTGACAAATGATTTATGGGACCTGGAAAGCTACTGCAGGTGACTCTCCTCCTCTGTATGATACTTAGTTATTAAAACATGATTTTGTTTTTTCAGCAAGTGCAGATGAAGGGAACAAGAGTGATTTCTCATTTACCTGTTCACTTTGTGGGGAATATTTCCTTCCCAGGAAGGGCCATTATTTATAGCTATCTGAACCATCCATATTTCTACCAGTAAAGGACAGATTTTAGAGTCATTGCTTAGCTGATAATACTAATAGCATTGGAGATTGAAGCTGAGAAAGCTGAAAATAGCTTATCCCTCTGATAAAACATTGGTTGAAAGGAGTAAAATACTGTAGAAATTTGTGCTGAAAAAGAGCAAAGAAAGCTTTACACATTTGTGCAGAACAGGTATTAAGAAGGGAACTATTTTGGCGGTATTTTCCTATTAATATTTTTCAAACAGTTGGCACTGAATTTGGCACAGGGAAAATATTGAGTTTAACATCAATTACTTTAAAGGTTACTTTCTTTTCCTAGTACTCAGAATTCTTTCTTAGCATCATTTTCATTACAGCTCACTCAAATACAGTCAGTGACGAACCACCACAGGCTGCATATTGTAGCTCAGATCACGAGCAGGGGTAAATCAGCACCGTCTTTGTGAAGTTGTTCAATAAGGTCAGCTTTAAGAGACAATCCCTCTCATTAGATGTGCAAATCCACTTGACCGTTTTGGCATTGTGTCATTAGAAACAACAATAACGTATAGGGTTAGCTAGCTAAGAAACAGTATGACTAGTTTTAACGTGGACTATATTTTGGTAACAAAAAAAAATTAGAAAACTTTATGATAGAGTTTGCTGCATTAAAAAAGTGCAGAACAGAAATAGCCAGTTTGCCTCTTAGAATAAAATTTCATTCCATGGAGCAAAACAGGACTACATCTCCAGTCACAAGTACTGACTTTCCTTTTCTAGATCAACGTGAGTGACAGCACTTGGACTGCTAAGTACCATTCTTGTGGGACAGGGAGGAGGACAGAAGCACTGTGTGTCTCTTCACGTGAAGGGTTTTCCAGTCACTAGAGTGAATGTTCAGACCAGCACTGGCTACCTGTGAAACCTTTAGCCCAAAAAATGAAACTGCGTTGAATTTACCTTGGGTTGTATTTTGACAGCAAACTCAAATGTAGGTTAAATCCTTCAAAAAACATTGCTAAGGTGGCATAGTGATAGCTGGTTTGGGTGGGTTCTCAGATCCTAAGTGTCAGAGACATACACACACAGAAATTGAGGCAGGGCAAATCATCTTGTTTTCAAATAAAGTAAAACTCCTTCTCAGAGCTGACTCTTCATGAAATTGAAACAGGTGGGTTTGGGGGGCTTTTTTACAAGCAAAATACGCATAAGCAATTTTTGCAATAATAAACTATGTTATCTGGAAATAGAGTATTGAGAAATACATTTCTCTTTCTGCACTAGCTGACTCAACAAAAAGTTATGGTTATTTATCAAGTAATTTCATAATGTTCAAATGAACAAAAGCTTAGAAGATGTGCTGTTAATGAAAGAGAGAAATAATTCTCTCCCTGAAACAATTTTATTCTAAATGTACAAAAATGCACAAAAGAGGGACTGCGCCCATTTTTTGTACCTGAATATATATTGACCAGCAACTCCTTTTGAAAAATACAAGCTTAGACCACAAACTCAGCTCTGCTTTTTCTGGGATTGTTTTATTTTAATAATTTGAGTTAATTATGGAAAGCAGAGATCATCGCTACTCAATAAATAGCATGGTACCACAGCTTGGAAAAATTATGTCATCAGTATGTGATATGCCTATTCCACTAAAAACTGTCAGTATAATATTAATGTAAATATTGTTGTAAGAGTCAACATTTATTAACCACATCAGCTATTTCTATAGGCTGACAGTAGTCACTGTCAAAATACAGTAAGACAACAGCCCACAGGGTTGCTTACTGTAAGATAAACACTACGCATTTAAAACTCAGGTGGTCGTCAGATGTTTTCTGTCAATAGAAGCTGCAAATAGACTTTGGAGAGTATAAGATAAAAACACGATTAAAGTTAAGGAAGCAGATACAAGACACCAATTAAAGACCATGTGAAGGGAGATGAGCAAAACACTTTTCCCCTCTTTGGGGTCAGGAATCCCTTGTCAGGCTGCTCCATGAACCAGACTGTTGCTGATGACACCCCTTTTCTGTGTGGCTACAAGTGATAACCTCTATTTTCTCCTGTCCCTAAGTGAGAAAATGAACGCCATTCAATCAAGTAGCACCCTTATTTGTATACAGCTGCAAGGGTAAGGCTTCTCCTGTGGTATCAGTTATCATCTGGCAAAACCCACCTACACTCCTGACTGCCTGTCTGGGAGAAAATGGCCTTGTCATGAGACAGGTTTTTGTTCCCCCCCCCCTCTTCTATTATAGGGACATTAATTATTTTGTCTCCTGCAGCTATAAGATTGAGATAGGCACAGACAATCTGATCATCTGACTTAGCTTGTCAACTGAGGAGTTTCATGTTAGTAGGGGGAAATAAATATTGAAAATCTCTTTTCATACATGCAGGCAAAGGCAACAGTTACACACTTCTTAAAGTGAAGTGTTAGTCTCAATATCAAAGGAAATTAATGAGCTATGCAGCCATCCCCTGACCTCACAAGCCAAAGAAAGAGTTCAGACTTTCAGACTACTTCTGGCTAATCTATTCCACTGTCGTGAAAACTGAAATAAAAAGAAACCTAAGCAAATCTTGATTCAGGAAAAACAAGATTTCTGATTTTAAGACCTTATCAGAAGACGCTATTGTTTGCACAAAGTGCAAACATTTAAGAACTTATCCTCATTCCAAACTGGATTGTCCTTGGCTATCCCATTGCAATAAGCTTGTGGATGAATGCATAGATAGAATATGGTAACTACAACAAGGACAGGATATGTTATCTTTTGCAGAATATCCTCCAGTCCCTGATTGAAAAGAACAGTTTGTTGTTTTGTGGTGGGTTTTATGGGGGTTTTTGTTTTGTGTTTTGTTTTTTAACTAGAAGTAAAATCTTATTCTCACTGAAGATACATACAGAACAAGGTGTTCTGGAAAAACTCCCCATGACAAGGAAAGGTTTCTCTGAGCGCTTCAGCTTTATCATCTGAGCCGCCACAGGCTACTAACTCTCATGTACATTGCAAGTCCTGTGTTTTTATAATACAATTCTGAAAGTCCTATAGGAATCATTAGAAAAAATAAGCAAGCAATATTCCTGTTTATTTCTGGGATTCAACCCTTTGCAGTTGTAGCAAAAGCCATGAAAAAGTGTCCCAAATTTATCCTATAATCTCAAGGAACAAAGGGAAGAAAAAGAAGATACCATAGACAAGAGGTGTGAGCAATGCCTGAGGTTAACAGTATAATAAAACAAGCACTGGTATAAACAAGCCAAGGAAAATGATCACACTTCTGAGATTTCTTGAAACACGTCACTTTTTATCACTTCTGCATGCGTACATGCATGCACGTAAAATCAGAGACAGCTTTCCAAGGACTGATGCTTCATGAAAACAATCATTTTGGTTCTAGAAACTTTTGGTCTTAGACTACGTTTAACTCTCTGGATCTGTGGCTAGGTAAGTAAATTAAACCAAATATGAAAAAATTATCAGTCTATTTTCAAGGCATTTCATACCTTTACTGAAACTAAGTCAGTAAGGGGAAAAGACAATTAACCCTTTTGGAAAACTGTGCTTGAGACAAAACTTCTCTCCAAACTAGATACCGTAGTTCTGTTCAGACACAGGGGAAAGATTTAGAGAGACTGCATTACAAGCACTGTCTCAAAGGCAGACAAGACTTCATTATCCATTTTCTCAGCATTCCTTTCTTATAAGTTTGGAGTTTTTTTTCCTATATAAACACATCTAATGAAGGTGGAGAATTTAAAGTTTCACAGGAACATAATTGTGCACTCAGAGGAAGCTACCACACCTAAATAGAAGATCACCAAAAGATGCATGGTCAGCGGAGATACTGTAGATCTAATCATGTAACCTAGCCTTGAAAGAATTCTTAACACAAAGGAAAGAAGAAATTTAAAAAAAAAAAAAAAAAAAAAAAGCATTCAAATAAAGATTTCTAGCACTACAGACATTGAATTTGGCAAAAAAATGTGTAGAGTCATCCTAAGTCCAGATAAAAGAACAACAAGAAATCCAAAATTTTCTCCATTATCTTATCTACATTTGCTCTTCCAATGGAAAGTTAGTATTAGTAGCATCCCCAGACCACCCCCACCTCAAATGAAAACCCTGAACTCCTTGGGTCCCTTTTCTCACCCAGTCTGGTTCTGGTAAATCACAAAAGCCACCATGATAAGAGAGAGTACTTTTACGAATTTCTCTAATCTCTTTAAAGTTTTTCAATAGTCTTAAATTAAATCCCTTTCACCCTTATCGTTTTATCCATCAGAAAATCCAGAGGATATTTGGATTCAGACATCCATTGCACCAAAGATCTTTCATTACAACACAAACAAGCACTTTTATTGAACAAGAACCCAATTACTTAACCCAGCTTCAGGTTTCATTCTACCCTGCTGCTTCCACCTCGACATGGACCTACTAATCTCTTCTGACGGGCATTGCTACATATCAGTTCTGATACACAGAGATGATTCCTAACCTCTCTTGCAGAGAGCTACTGATTAAATAAACTGAGATGCCCATCTCAGCTTCTTTAGACCAATGAATAACAATGAGGAAATAAAGTTGGGAGATAGAGGCCTTTTTCCATTTAATATTAACAGTGTTCAGAAATAGACGGAAAATGAGGGAAAATAATTCAGTAAAAGAAACAGGAATGGAAACAGCTAAGTGTTTATACTGCCTTGTATAAATGATTCATTTATTATATCAGCTAGAGGTTATGCTTCCTCCTTTTGTTTCTCTGCTGCAAATTAGTAAACAGTTTCCTTGCTACTGTAATGGATAAGTGATGGTATAACTTCAAAATGCTTACCAAGCAGAGGGTTATGAATATTAGAACACAAAGTCTTCAACCTATTCTGCTGAAGAACTCCACAGCTTAGTTAGCCACAGTGATACATTAACTCCTTGTTTTTATCTCTTTCCCCAACTGGTGACAGAATCATCACATGCCCCAAACATATACTACCCAGACATCAAGCATATGGGTGAAAGTTCGTTGCTCATTACGTTAGGAAACTAGACTAAGTATGCATAGGAAAAAAGAGGGAGATCAACTAAATAAACTGATATCTCTCTAAATCAAGTAAATTATTAGAAAAACAGGTTGTTTGATCCAGGCTTCTATTAGCTTCAATAGCACCTGGTCTCAAACTGAATGCGTTAGATACAGCACTCTTGTTAAAGAAACGTGCAGTTCACCTGTTTATATAAGCAGTATGCTATCTAAATTAAACAGTGGTAAGCATACAAAAATACAAGAATCTGAACAATGACAAGGAGTCATTGCAAAATACTACAAATAAGGACATTGATAGAGACATAGAAATTAAACAAAAAGAGCTGGATGAGAGGAAGAGAATAAGAAATGGGAGAACTAAATATCATCAGTGACAGTGCAATTATACTTTCAAAGCAGAAGAGCTCTGATATCACCCTGACTTCTCAGCCCATGGAGAGTTACAAAATACATACTAGTGATGGCAGGACCTGAGAGCCACTCTGATCAATTCCCTTCAGTTATTTTAAGATTTCTATTACTATACTGTTTCTTTCCAGACAAAATTTCTTGAATTTGACAATGTGTTTCCAAAAGAAATTTTAAAATTAGGTTTAACATCAAACAAAACAACATGAACAACTGAATCTAAATTATTTTACCGGTGAAAGCCTTTATTTTGCTGTCAAAACCTGTGCTCATTCATTATTGGTGTTATTGAGATGTTTTTCCAATACAAATACTATCAGGAAATGTAGAAGTTTGTGTTGTTTCTAAATTTGGTAGTTGTTGAGAAAGAACTGGTGTTTGGGCTTTTCCTGCTTCTTTTTGGTTGTTATTTTGTGCTGACTTGCTTTGTCTCATTTATATCTCTAAACTAGGGAGAATTAATGACTTTTAATATCTACCTGAAGTTACAGACTAGTATTTTTTCACGGAAACAAACAAACCCAACTTACTTCAATCACAAACTGCATGGAATAGTTTTTAAGGAAATACTTATCTCAATAGTTCTCTACAGAAGATACCCGACTTTTTAAAGACCTACATCCTCTGACTTGAGTTGTCTACTCAAGATCTTTTCATACAAAAGAAACTACACAGAAAAAGCAGTTTTGTGAACAACGCTTTAACGTGGTACTCTATCAAAAGGTCTTTTCAAAAGATACCTATTGTCTTTCATCACTATGTAAGACATTCAGACAATTAAAGGAACATTTCAGAGTATCTTCTATTTACAGAATTTTGACCCTTTAGGGAGCAACTAGCACAACTAATGCAATAAGATAAAGATTCACGTTATCATTGGAGATTTGACTCACCCCCACTTCTGGCCCTACAATAAGAAAGGTTTCCCCCAAACAGAGCAGTTAGCTTCATGTATGTTAATCAGAGTGTTAATGCAGACCTCTACTTAGCCTGCATTATTTAAATTTTGTATTGCTTGAAGTCACCTTGGTTTACTCTCCCCCTGCTTTCTGGATCTTTTTATCCACTAACATGGAATTGGTGGCACAACAATTCTTTTTATTTGCAGAGTAGTTACATATTGCATATTCTCCATACAGCAACAGTGGAAATTTTATAGTAATGAAATGCCGCAAGAACAGCATTTTTGCAATCATTAAATTGCTAGAATATGCCTTTCCTCCCTCAAAACAGCTTATTTAAAATTAGACAAGTTTCAGCCCACACTTACCCACCCCCCTGCAATCTATGACCTCCCCCAGTTCCTCATGAGCACCACACACAAACATGGAAGCAGACTGCTGGTTTTAAACATGCTGTGCTCTGCCTACTATTTTAGGTACAAGGCTACTCTGGCCAGCCACTTTATTTCGGACCTTCATGTAATGTAGGGGAAGTTTGTTATAACATCCACTGTTTTTGGGGGTTTTTTTTTCTTCCTTTTGTCATTGGATATGAAATACTACATCTTCTATCATTTTTGGAAAGAAATTACAACACTTGATTATATTAGTTAAATAGAGGTTGATTGATGTCATCAATAGAAATTAATGATGTCTAGTTAATGTTTCTGTGCCAGAAAGCAAGTGATAGGTAAATTAAGTGTCAGAAAGGACCATTATCTTTTATTTTCAAGGTCAAAATGTCAATAAAGCTTCAACATGAACTCACTGGGCTGGGAGAAGACTCTCTGTGAAAGAGGTCTTTTAATCATGTTTATTATTTTTGCCAGCATAAATATATTACCTAAACCTGTGGTAATAATCTTCACAAGCAAAAATTAAGCATAAAACATCTGCTTGTTATCACTGCAGGTCAATGTGAGAAACTGCAGATCTATTTGTGCATTTACATCAACAAAGCTCTAACCTACTTCTGTTTGTCAGTGTCAAAATTAGTCTGTAAAGGTGACCAAGAGTGTCGCTCAGGTTCCATCTGTTTATGTGACTAAAATATCCTACTAATCTACATCAAGTGTAGCCAACCTGCATGTAGCACAAACACTTCAAGAGGCTTTGGAGCCACTCTGTTATCTCACATTTAGAGGTTTTCCTTCAGAAGATGTAACTTTCAGAGTGGTGGGTGAACAGAGTTCACGTAAACAGTTTTTCCCCACCAATAACAGATATTCATTAACAAAAAACCCTTACAGGAACACAATAATCCAGGTGTGCTAGCACATAACTCAGAAGTTTAATGTAGTAGTAGTGTCTACTACATATAAGAGGGACTACTGAACACTTCTTATCTGTTAGTTTTATAACTTCTTGGGAAATTTTCCAGGTTTTCACACACTGGGAAAAACTCAGCAAAATACAGAAACAAATTCAATAAAAATTCATTAATGCCCAAATGCTAAAATGATGTTTAAGGGCCTAACTTTGGCTGAAACCAGCAACTAAAGGGTAGTCTCATGTCTAAGTACTTCCAAAATGCAAAACTTAAATTGCTGTGGGGTTCTCTGAGGGAAGTTGAGAGGTCCCAGGATTCTGCCTACATTCCTCTGTCTGGTTTCATAAGGCACAAGCCTGGTCAAGCTTGAAGCAGTCTAGGTACTTTGCAACACCCACCTGCATCACCCCTGTCCTTTACTGCTCATCTTAGCAAAGTTCTTCTGACTCCAACACATTTTTTAACTGCAAGAAAACTCAATAGCTCTGGAAACAATATATCAGAAAATATTGATAACGTGGCTACAAAAAAAGAAAAAATTTTGCTTGTTACTCTGCATATTTGCCTCCAGGAAAGCCTTTTACCAGATCCTCTAGGACTGGAAGATCAGGTGAACTAAGAGAAATGCTCTTCCCCTCATAAAAGAAGAAGCTGAGTTTAGAGCTTCTGCCTTGCTATGAAGCGCCATCAGTAGGATAAACACACAAAGCCTATTAGGTGCTCAGAGTAATAGGCAGTAAGAAAAACATGCTTAACAAATGTAACCGTAAACTACAGCATTACTTTGTGCTTACAGACATGCATGACATCCATCACAAACATCTGGTCACATACTGCAAATGCACAGTCATACATCATACAAAAGACCTTTTTTCTGTCTACTGTGATTCAAGCAAAGCATATGAAACATAGGAACTGTTTTGAACTTGCTTTACAGTCTCTGCACCCAGGGCAGTCTATAGATTACATTAAGAGATCAGATTAAATATACTTTTATGATATAATCTCCCCTTAATCAATAAAAAATTAAAATTCTTGAAACAATTGCACCTGATAAAGATATAACATGTCCAAAGCAATACCCTTCAAAGAATCTCATTAAACTGCATAGATAGGATTTTAAACAACTAAGAGGAAGCCACTGATAATTTTTTTTTCACATGATTGCAGTCAGTGTTTTAAATACAACACTGAATATGACCTCATAAATCTGAAGCTATGATTGGATGTTCACTTCAGAAACAGCCTTGCCAGTTAAAGATGCAAATTAATCTCTCCAGCTGACTGTCACTATAGCTTCTTCCCGAGAGCTGGAGCACTGCTTCATGTGAGTACTTCCCATTCATTTCAGTACAGTTACTGAGTTATCTTACCCTACAGTGGAAAGCTATTTAAATATCATTCCCCAGCTTGATAACATGGCCAGCCCCAGACTACTAATGCAAACACCATATTCAGTAGCACACATTAGCTGTAAAGCAAGTTCAATGGCAAATCCTTTCCTTGCCTGTCATTTGAAAAAAACACCGTTGAGCTTTTCTAGAAGGCAACAGCCTGCCTGCTTCTCATAACTGAAGTCTGAATTCCACTGCATAGAATAGAGACTGTATGCAGTTATAGCTGGTTTCATAACAATATTTATAATTATTCCCTTAATAAAAACATTGATATTTGGGATATTAGCCCCAAATACTACAAAAAAGTCACCATCTACCTAGTTTTGACTTTGCTATTACTTTTTGATTAGAATGCAGCTGACAATACAGACTGAAATAGAAAGCACACTTAGATCCTGCAGCACAGAGAAGTTAAAAGAGAAAAAAGTAGAAAACTCCAACCCTTTGAGGACAGAACATGCACACATACAGCTCCTGAGAAAGGCAAATATAACACAATACCATATAGTTTTTATGCTAGCTAAGAGATTTTCTCCCATTTAAACACTTTTCTGCCCAGTGCAGCACTTTCATTTTCTAACCATCCCATTGAAAATGTTCTCCGATATGACCCTTTTAGGAATTAATAATTCATAGAGGTATCGCTGCATGGTACAGGTCTAAGATTAGATAGCACTGAGAGAATCTATTAGAGTATAATGTAATAGCCAATAACATATAAAAAAGTTACCGTATCTTGCTTATAAATTTATGATCTTCAAGATGCATTTTTATACATATACCTTGTTTCAAGAAGGTATCAAGAAACAAAAGAAGTTTTCCCTATTTAAGCACATTTTAGTATGTACAGACTCCCTAGCCAAAGCATCCATACGTTGCATGACTTTACATATACACACACACCCCCCTCCCATGTTAACTTTTCAACAGTATCTTAGCCCTCCAGCTTGTTCCAACAGTGCTATGAAATGAATGCAAAATTTAAGTGTAAATAAAGGGAAAGAAAAGAAAAACAAATTCTGAAGTGTTTTCACTTTTTGTATTTCTACTAACACTTTCTAGTGTTACTACCTACAGGGCTGTAACAACATAAAGCAGTTTTGCCCAGAGACTGACAAGCTGTGTTTATTATTTATTTATTTATGGTTTAAAGTGCTCGGCAGTTAAGTACAACAACTCAAAGATCTTACTAATATCTCTCCATGTCTAGTTGAATCTTAGGGTGTATTTTCAATCTTAATAGGAAAATTATAGGGAGAGGATATCACATTTATTTCATTCTACTTATTCAGAAACCTAGGGATACCATGTTCAGTGTGTTGTTGTCATTATACAACTGTGAAATATTATTAGCATGTTTTTAAATTATCTTGATTAGAAGTCACTGACTGCTAGAATAAGCTTCTTGAAAGTAAACTGAAATGTCCTCCCTTCATAAGGGATGGGACCCCACATTATTTGCTCTGTGTTTCCAGTGAATTTAGAAAAGACGCTCCGAGTTGTACAATTGCACCTAAGGCTGGAAAAAAACAAGTAGAAAACGACATACTGTGCAACTATGTTGGCCTACTCTATGTTTATAGCTTTGTAAAACAGATACATCAATGTCACTGAGGAATTACTACATGCCATAATCATATCTTTCTCCCTACTTCTCCAGTTGCTGACCCTGCTAAAAAAAAAAAAAAAAAAAAAAAAAAAAAAAAAAAAAATCATTCTTGGAAACACTAATGCAAACTGGACAAAGAGAGAACATTTAGAGTGCTTGTTAAAGGGTCCACTGGCCAAAACCCACAGGATCCAAACCAGCTGTATTTTCTGCACCCATGAAAACCTGCACACTTTTCACTGAACTGTAGGCTTGCCTTGCCTACACATTTCCTTGACAGTAAGCATGCATTTCAGAAAGGTGATTTCCTCCACTCTGGGGGTAAATCTACTGCAGCTAGCAGCGGGCAGGAGCACAAACCACTATTCATCTAAACACGGTGAGTCAGCACACTGGAAGATTTCATTAGTCTATTTGTTTTCCTGTTGAAACACATGTTCGCTATATATTGTTTGTTTCCCTCTAAGATTAACTCTAACATTATGAATCTAGCTAAAGACAGACCAAGTGCGTCCTGTTACTTTCTCCTATATCTCACATTTACATCTACATTGCTGGCAAAGCTGCCAATCTGTAAGCACCCACATGGGTCTGTGGGCATTTTCTCTGCAAAATTCACCATATGAGGGAACCGATTTGATTTATCTAAACATCAGAAGTAAAAATAGGTGTAAAATACTGGTTTCAGGCACCTACTGCTTGAGTTCAGTGACAACCAAGAAATGCTAAGGAATACTCTAAAGCTCCTAGAGATACTAAAAGACCTTGAAGGAAAAACGTACGAACTCAGCTGGAGTATTCCTTTTTTTTTTTTTTTTTTCTCAAGTGCAAACTATGAAGTACAGTCATTTATCTTCTTTAATTGACTAGCTTGACAAAAAACTAAACTGGAAAAGTTTTCACCAAATATCCCTTTTAAATAATTAAACACTGGAGTTGTAACTTGCTTCCTGCTCTAATGCCTGTTAATATTTGCATCACTCCAGACAAGGAGGTGCAGAAGACATGCCTGTTCTTGGAGACGTTAGAACTCAAGGGATTGAGGCTCTGAGCAACCCACTCTAATGTCAAGGTTAGGCGTAATAGCAGCAGGGGGGGCTCAACAAGATGCAGGTTCTGCTGTGATGGTGCACAGGCAGATGGCCAGCCTCAGCCTGAGGTTAAACTAACAGGAAAATAGTGCCAGTGAAATAGCTTCGTGTGGCAGATCCTGGAAGGGGAAAAGCTGGTCAGTCTCCAGCTAACGCTAGACTAAATAACACCTTAATAGGAAAAACTACTGGACACTGCAGATAGCAAAAGGAGCATACAAAAACAAACAAGAAAACCTTGCAAGGCTGCTTGGGCTTATTTGCTTCTGTATGCTATGCTGCATGTGATTCCTCAAAGAAAATGAATCATCTGACCATTTGAAAATGGAAAGTATTTTGAGTCAGGGTGTTTAAAATTGAATGCTTTGGTTAAAGTATTTTAGTATTTGGTTAAAGATTAATTAATATTTGGAGTGTGGAAGCTTTTTTTTCCTTTTTAAAGGTTCAGTGCTCAGCTGCTCATTAAGCACAAAATTGCATCTTTGGTAATTGCTTGTAAAAGCTGAGAAAAATTGTAAACATTCCTGTAGTACAAGCAAGAGTAAACTGCAAAGCAAGGTAAGAGACTACCTCATTTTGGAAAGGAAACAAGAAAAAAAAAAATAGTGAGCAACCCAATATTTTTTAACTCTTCCACAGTTTAATATAATCTTATCTTTACTTGTAGATTCCCTAGCTAGGGGATGAAGCACTTCACACACAGATGAAGTCCAACAGCTGTGAGTTAACTGTAGGATTGAGGTTAGGAGGAAAAGGACCCTCATCTCTCTCCACACCATGTTCAACCATTATATGGCAGGGAAGGACCTTTCCTGATGCACAGGCAACAGCAGCCCTTGTGCAGCTCAGTTGAGTTCTGGCATCTACAAGTGGAACTTGAAGTCAGGAGAGACAGAGGGCATTCACTGGAGCAGGATCACTTAACAGGCATGGAAAGGTGAAGCATCCTGCCTAGTGTCATATGCAGACACCCTATGTCCACATTTCTAACAAAGCTTGAACGGCAAAGAGCTGAGAAGTATTTCCAAAACAGCAGATACAGAATTCAGACAAAGTATGGTTTTGATACAGCCAGACAACGTACTTGGCATGCAAATAGTCTCAAAGCTGATGTTTACACATATAAATTAATTTACATTTTCTTACAAGACATTCTGAAAAAAATACTAATTCCTGCTTAACTCTGAAATATTTTATTCCAGAGGGATTTTTTGGCTATGAAAACAAAGTGACCTTTCATATTAACATTGATTCAAAATGATATTTTTATTTCATTTTGAAATGTCATTTTGTTTATT
The DNA here is from genome assembly GCF_003259725.1 of Athene cunicularia. Classification (NCBI taxonomy): domain Eukaryota; kingdom Metazoa; phylum Chordata; class Aves; order Strigiformes; family Strigidae; genus Athene; species Athene cunicularia. The sequence goes on along the minus strand of NW_020799117.1, from coordinate 14,711,651 downwards.
TTTTTTAAACCACCAAACCAAAACAAAGTGACATTTTAACTTTAAATTCATTGAAAAGAACTGTTTGTATTTAAATGCCAAAGACAAAAAAATCACTTCTCATTAAATTATTTATTTCCAGAACTTTAGAAGCATTTGTTTATTACCTCAAATAAAAAATGTTGTCCAAGACTTTCATTTCAAAATTTGTATTGGAAAAGTACTGCTTTTTCCAAGCATCAATTGTTTTTATTGTAATTTCAATTTATGGATCGGAAGGATAAGAACATTACTGCCATTGCTACCTGAAATGTTCAGTCCCCAAAAAGTCAGTCTAATCTTTTTCACCTGCATGGCAAAAAAAAAAAAAAAACCAAACAAAGCAACTCCCCTTCCACCACCTTCTCTTTAATTTGAAGAGAAAGGAAAAACTCTAAAAATTTATTGAATATTTTGAGAAGTTAAAATTTTATTTCTTTTGCTGTTAAATTGATAAACCTATTAAGGTTTACCTGTCACATGAAATTTTGACTTCTCACATGAAATATAGAAAATTATCACAGAAAAATAGCAAATAAATCAGAGTTTAATGCTGAACCTTTTTTTTTTAATTATTATTATAACTGTATATTATATGACATCTGTAATGGTATTCCTTTTAACAACTCATCTTTCCTGTTCTTTGTATTTCATTTTAGAGGAGTATTTTTTTTCTTTTCTCAACTAATTGCTTATGCAGGAAAGATAATCCACTGCATACATGGATATGTAATGTAATTGATGCAGAAGTTGAAGAAAGTTTTAGGACTTCAAAAATTAACACCATAATGCAGCAATCCCTAATGATGGGAGACCTTCACAGTGTTCCAATGTCAAACTAGGATTAAGATCAAAATTCTTAGACTATTCAAATCCCTTTACCTTGAACTATGCATCAAGCATTTTCTAGTTTGAGAAGGGTACAAAGTCTCTACCTTACACTTAAGATATTGGACACTTGAGAGCATAAAGTCAAACAATGGAATTTTTCAATGCCACACCTTTTGAGTCTGAAGCCTTGCATCCTATGGCTTTGAGCAAAGGCTGAGGTATGATTGGTTACTGCAAGCTGATTAATTTTTTTCCAAATTATTTGTAAGTGTCCATACCACACACAAACTGCACTACTGTTTCAAATTCGTTCCTCTTGCCCTCCCCTAAGAAAGGGCCACAAGCATTATTAATGTTTTTGGAGAAATAAATAGCTCACTAAGACAGGTTGTTCTCTGAGTGTGCATGATGTTATTATTCTGTGATGCTGCAAAGTGAGGATTATGATTTTATCTTGTGGAAAAACCAGGGAAGAAAATGGATTATAAAGAGAGCCGGGGAATGGAAGCAAGGGAAAAAAAAAAAAAATAATCAAACCCAAAACAACTCACAACACAAAAACCCACTCCTAGAGAGCAAGCTCTCTTCTAACAAAACGCTGTTGAGTTTCATTAAGCCAAACTAAAAGCCAAGGGGCTGAAGATGATTATTCTTA
>NW_020799117.1:14677978-14710097 GCF_003259725.1 Athene cunicularia | reverse complement strand
ATGTGTTTATAGGATGATTGAACTAACTATTCAGAGTTGAACTTGGGGTGAAGAGGGAACCCCCACCGTCCTATGTTGTGTCAGGAGCTCACTGCCATTTTGGATAGCAATGATAATGAAAGTTGAGCCCCACGTATAGACCTGTCACTGAAAGATAAAATTTATGTACTTGTTTCTTCAAAGGACATATCAAGCTCTGTTGCTTTCAGGAAGAAAAACCACTGCTTTTGAATCTGGCATACCTTACTTTTCAAATCACGGCAGTGGGGAGAGATTTTTTTGCCTGATATTTGTAATTGCACAAATGCCCCGGACCTGAAGAATTCTGAAAATTTATATTGCTGAGACTTGGAGCAGGTGGTTCCTGCGTCTCCTGCTGAACCTAGAATGTGTTGACATTTGGAGTGTATTTTCTATCTGTTGTGCATCTTATCACATACAACCACTCTCCATAGTGGTCTGGCATTCTCTAAATTCATGTGAAATCAGATGGATGTATTTTTCTGTGATAGGTCATGCAGACAGCGCCACCAAACTTAAGTCAGAAGTTAACACCGTAAATGTATGGCTCATAGATGAGCCATGCTTCATCCAGTCCACCTTGGAAGAATCTTCCTATGCCTAGACTTTTTAGACATTTCTGCTTTATCGGTACAAACAGAGTATGCTTTGTTGTGCAGAAAAACTGCATGTGAAATCCTCTAATGGAAGGTTATTGTAAGGATAATCTTAAATTATTGAGATGATGGAAACAAGTGACACCAAAGTGAGGTAGCAAATGGATCCATTATATACAGGCTTTTCTTTCCCGGTCATGCCACCTCTCTCTGGTTTTGACTGGCAAGATTCTGGATTATGCAAGCAGTGTAGCAATCAGTTTTTAAAAAATAATTTAAAATCAGTATTTTCCTTCTTGAAAACCAGGCTTGAGGTATTCTTTATAAGAATAGTGGTTGTTCTGTTTATGTTGTGGTGGTTTGCAGAGGCATCTGGAGGAACACTGCATTCCTCTCAAGTTTCAGGAGGAATTTTGGGTGAGCATGTCACCGAAATCCGGGATAAAAATAATTATCGACACCAATGTGATGCAGATAAGCAGACACTTCTGTAGGGGAGTGCTCTCACCAACAACACGTGCTGGGCACTAGAATCATACACCTCATATAGAATTTACTCATACATATTCATTAAGTATTCATACATAAGCATACAACTTCCAATAAATCATTAACATATTCTCCTCCTATTTCCGATTCTGCGCAGTAAAGGTTAGAAATGTCTAGAAATGGGTCTGGGGTGTAATGTGAGTAGGTGGTCCATGGGTCAGTGGTCGCGATCTCCCCCTGCCAGAATTACCTTTTGCTTAAGGACACGATTTTCTTGGCAGGTACCTGCAAGCTGTTACAGTTGCTTCCCTCAGTTCCCATTAATCCTGGACCTTGACAACTACTTGCATTCTTCTAGTCCTATGTATGTATTATAAATCAGTTTACCAATCACCTCATGTTTTGTTACCTAGGTTCTAACCATTCCTACTAAACAATTATGACCAATCCCTTCGGCCTTGGTACGGGGCTGTACAGGGGATTTTAGAGTAGCAGTCGGTTGCTAGATTCAAAATACAATAAATGTAAAATGATTTTTACTAAAATATCCCTTAATTCTATACTTATATTAAAATCAAACACAATTTAATTTCAATTTATAATAAAATCAGTAACAATACCTATATAGGAACCAGCTACAGAAACAGGCTGTTTCTCATGTCGAGTTCCAGCATCGTTGCTGTCTAACAACAACTTCACAGCCCTGCTGCCGCCTCATGCTGCAGGATTAGGAAACATTTGTGCTGTAGTTCTTACAGCTCAGTAAGACTGCAGCTAATCGAAATGATAACAAACACCACCTAACTGATAATTGTTCGCGTTCACCAGGGAGGATGTGATCTGTTCTGAGCCATTATCACATCTTTCACAGCCCCCTTTTGTTTAGCTGTGACAGAACTGTGATCATAAATGGTGTTAGCTCTTCATTTCCTTATTATTTCTCAAGGATTAAAGCAAATGCTCCTCGCTCAATATCCCTTTCTTCCCACACTTTTAATTATTCCTTTAAAATTATTAGTATTTTCTTTTAATAGGAAGCATTTCTATGGAGGTTAGTCATTGGAAATAATAGAAATCTTTCATTTCACATAAAGATTAATGAAATTATGTCAGTCTTTTTAAGATGGGATTTTCAAGAGATTTAATTCTAGAAATACAAGTCTTACTGAAATGCATTCAACTCAACATCTTATAAATTTGCCCATCAACTTGGCACATGAAGATGATTATTCTTAAAAAGGTTGAAAGTGCAAACCTCGTCCTGAGTAGTCTAAACCCCAAATTCTTTTCATAACTATGACCTGCAATTCTTGTTCTCCCTGGTAAAAGCACAAGATCCAAAACTGAAGGTAGCTGTGAAAATTTTTGGCTCATATAAAGAGTAGCAGACAAGCACTGCAGTTGTTTTTTACTTCTGGCCTTATCCTAAAGAAACCGGGCTGCTGCCAGCTTCTCTCAGATGAAGGAAGCATTTTTTCTGTGTGATTAAAGGAAGTGAGAAAGTACCAAACAAAACTTGAGCTTCACATGCTGTATCTTGAGAAAGACTCACCTACACCTTTACATCAATCATACTTTTAATTCTCTTGCTTGTAAACACATGAAAATCCCCTCATAATGGGGTTGTTCCCTTCTTCCTGTTATTAAAACAACAAACTGCTTACAAATAATGAGGGCAGCACTTCAGAATCAGACCAGTGAGCAACACTGATGAGGACACCGACATGGGAGAACTGCTGCAAGTTCTTTCTTGAACCTTCCTGCAACCTACACAAGCGTGTTAGACACTTGGCTACATGTGTCACCAAACAGGATAAAACAATTTATGACACCAGTGTGATGTAGATAAGCAGACACTCCTTTATTAACAGCTGGGTGTGTAGGGGAGTTGTCTCACCAACAACACAGGCCTAATCATGGAGCATGCTGATTATATAGGATACAGTAACACATATTAATCAAGTTCTCATACATAAACATGATAATTGCTGTAACTCCTTTGCTTATTCCCACCTCTTTCAAGCCACGTGCACTTGAGTCCTGAATTGAGTTGGGGGACAGCTTCTGCAACCACCACAGACCAATGACTCAAAAGAAAGACCCTCCAATGTCCTTGACTCAAGGGCATTAGCTAACATTGAAATTTTAACATGCTTCAAGGCCCTTTCACAATGTATATCCTGGCGTACAGGTCAATAAGTCATCCTCACCAAACAGCCTAACAATGGTACCTCCTCATGACTCTTTGAATAGAAATCTATTTAATGATTATTACCAGCCTACGTGGCCTTAACCTGGGACTTTACAAAGGACTTTGTAGCAGCATAACTGGTTGTATGGTTACTCTTAAATAATTACAATATTTCCATTACAAAAACCATTACTTTACTATCTTTTTATAAGACTGATACTCCTGTAAAATTCCGTTTAATTGATTAGGCCTTAACAAAATCACCAATAATCAGCTCAAATTAATAACAGATCAGTAAAAATCAGTAACGCATAACGTAGGTCTGCCTTGATATATACTGCTAGAAGCAGCTCTTTTTGTATAGATAAAGAAATGTTCACCAGAAGAGGAATATGAGCCCAGCTTCTAACTAGAAAAATTTCCAGTCTCTCCTGCTGACCCCACATGTATTTGCAGTAGAGAATTACATTACAGGGGCTGAAACCAAGGACATCTCCTATTAAAACATCCTGCTTCAAGACACACATCACTAAATCCTCCAGTAAATGCAGACAGGGCAGAAACAAGACATGTATCCCACTTCTGTAATGTACTTGTCCAAGGTATTTCTGTGCTAGCCCAGTGACAACAAAATCACAGTGATTGTATGTTTTGGGACAGAATTTTAAGATCTTAGCTCTGGTCCACTCTAAATTCCCTTGAAGTTAACAATAAAATTAATAGCTTGTCCCTACAGAAACAATGATTGTTTAGAAAATGGTCTTTCCTAGAATTGGTATTTCTTTAACTAATTTCAGTTAAATGGAGTCGCATCAATACTGATGTCTTAAGATACCATTTTTTAAAATACAAAGATTAGCTAGTGCTAAAATGATCTTTTTTTTAATCCTGCCCTTTGAGTCTTTGTAATTTAAAGCTGATTTATTTCAAGTTTGAAAAATACTCAGTTTAAGACTGTAAACACAAAATCATTAATTGTTTTATGTATTGTAAGGATGAATGTATCTATCTCAACAAACATCTGGACAAACAGGTGCTTCTTCCTTATTCAATATCCTATTAATAATTCCACTTACTTCTCTTTCCTGTTGATGCCAAACAATTTGTGAGGGATTTAAATCACAGTGGTATAAAGCATTACCTGCTGATATCAACTTATGTATCTGAAATATCCTAGGCATCGGAGTTTATCCTGTGTCTTGAGCAAAAGTTCTGTCAAATATTGTGAGCTAACTTCAGTCAATGTTGGAGAGACTTCAAATCAATACATGAGTAATGCAGTGGTGTATCATTCATTTAGCACGCTTTGACAGTTCAGATACAAAGTCTAGTCTCCAAGTTTCATAGAGGTTGGTTTTGTTTGGGGTTTTTTTTGGTTTGGGTTTTTTGGTTTTGTTTTTTAAATTTAGACAGCAGGATCCCAAACAACAGAAATTTCCCCAGTTTATTTTGTTAGGAGGAGAGTGTTATTTGACCTAAGCATACTGGCCAAATACCAGTTATGATAATTACATTCTCAGCTCCCTAAATTCTGAATGAAGCTTCAGGTGGATATACTGATCGTCTGAGGACACAAGGCTGAACAGTTGCCATTTCTTATTTCAAAGGTGACTGCACATAAGTGTCATGTGAAGTGACCCCTGTGTATTTCTTACTTATTTCACAGAAGTGTTATATCTTGAAGATTAGTCAATGACTTGTTTGTAATAGGAGATCATTGGATGAATGCTGGTGTAAAAGTAGTAACAACAAGGATGAATACCTATTGCTGGATTAAATTTATGCAGTTTACTCAATGAGAGTGAATACAAACTCTATCACAAATATACTCAGGGCAGTAGAAGACACACGCTTTCCCGACTACTTATTTTGTATGAGAAGAAAGGTAAAAGAAGACTTTGTTTTGTTGAACTAAACAGCAAGGAAAGCTTATTTGAAAGAGAAAAAAAGAAAAACTTATTTAAGCTAAATGCAGTCAATCTGAACCTTAACCTCAATTCAGTAATTCGAGATGAATGCAGAGCTCCTCTACAGGCTGTTTCAAATAAAATATAAATGCTTTCCCCACTTCTTCTGCCATGAGGAAAGGTGGCGATATTTTGGATACAATAGAGATACTAAAAGAGGCAAAACAAAAGAGAACTGACAGCAAGGAAGATGAGCTACTGAGTACCTACATACTTACCTGCATCTTCTGTTTCCTCATCCCCAGGATTTAGGTATATTAAACCTTACAGACATCTGTAAATAGAGTGACCACAGGCAGTTACGTTTAATACCTAACTAAAAAACCAACTCAGTTCTGTACTATTCTTCAGAAAGCAGAGCAAAGATCTTATGTTTGGTTTTGTCGGGGTTTTTTGTTTTTCCAAAAGTATACAGATACAATTCCCCAAAACTTCAAATCAGACACAGATCTCAACTTTAAATGGGAGATGTTATTGCCAGAGTTACTAAACTTCAGGGGGTGGGAGGGAAGGTGCTGTCTTTTTCATTTGCTGTTCATCCAGTCATTGGATTGAGCTGAATGCTTTATGGGCTACAGAGAGCCTAATTCAGAATACTGTGATGGCTGGCAAACTGTTAATTAAAAATTGGGCCCACAGAATTGTACTTTGATATGAATCACAGAGTCATGGAATAATTTAGATTGGAAGGACTTCAGGAGGTCATCCCCATACACAACAGAAAGCAGCTCTTACCGCAGACCACAGATTACAGTGCCAGTTGTGACACTAGAATTGGTTTGTGTTTTTTGAATAAATTGTCTGATTGTAATAGGAAGTAGGCAGAAAAATAGAGTTCAGCAACTCAAGTCATCACACACATTCATTGAAAATAAAAAAAAGCCACAAACAACCCAACCACCTTTCTCCTAGACTGTCAAATTAAACAGAAATAGAACTTTCGTTATCACCAGCAAACAAAAGATGAAAAAGCTGGACTCTCCAACTTACACAGCTAAGATGACTGGGTCTCGCTCAGGGTCAGCATTCAATTTTTCTATTTCTGAACAGATGAAAAAAGTTTCTATAGCTCTAGAAAATCCAAAAATGCATTCTGACATCAAGCATTTGTGCCTATTAATCCTCTCCACATATTTCAATTGCAGCACTTTCAATTTAGTAGTAACATGCTATTTCTTACAAATATTTGCATTGTGAGAGAATCTCTGTTACCTTTGTACCTCTTCTATAATACAGAGTCAGTTTACTAATGTATTGAAATGCTGGTACATAATTTTCAGGGGATAATTTTGTTTTGGTTTTGTTGCTTTGTGCTTTTTTTTAAAAAAAAACATGAAACCAGTTTACACACTGTGCACTTATATGTTTTGCATTGGAATATGAGGGCATGTATTTAGGAGGAGATAGTTCACCTCTGGAAACATAACTCCCTTCTAAATTACTCATTTAAGAATTGCTCCTTTCCTGAAGAACTCACATATACTTCATAGCTATTATGGCTGGGCACCTGTGATCCCCAATGGCCACCTAATACTGAAGTTCAGCACTCCATTTATGAACACAGAATAGTCAAAGGGAAGAGATGCATACTATTTCAGAATCTGATCTAGAATCTATTGCAAATTATTATAACCACAGATTCAATACATCCAAAGTAATTCTATGAGTCAGAAGATGTAGGGACTTTTGTCCAAACTCCATTAAATACAGAGTGGAGCACAAGACATTAGAATCAGAACAGGTCAAACCAACCAAAGCACATCTGCTGTGTGGTTCCACACTGTGTACGAACCTATCATTTATTTCCCTTACAGAAGAGGAATTCAAATAAAAATGAAGGCTATACACTCAAAGGCAGTTTTGTGGATGTCTTGTGTGTGTACCAGTTGTAAGAGAATAATGTATTTGAATAGGAGATACATCAAATAACTCTTCTAGTATTTGTATTAAAGAATATATTAAAATATTTTTGTGTCTTTTTAGATTTGAAAAATAAGAAAAGAACATGTATCAGAATGACAACAAGCACAACCCTTAAGTCTGAAAAGATGGACAAATATAGCTCAGTCAGTTGCATAGTAATCCATTACTAATTTTCCCTCAAAGTTAGACACAAAATCCCTCTTGTCAGCTTCTGGATCTATAGAGCAACCACAGTAGTAAAATCGTAGATCCTGATATACCAGCACTATTTCCACACTCGTGTAATCCAGAAGTAGTATTTGTTGCTGAATCAGGACTAAGTGCAATAACAGTGTTCTACATCAGAATGTTAAGTTTATTATCCAAAACACAGAAGGAAAAATAAGACATAATTAGCTAGACAGTGCTCTCAAACCCACCCTAAATATAAATAATTTTATTTTTAATTAAAAAAAAAAAAAGTTAGAAGCAATGATCAGCGAACTAGAAACATAGCATGCTTCCCTCCTGAAAAAAAGGCCCAGACACTGTTTAAAAATCCCTGTAGTGTATTCTTTAAATGGCAAAACATAGTGGAGTTAGTAAGGGGTCTCCTAAACATTTTCCTTTTCTACTGCAAATTCATTATTATATTTGGCTTGCTAGGGCAACATGCTCAGTTTTGACACCACTAATGATGCCAAAAACTTCATAGAATGAATAGAAGCACAAGAAGATAAAAAAAAGGTAGATCTTGGAACTCCTGGATTTCACATACCACATGCTGCTTGTGACTGTCTGAAATACTGACTGCAGAAAGATTTACAGCATTGTTCATGAAGTTGCAAAATAAATTCAGAAAGCAGAGGAGACAGGGAACAAAGGAATAAAAAGAATTAAAGTGCTGCTGGAAAGAAGATGGAACTGTTAAATGCAGTTACTGAAAATAAAAAAATAGCTGAATGTCTGATTCCAGAGAACTATGTTTTATGATACAAGTTAAATAATCAGATATTCTTACCAGAAGGAGTCCTGTATTTGATGTACTCTGATGAGAACTAGCTAAGTTTTCTTCTGAAGGAACATAAAATGAAAAGTATGTCAGGAAAAGGCAGCTTAAAAATTTCCTGTCAAAAAGTAAATTATTTAGATTGTTTATGTAACATTAGAACAGATTAATTCATGAATAAGTACTCTTAGTTACAACAATATAATATAATATTCTTTTTAATAAGTCTTATTCTGTAAGAGTATTTTTTTTCCACCAACTTGGTGTTAAAACAGACATTTCCACAAGTGCAGAGCAGCTATTATGCCTGCTTATTAACTGTTTCACTATGGAGAGTCTAGGATCGCAGCTGTGGGCATAGAGTACTTCCTGCTAATACCACAGAGACATTAGAAGGTATAAAATGTTTGTTATAAAATAAATGTTCATTACATTAGAGAGTTTAGGTGCAGAGAATTAAGGGGGTTGAGGAGGGAAAATTACTAGGCCCGAATTAATCTGGCAAGAATTTATGTTCCTATTCTCAACCCGAATGGTTAGTTTACAACAATAATTCAGCATTAATGCAGGTAAGAGTTTGCGTTCCTGGTTATAGTAGTTATAGTGGCTATGCAATAAAAAAACCCCTCACTTAACACGTTTTTCTGTCAACCTGCAATTAGAAAATCTTATGGAATGGTCAAGTGATTGGCAAGACATGTTGTTGGGTATGAGCACACTCTCACAGATTATTCTACCAGAATTTTCACATATTTTGTGCAATAGTTGCTTAAAAAGGAAGTTCAGGCATGAGGCTGTTTCATAGTCCTCAGAAATTGACCTTTTGTCCTTGTGTCCATCACTAGGTAGCAGCTGTCATTATGGGATGGCACATTTATTCTGTCATGACAACATGTTTAATGAAGCAGTCACACGTACTAATGGAGCATTATATTAGGGTTCAGATGCTGCCCTCTCTAACACTGAGGCTGTTCTGTTGCTCCATAAGGTAAGTCAGAAATGAGCCCTTCCTGTACACGTTTCCCTTCTGCAGTAGCAGCCAATTCTTCTCATGCCAAAGCCTTCTCTTATTTAAATGACTGCACTAACTTGATCAGGACACGTGTCTCCTGTCAGACAGTTCTGTGACAAGCCACACATGAAAGCCTCAGCTTGATAGCAAATATAACTTTCTTCCACACACTAAAAGCAGAACAGTTTTTATTTTTTGTTGGGTTTTGTTGGGTGTTTTTTTGGTTTGGGTTGGGGTTTTTTTTAGAGAAAGGAATAACAGATGTCAGTTACATTTTTCACTCAGTAACAGAGGATTCCTAAAGTCCATCTTCTATGACTAATCTTACCCCCACTTGCCAATACATTTTTCACGCCTTTGTAAATCATTGGACATGTTCCAGGACTAACAAACTCTCACCTCAACCACCTGTTACGAATTCACTTTGTATTTCTACTAATTCTCTTTCCTTACTTGAGGCATTATTACTGATTAAACAGAAGAGAAATACAGTAACTGGTTTTTCATGAATGTCTTTCTCCTGTATACATAAAGATGAAATTTAAGATCAAGATACATGAGGTTTCTTATAATTGTTGACATTGCTACTCTTGTGGCATCCTTCCATGTTCCAGTGCTACATTACATTGCACTGAACAGAAACAGTGACAGATTTACCACTTCACAATCCTTTTATTTTCATAAATGACAGATTAAGCAACAAGCTGCACTATACATTAAATGGCATGACAATATAATAAGCAAGGTATGTGTTTTGAAGAAAACAGAGTATCCTTTAAGTTTCTCTGATGGCAGATAGCCTTCGTTATCTCTGCAGAAAACAAGACACTGCAGTATGGGAACCTTGAGCACAAACCATTAAGTGAAATTCAAAGTGAAAAAGGTTCCTGACATCGAAACACTGCTTCTGAGCCCATAAATGAAATTTCAACGAAGATACTTAAGTTCACACTACTAACACACACTCATTTCGTAGTCCTAAAGGCAAACTGAAACACTGAAGATCCTCTAGCTTTAGATGTCAGACGTAATATCTTCTAGTACTCAGAACCAGTCTACATTTTATCATTTGGTGCCAGAATTTCTTTTTATGTACCTAGTTCTGGAAAAAGGGCAAACCCATCAAAGATTTATGATATTATATTTATTTGCAAACATTTTTCACACAAAATTTCCGTAGCCTGAATGGATCTTCACTTTACAATTTAAGGAATCTAAAGCCCTCATTAAATCTGTATTGAAAATACAGCCTCGGTACATGGAGAGTATAACATTAAAAGTAGCCCTTACCTGATGTATCATTCACAGCTCAGTTTTCAGATAAAACCTCTCCAGAAAAGATTACATGAGAAAGTCTAGAATCTAGTTGCAAATAAGTCCAGAAGTGGTTTTTGTGGTCCAGTTATAAAGGCGAATAATTTGATTATTGAAAGAGAAGATACCAAACCAGTCAGTAACTAACATATATGTGTGTCAGTCATCAGCGGTCCTAAATTTCAATCTAATATTGTTGAATGCATCAATGATGAAGTATGGTATTTCTTTCCCTAAAATAACACTCAAATTTTGAAGAGACATCCAGTCTCTAAAAATATGCTTTTTTCTTTCAAGCTCTTTAGGAGACCTCACACATTTGGGTAGGTGTGGAAAATACAAAAGATCAGTATTTCTTTTGACATACTGCTTAGTGGAGCCTTTTTGTTAATAGAGTATTTTATTCAGGTATGATATAATTATTTCTTTAATCTGTTGAAGCAGAGAAATTACTATTGTTTGTGTTGGAGTTAAAAATGACAGGAAAGCCTGCTTTTGTACAGCTTCAGTGGGGTGGAATGCACTAAAAGAATTAAGAAACTCTGAATACTCAGTAGCTTCAAATTTCTAATAGCTGCATGTATACTGTAATTAGAATCTAAACTAAAAGTGATATACACATAAAAATACGGCATGACATGCACCAAAAATTAAAATTTTACTAAGATGTGTTTTACAGTCATTTATAAGTTTCCTAACAAATTAGTGCTAAAAGCCACGCTATCTCTTCTCAAAGTCTAGCTAGTTATCTTGCTTATGTAAGTGACTTCAAAATATAAACACAATATTCACAGAATCCATGCAGAACTGACTGCTTCCCAGACAAACACAACAGCAAGATGAAAACTTTCAATTTTTCCTTGGAGACATGCCAGAGAAATGGGGATGGTATTCTAAGATCATTTTCACTAGGTAGATGTAAGGATAAAGCAGTAGAAATGCGTACACACTTGGCTGGAGCCAGCTGCTCAGCCACTGCACTCCATCAGAGCATGAATTGCTGATCTGCACCTGTACTGCACGGCAATACTGTGTCAGCTGGCATACCAGAATTCAGCTAGCTCGTGCTGAATTCAAAAATTCACCAGTCACTTCAAAAGGGTGCTACAAATTGCCAGGCACCTTCAGAGGTGTTTAGTGCCAGTGTGTACGTCGCTATCCAGATCTCCGGTTGAACAGAGGTGGGCTCTGCTGTTGGCTTTACTTGCATACAGTGGAAAGCCAGTTCCAATGCAACCCCGCTGGATGTCTTGGAAGAGTCTTTCCCAGGAAGTATCACACTATCTGAGGAAGCTTTTTCCTAAAAAGACATGCACCACTGCTGAATCATTCAGACCATGCATTTGTCCCCCAGCCTGACAACATGAAGCAATTTTACTCTGCCATGTTACAAGTCACTAGAGATTAGTACAGACTCCCACACTGTCAGTTCCAGGTGGTATGACAAGGGCCAAGACAACCACACAATCTATCTAGAACCAGACTGATTCAGATTTGAAAGGTCTCCAGAGATCATCTGGTCAAGGACAACCTCCAGGTTAGACCCAAAACTAGACCAGGATGCTCTATGCCCAGCAGAGTGCTGAACATGTCCATGGATGGAGATTACACAACCTCTTCTTGGTGACCCGCTCCAGTTATAACTACCATAACTTTGAATTCCTCTTCCTTTTATATTCAACTGGAACTTCTCTTGTTGCAGCTTATGCCCGGCCTTCTCTGCCCTTTTGCTGTATACCTCCAGAAGTCTTCATCTTCCCTATAAACTCCCTTTAAGTAATTGAAGATGGCAATGGGACCCTCCCCTTAATCTTATCTTTGAAGAGACCCAGCTCTTCCAGTTCTAAACCCATATATTGTGTTTCAGCCCTCTAACAATTATATTTTGGTATCATTGATAATACGAAGTTCAGCAGCGTCACCATGACTCTGTTACCTGGTGTCTTTCTCTGTTAACCACTGCCACCAAGTAGCTTCATAAGGTCACTCATTTCTAGGAATTTTTTCAGTTATTATACAAATAACTATTGCATGTCTGCAGAATGCTTTTGGTCAAAATCAAGATGGATTCTAAATCGGGCTTGGATTTGAGACATACGTCTTCACTAGGATATAATTTACTAGTTTTATCTTCCCAATACCTAACAGAATAAGAAAAGACCAGGTGACAGAAGCATGGGACCATCAAATTCATGCAGAAATATGACCTCTACAGGCAGCAGTAAAAGCTCATTTGTTCTCACTTAAGACAATCAAAGGACTGTAATATGAAATGGAATTATGGAGAATGATAACAAAATTGTTATCACTTAATTTAAGCTCAACTTCTCTCTGCATGTCCCAGCACATTTTTTTCCCCCTCATTAAAAAAACAAGGCCTATTCCAGACTAAAATACAAAACCTAATAAAAAAAACCCCATCCACCTGCATTAGAAAATGGAATTTCAACCAGCTAAGTGTGAGCCCACAGCCCAGAAGTTTTACTGACACAGCAATAGCTGTTGTTCTCCAGTGTCTGCTGGGTTTAGGGCGAGTATGTGATAAGATGTTTTGATTTCATATTGCAGGAGTCAGGCACATGCTACACACAGCAGCAGTAGGAATAATAAAAAAAAAAAAAAAGCAGAGTGCAAGTTTGAGATCAGTCATGAGCTCATATCTGAATGAGCTAAGTCCTATTCCGAATGGAAGGTGGTATATGTGAATGCATCACTAACTGCAGATGCCACTTCGCTTTGTTCCCAGCTGCTCATCACAGAGTGCCTACCCATTCAGGGCTGCACATGTGCAGTTTTCCTGTCTCCTCACAGTGTCACAGCAATATTTTCCCTTCTTACTTTTTGCTGCTTTTGACTTCCTATCCTCTCTCAGCTGAAGCTTGCATACATCGATGCGCTAGACAGCTTTGGCATTAAACTAAGATGCTTCAAGCTAAAAAAATGAAACTGTTCTGGGTTTGCTCTGAAGCCATCTTCTCTGACCCTCTCTTTCAGTTAATTCAAAATTATTACCAGCTTTTGTTCCCTGTTTGGTTCTTTGCCTAAGTACAGCCAGCTCTAGCTGCTTCATCCCAGCAGCTCTGCATCCTATGGATCTGCAATAACCTCTTTTACAAGTAGGGGGAACTAGTACGGGCAATGAGGCACTGGAAGCAATGGCAGTGTAGGATGAATGTCATACAGTACAACTCTACTTTAGATGGTCATACCTGGGAAAAGGCTCTCAAACCATGGAACGGTCTTTTGACAGAAGACGAACCTGACTATGTCTAAAGAAGTTGACCTCACAAAACTATAAACCACATGTTAAAACCCGTCACACACACTCATCCCTAGAGTACAGATAAGTGGCTGAGTTCTTTGGGGTCTTTTTTGTCGTTGAGGTTTTGGGTTGTTTGTTTGTTGTTTTTTTTGTTGTGGTTTTTTGTTTGTTTGTTTGTTTGTTTTTTTTTAATTGGTCAGCTAGTTGGTGTTTTTTGGAGTGGAGTTTGTTATGGTTGTTGTTGGTTTTTTAACTATGAGAACCTTTTCTCTTCCTAGTTCCAAATAAGATCAGGAATAAGTAAAGCTTGCTACTGACCACAGGCACACAGGATTAGAGATCTTTTGAATCACGGTCTCAGTGAAGTCACTTCCCCAAAGCAAGCAAGGTCATGTATTTTGTATTTGAATCAATGCCAGGGAAGACAGCTTTCTCAGATTTGAACCTCAACTGACAATACAACAGGAGTGAGCATGCTAAGCACAAGCCAAGAATAAAAACTATCTTAACAGCTGATTTGGTTGCCTTTTAGAAAGCACGTGCACACTCTGCAGACTGGCACAAGAAAGAAGCATAACTACTGCCAGGGCTGGAAAAGGAACTGAAGTGTCATTAATGGATCATTTACTCCACATTGGACAACTTCAGAAAATTCCACCCAATTTCTGGGCCTTACATGCCCTGAGCTTCACAGAAAATAACTTGACAGTGATTTTACAAACTGGCAGTTGAGTTCTGGCAAAGCTAGGAAGACACCAGTGTGGTCATTTAGTAAATGATTTACAAATAAATGAAACCTGAAAAACGTCTATTTTCAAAGGACACATTTTCATAGAATACAGATTGCAGCATGTTCTCTGGAGTCCTGCTTCCACTCCTAACACTACAATGGTATGCATAATATTTCCATAGAATTCGTTTATTCTCATACTCACCTTCACATGAGATTTTTGGCATGAAAATAAAGGTAGACAAGTAGAGAAATACTGTTCAGTGTCAGACTGTCAGCAGATCAAAGCAAAGATATTAAGAGAGAGTAAAGCTGTACTGAATGTAATTCAAAGTACTCAAGTATTTGCCCCTCTCTTGCTCGGAAAAAGAATAATCAAGGTTATTACTCTTCTAAAAAATTAATTATGTCAAGGAGATACAGAAATCTTAAGAATTAAGAAAACAGTACTACAAAAATTAGAGGTAATTATTGAATCTAAGGTATATACTTCAGAGTTACTAGTTTTGCCTGTGGTACTGTAAATATTGGGTATTTCTTAGCTTAATAAAACCACACATGCTACTGCTGGTCAACTCTTGACAAGTCTTAGTAAATTCTCCAGAAGGGATATCAGTATAGTAAAGACTCAATGTTTGAAGTGTTAAATATGTTATCTTTTGAGTTTTTATCGTCCTGATTGAGATAGCCCTTTCACAAAATCAAAACATTTTTGTATCACTGTTTCAATACATTAAAAAAATACATTTTTAAATTAAAAATTAGTCCTTTAGAGAAGGTATGATGCTAGTAACATTGGGGGGAAAAAATATAGCCTCTCTTTGGCTATGAAGACTAATAATGATAAAAATTCATACTTGAAATGTCAACACTTCACTCTACACCAAAACCCAACAGTTCTGATTGCATTGGTGTCATTGAGCCAGACTAATAAGATAAGTATATATGCATTTACTGTGTACTGTTGCATGCTTGTTGGGGACTAATCGTAGTAAAATAAATCCAACACAGCAATGGAAAAGGTTGTGTTATGACTCATAAATATTTATAAACCAGAAAAACAGTAAAGTTTAGTTTGATGTTCAGGAAAAAAAAGATTTATTTTTCATGAATCGAATCTTTAAGAGCTTCAGTCTGCAACATTTTTAATCTTTATATAAATGACCTTGATAAAATGAATAAATTGAGCAAGACTATCACCTAGTGGTCAAAGGGAGCAAAATTTTTTTTTTTTTTTTTTTTTTTTGGTGAGCTCTTACTTGTTGGGGAGGTGTTCTGGGGCCTTTTTCCCCTCCACAGAACTCTGTCAAATACTAAATCTTCACAGTGATATTACATAAGCAGCAAATGACTATATTAAGAAACCCCATTGTGCCAGTGTTTTATTACTGGCAATTTATTTTTATCTCCAGCAGCTTTTTAGAAACATCTCAAATCTTGAAACAGTTCTACTAAATCCTTGATTTCACTTAGTGTGTTTTATTTTTTTCTGAATCAAACCTAAATGTCTACTTTAAAAGCCTATTCAGATGTTTTCAAGAGCATGCAGTACTGAGTTTAGATAACACTCCTTTGACCATGAGAAGCAAAATGGAAAATTAAAAGAAATGTTTCAGGTAGATAGAAAGCCTAAACTGAAAGGCAAAATGAAATAGAGTAGTTTCTAAGACAAGCAAAATTCCAAAGGTAATAATCGTTCTCAATTATGCAGTGAAAAATAATTTGGGATGTTTCATGGTGCTGGGTTGTACATTTTGGTTTTATTCTTCAAAAACAAACAAAAAAAACCAAACAAACAAAAAAAAAACCCAAAACCCCACCCACACACACTTGAAACTGCAGTGCTGTAGCACCAATATTTTAAAATCCATAGGATCTCCTGTCCCAGCCAAGTGCACTGGAGACTCACTAACACAGAACAAAAGCTGCTGCATGCCCTGAGGAGCTTACTCTTTACACCTCCACACTGGTATTATACCCCAGCAAATATACTGGAGTCTGTAGGATTACATTATCAAGGGCACAGTGGTTAGAACTTCTGGGGTTTAACTGGACCATCAGCACACTGTAATTTGTCACAATGGAAGAGGAAACAGTTTTCCATATTAAAAGGTTTCCTCTTTTTTCAAACAGTTTTCTGTCTCAACTGAGATGAAAAAATAAAAGCGAAAGGATGTAATTTTTTTAGGAACTATTGGTGCTATTTCTCTTCAAACCATTTTGAAAAGTTATTCTAAACCTTCACTGTTTTTTAAACAAACAAACAAAAAGTAATGTTTGGAATAGTAACACAAAATAGCTTCAAGTTTGAAAAGAAAAAGCAGCTGCTCCCTGCACTTCAGGAGACCATCATGAAAAGATAGGGCGCATTTCTGATAAGATATAGGACCTCAGCAGCACCACTGTGTGGCTTCCCTTGCCGCTTTGGCTTGCACCCACCAGAACTCAGCAAGGGCAAGGGGGGTGAGTACATCTATCCCAGCTGACTGGAGGAGAAAGCCTGGTTTTGAAGGTGCCCTTTCTCAGCACTGGATGACAGTGTAACTCTTGTGTTGTGCTTTCATAAAGCAAAATCTTTCATTCCCATTCGAGATTATTTTAGTTGAGAAGAGTACATACACAGTCTGTTTGAGCTGACCTACCAGTCCACTACCACCAGAGGACTAAGCCAAGGGTGAAAGACCATTTACTGGGATGAACATATCATTCCTTGGTTGTAAAGCACCAGTAATATGGATGTAACAGGGCTAGAGAAAGCAAGCAAGGGAATTCTTTGCTGCTGTTATAATTTGTTATAACTGCACCTCAGATAGGATTTGACTCCCACCCACCACTGAAAAAAACAGTTCAATTAAGTGATACTTCAAAAAAAGTCTCCTTATTAGCACCTACCAAATAAATTAATAAGACCTTTTGAATCCCAGAAGAAAAAGGCACTAGTCTCTCAATCTGAAACTCTGAAGTAACAGACAACATCTATTTTAATAGCGCTTTGTACTTAAGAACACTGTCCCAGAGCTACGACTGGCAGTTTTATTCTTTCAGCATAGTACAGCTATCATCTACAGGAAGGGCAAAGTGTGCTTTAAAAGGAGGAAGAGCATTCTTGGAAGCCAACTTGAAATGTGAAAGACATTGTAAGTGGTGTGCATTTTTACTTTTCCACCCAAATTGATTTTGCCACAATGATGTTATATACACATGACACTTCATCAAACTACTTAAATGCAATTTTCAGTTGGTAGAAGAGGTGATCACCAACCTACCGTCTTATTGCTTTGCTTGGGCTGGCATAGAAAAGCAAAGCAGCATTCACACAGCACACCAGTGTCAGTATTCAAAGACTGCCCTTCCAGGAGGGGCATGAGAGTGTAGCTTTGAGGTGCAAGTTCTAGGTGAAGTTATTCTGAGATGGTAAAAGCCACAGCTCCAGAAACCCACTGCTGTGGCTGCATCCAGGTTTCTCAGCTCATGGGCAGTGATAAATCCATTTTGAATACATACAAAGGAATGATTTACCATTATATTACTACCAGAAATAATACAGAAGTTGACCTGAAATACTGGAGTCTCCTGTTTATTTGGAAAAAAAAAAAAAAATCCCTTCAATTTGATCCATGATATTTTTCCTTAAGCCCACATCATTTTTTTTGTTTGTTTGTTTTGACTACTTCAAACAGGAGTTCACTATTTCACTTCCAACATGAAGGGCACTGCAGAACTCCTGAAGATACACAGAAGGTGACAAATCTTGTGCATGTGGCTGATTACAACTGATGACCCCAACCACAGCTCATGCACCCAAGTACAAACCCCATCAGGAAGAGCATGTAAGCAATCCCCAGGGTAATATGAAACTCCACACAGAAAGAGTGACAGATGCCAAAGAATAGTATCAATAGTTTTGAATACTGATCTTTCCAACACACGTTCTCCATGGTAATGGTGAGCTATACACCCTTTATCAGTTTCTCAATTGTCTAAAAACAAAAACCTATTAGTTACCAACAAATATAACCATCAAGAGTTTGTATGTAAAAAATATGTCTATCGAACTGACCACTACAGCTGGATCCCCCTCTTACCCAACATTATGTTACAAGTTTTATTGCTGGAATCAGAGTAAATTCAGAACAGACACACAAGGCATCTCTAGTTCATGTTACTTATTTAACTCCTCTCCATGTCCTGCACTAGAGTTCATCACTAATACTTGGCCTTTCTTGATCTTGAGATACAGAAGAAAAACCTACAGAGAACAGGGGGGGGGGGGGGGCTTTTCCCTTCCCAAGTAAAGAGTACTCCCACTGTTCCCACAGGTAAGAGTTTGTGGAGGGTGGCTGGAAAGTAGCTGGGACATGAACATATGAAGTGTTCATATGAGAATGGCACAAGATCAAACAAGAATATTTTTTGAGGTAAACTTAGTAGATTTTTTTGGCAAGTCAGCAAGTTGTGTCATGTGAGTGAAGATGGTTAGTGACTTTCTATTTATAGGGTCAGTTATTTAGTATTTTGATACAGAATGGATATCTAATTTTAACTAAAGAGAAAAGAATGCAGAAGTGTCTGTCAGACAATACTGGAACAACGGGATTGGCATTTGAACTGGATTAGGCAATCTGTAGACTTGGAAAAAATTTAATCCATCTAAGAGATACAGCAAGACTAACTATCATTAATATCTGTAGGTTTCCAAACACTGGTTAAAATGGGTAATTTTTTTTTACCACGTCTTAACATCTTAAGTTCAAGTCACTCTTCCAATCTTGTTCCTTTCACCCATTTACAGGCAGCACAATGAAAGAAAAGGGCTACCATGAATCTATTTCTCTTGAACTATTTGGGTCAGGTAGATTGGGCAATTGTTTTATAAAAATTGTGAAAAATGCTTTCAGCACTATATATTCAGATTTAACCAACAAAGATGACCTTACAAATAAAGTTGAATTTATTCTAGGTCAACAAGTCACTTTCTATTCATAACTATTGTAACCCTCTTCCTTGAGGCATCTTTAAATATAATGTGATAACATTTTCTCTACAAGTATTTGATCTAGAAGATCACTAGAAATATTACTTATATACTTATATATTACCTTATAATCTTCCACACAAAATCAAAACAAGGAAGCATTGTCTCCTAGTTCTACTCAGTGGGAAAAGATGGCAGGAGCTTCTAGTTCTTGGCTTACCACAACTTCAGACTAGAATTGACTTTCAGTGATTTTGTTGTTGGCTTTAGGATTTAACTAGTTCTATGGGATATTCCTGAGACCAGAAATTTTAACACCAGGAAAGAGACACAAAACTCACCACCATAACTGCAAGAAGTTTACTTGTGATTGTAATTTTTGGAGATGATGACAAAGTCCCAGTGCCTGCAGGAGAGTAAC
The DNA here is from genome assembly GCF_003259725.1 of Athene cunicularia. NCBI lineage: Eukaryota > Metazoa > Chordata > Aves > Strigiformes > Strigidae > Athene > Athene cunicularia. The sequence continues at coordinate 14,690,208 of NW_020799117.1, read as the reverse complement.
AGTCATTCCAAACGTATTCATATCCTCACTAGCCACAACCAAACTGGCTCAGGAACAAGTGGCAGTTGATCTATGGGGGCAGATAACTCAGTACTATTTAATTTATCTTTTAAACGTTTTGCAGCTCCTGTTGAGCTCTGTTCTGCCATGAGTGCTACTAGTACCTGGCCTGACTCACAGCTAGCATGCATACGTGTCTGTGTTATAACGCTGCCATACTCCCACTGGTCTCTAGAAGGACCCCAAAACAGGTGCTATTGCTCTGAAAACCTGCCACAAGATACTTGCCACAGTATGATACTCTGGTTGCAGAATGGTCGCATTATTCATGACAGGAAATTAGAAGAGAGTCAACAGTGCACCAATTGATTCCTACACATCTTATTTTTAATATTGCAATTCTCATCCCAAACATTTCATGGTGTCTTAGTCCTGCACAAAATGCATATTCATATCTGATACAGTATCTCCTACAAGTTTTCACAGCCATCACTGATTATTGGTCTGGTTTTACAAAGATTACAACTGTTTTCTGCAGTATCTTTTCTGCTAAACCTTGTTACGTTTGAGAGCAAATCTGTCTAGCTCACCCCCTCCCAGGGAGGAGCACCCTCTCCTTACATTCAGCCCAAGTTTACTCCCACAGAGTTGTAATGTAACCATCATTCATAGTAATTGCATTGTTTTTATCATGACTTAACAAGTCACATCTAGTAATATAAATAGCATGTCACAGCTATGCTGTGTAGACCATTTTGTACTGATATTTCAGATATAGAAGTTTAAGCTGAGCTTTAGTGTAAAATTGTGTTCCTCTTCTCTGATACCATCTGTGATCATATCTGCATGTGTTAATTGCTCTTTTGATAATAACAAAACTAACTGTATTAAGGCTAACAGTGGGAACATGGACTACTGCAACTTATTACCAAAGTCCCAAAGTATAAAGAGATACCTTGTCCCCTTTTACTCCTCCAAATAATATGGTTTAACACCAGCACAGTGTCCAATTCCCTGAAGACGTATTTAACACTGCAGGCATGAGTTAATGAAGTCAGATACCAGATCAGACAGAATTGGAATAGACAAATTAATCAGTGGAGGATGTATTGTACAATATCCAGTTCAACCTAACTACATTTATATTACTGTTAGAATTTAGAGACAAGTTTCAGTCTAGAATGACAAATTTGCTTTTTTTCTTCACATGCCACAAGTTAGCTGACAAATATGCTGACTGATGAAATCAGTAGAATAAGAAAAAAAAAATATTGTCGCACAGTATTAGCATGTTATGTTCCATGGTAGTTTCAGATACACAAGGTATATTATGCTTTTTTAATAACAAAATACATTGCAACAGACTTGCAGATTTGAGCTGTTTAGAACCTTGATGCTTTGTCTGTATTTCAGCTTATTTAAATTGCCCATTAGCTTGTGCTACTACATTTTTAAACAGAAATATTTCAACATCTTCCAGGAAAATTTTGCCTCATTAAGTATGCTCATCTCTTCAGACCTGACCACTGCATTGTCTAATGGATCTACGTCTATTCCAGATCTACATCTGTAATAATCCTCTCATTCTCCCAGACCCTTTACTCTGGGCATTAAAAATAATTTTGTAAGACTTTCAGTTACCATGGACAGCACAATTAACCATGTTACTTATTTAACAAGGTGGAAGTAAAACATGGAACAAGATCCACAAGGAGCCAAGCCCCAAACCAGAAAGTTGAAGTTCAACAGTCTCCCTCTTTCAACTCCTTCTCCCATCATCAAATGTTGTATATATTTTAAACCCAAAAAATACTCAAGAAGAATTGACTACACACTCAAACATATAGAATGATAAATTAGTTGGGGTTAGACAGAGCACCTGGAGTCCCACCCCAATCTCAGAGCAGAGGTAGCTGCAGCAGGTGGCTCAGGGTGGGGTCATGCTGATTTTAAACATCCCTAAGAGTGGAGATGCCACAACCTCTCTGGACTGCCTATGCCAGTGGTCAGATAACCCTTACAGTAAAAGAGGTCTTTCTATGATTAAGTGGACTTTATCATATTTAATTTTGTGCCCACTGACTCTTGCCCTGTAACTGGATACCACTGATGGAGTCCAGCTCCGTCTTCCATACAGATACAACTGTAATCAAGTTTGAGGCAGAAGTCATACGTGTGACCGAGGATGTTTTTTAAAGCAAAATCTCCCTTTTTTTGATAGGATAGTAACAACTCAATTTTAAAAGAACAGCTGTGCAGAAGATAAATCTAGGATGTGAAGTTTTCATTATTTTCTATGAAGGAAAATTGTCAAGGGAATTTTTTTCCCCAGCATAAGTGAATTTTTAACATTTAAAACTTCACTACAATAAATAACAGATTTTTAAGCTTTCACTCTCCAACAACAACAAAATTGTTTTACTTTTTCTCCACAAAATATTTCCCTCTCTCCAAAATAAAATTTCAGTAAAATTGACAGGATTTTGTCAAGTACTTTATCAGGACTTCAAAAATTGTGACCACATATGTTGAAAATCATTTTTCAACCACTCTCCAAACAACAGTAACTATATAAGAAGCTGAGCATCACTCACCTCCTATTCTGTAGCAAAAGACAACTGCACATTCAAAATTAACTTGGCTTGTACCCAGTGTCCAAATACCATTATCAAGCAAATAATAGATCTTTGGTGCACTATGTGCCTTGACTCAAAATAATGAATCAGTCTCCCTCAGAATCAAACCAACTGTTTCTGTTGGCTAAAGTCTCCAACAATTCTCACCAAAAATTTGTTTTAACTATGTTGCATCAGACTTAAGAGGTAAGATATATGAATGTGCATTGCTACCTCTAAAGCATTCCAGAAACGGAACAAAGAACTCAAATCTATCAGTGTTTGGCTCTATGTCTAAGAGCCACAGGACTTGGACAGAAGGTCATAATACAAGGTTAAAGTTAAACGATATTGATGAGAGATGTGGTATAATGTGAAGTCTGCTATGGGCAGAATTACAGAGAGTACAATTTCATCTCTTTTTTTTTTTTTTTTGGGGGGGGGGGGGGAACAACATGTAGGTGTTGAAAATCATAAATAATCTAGTCCTACAGTTTTATTGTCCTCCCTGTCTTGCTTCTGGCTTCAGAAATTGATGCAGATTTCTTAGCCCCAGCTGAATTTTTATTAAAGATGATAAAACACTACAGAGTTTGCATAGTCTTGAGAAGGCAATGACATGAGAAGCGGGACTTATATTACAGGCATTTTTATGTATGGATTGGACCAAATGAATTAGCTCAATCCAGCTCTTAACAGCTAGCACAGAATCTTGTTTTGGATTAATTTTCAGGCAGTAGAACTGTTTCACTCCGAAGATAAAGTGGTTTGGAATGAGTTTGAATGAGATAGTTAAAAACATCACATCTAATCTTTTTTTAAATCGCACACATTTAAATCGTCACAGCCAAAGAGCCCTCTTCATATTCTGCTTTCAACCACACTAGAAAAAAAAATCCAAAGGAAAAATACCATAAAAACTTTATCTGCTCTGTAATCTTTTGGGAACTGAATAATAACAACGCTTAACAGTGATATAGCACTTTACCTCTTCAAAGCACTGTGCAATCATTAACTGAAAAAATCATCTGACAACAATAACTTGTCTACCTCATGTCTGCCATCAGCGCTGCACTCCAAACACTCTTCATTCAGTCCTGCTGAGAGCGTTGATGCAAAGAGGATACTGCTTACTGCACCCAACCCCAACTTTCTTATTTTCTTTCTCAAGTTTAACCAGTACACTTCATGGATGAAGCAAAACGTGACTCAGAGGGCAATACCAGTGGAAAGTGCCCTTGTAAGAAAGGCCACAGTTGACAAATGATTCGTCACTGATGCTCTAGCCTTCAGGAGGATGCTGAAAGGTCAGCTCAGATGTCAGTGTTTGACTGATGTTCACTTTTTTCAGAAGTAATAGATTTTAATTAAAATAGCAAAATTCATTAAAAACCCACAGAAGTCTTCCACTTCCAGTTAAACAGTTCTACTGAATAACTAGGAAATTCTTCTGTATTTGGGGGAGAAGGGGAGGGTGTGGGCTGATGTATCTAGGAATAGCAAACTACTGAGCTAATTTCATTACTTTCTCCTTCAAAACACCTGCAATTTACAATTGTAAGTGCAGGATTTCCACATAGATTGACTGACTTGATTACTACAGATATACCAGGTAACACTAAGTGGTTTTGCATTCAATTCCAGAGAAGAAGTAGGGTGAAGTAGTAATTTATTACTAACTGGCTACTTCAAAGTCACCTTTACTATTTGTCACATATGCATCCTGAAAGATTACTGTACAGAAAGGAAAGCCATGACAAGTAATCCAGAGCATTCAGGAGGTCACTTCATAATAAATGCTCCCTGAGATATGGGATACACAGAAAAAGGATCTCAGATCAGGTTTGCCTGGAAAAGCAGCTGCAACAAATCAAACAGATACAGAAAAGACAGAACTTCCAGATTTATCTCTCCCCCACCCCCTTTATCCCTTCTTCTATATAAACACTTGCAACTGTGCTGTGTATTCTGGGTATTATGAAAATAAATCATTTATTTGCATTTTACCTTAATCTGGCTTGAGTAAAGGGGAACTTCAAGGTAACTCTAAAAATGACATCTCTCCCAAAGACAGAGCAAGTCTATAAACCACAACACTGGGATTCCTTTACAAGTGCTTTAGCTTCCCAGCATATTCTCCAAAAAAGCAAAATCATTTGTCAAAGAATGAACATTGCAGGATCAGAAGAAAATTACCTTATAGTTAGCAGGGGCAATCTGTAGAACACTCCAGCTTTCTGCTAGGATACAAAAGAGCTCACCTCATTTTCAGATCTTTACAGCAAACTCCACCAGAGGTTTGTTCTATTCGCAGAAACACCAGCTACTAATGGCTTTACTAGGCAGTTTTCAATTCCCATTCACTATCAGAAATGTTTATATTTTCAATTTATTTGCACAGTGACTACTGAATTTGGGTTTTATACGCTGCAAATATTAGCAAAACATAACTTTTGGAAGACTATAGTTGTTTTAGCAAAAGCAAGTTTTAGATACATCTCTGACCACCCAGTAGAGTATAGAAAACATCATTGCTTTTGGGACTATGTACAGAAAACAACTCATGTTGAGTTCACTATATTTGTACTACCCCAATCCTTATGGGAAGCACAAGTTACCACATATAATCAGACAAACATACATGCCTGCCTTCTTTTCTATGAACCTACTTTTTATTGTGTATATCATGGTTTCCATATCAACTTCTAGCCTGCTGAAGAGGCCTCCTGACTGCACATAGAATTAAGCTGTCGTGTTGCCTTACAGAAATAAGGTTATCAGCAGAAGTACTTTCACTATTTTTTGAGAAAAGGGCACAAGATTTGCAGTTCTCTGTCATAATTAATTTACAAAACATTAAAGAAATTAACACTATGTGATCCAAGGTATAACAGAAACAAAAAATGCAAATATGAAAATTTCTTTGTTCACAAGTTGAAGGGGTTTTTATAATTATTTCTTCAAGGAGTGATGGGACTAATGCAATGAAAAACAAAGTTAGAAAGTTGATCTCTTTCCTCTTTCTTCCTTTCGAATCTCTCTGACTACAGTTATTTTCTTCTGCTTTTGGTAGCTTCTCTGGGGCTGCAGGACTACAGAGTAAGCCAACATGCACATTTCCATTGGTTCATAAACTGACTAGATGACAGTTAACCCCAGTGACCAACTTGCTAAGGAAGGGTCAAAGACATTTATGATTCATGAGTAGTGTGTTTAAATGCATCTCAAACATTGTTTATACCCTGTGGCAGATTTACAGCTCTTCACAGCAAAGTTTACTTCTTCAGTCAATACCTAGTTTCACTGAGGACTGTTTCTCTCAGATAGTTTCTCTGAGGAATGTAGTGCCTATATTCCTCAGCTGCCCCCAAACGGAGTTTGCACACATGATGCAACTAATGTATTGTAGCAAGTCTATGCAACCATGCCTTTTGTCAATAATGAATCTTACTACTCATGTCTATTAGTACTATAAAAGGGTGATTCTGTCATTCTTTTGTCATTGAAGAGATTTGTCCTTCAAAAACATTTTGAGAATTTTGTTCCCCACAAAGGAATGTTTCATGAGCAAAATCAAGCTATGTCACATTTGTACACAATATTGAAAAATGTGCACTTGCACACCTAGTGCACCACACATGCCCACATGCTGGCATTCTCACGACAATCAGGGACAACACACATTGAGCACAATCACGCTAATACACATTTCATAAATTACTTTCTTTGTGATCTTCTCCACTTAACTCATTGATCTGCAAATGTGCCATTCCATTTTGGTCACTTAAGACTACCATGTCAGCTCTAGCAGTTTTTCCGCAGGAAAAAATTGGGGCTCTAAACCATTTCAGTAAGAAATGAGATTGTTGCTGCTTGCACACTACTTTAAAATAGGCAGTCTATATAGCAGTGCAGGAATGACTGGAGAAACAGGTATAAATTAAATTAGGATTCAGAATCATTGGCAAAACCAAGGTTGTTTTCCTCACCCCCAAGTGTCCCCTTTCCATTTCTCCTGTAGCTTTTACTAATCCAGACAATTTAGCATTAGCACAATCCCAAAACAAGTAGAAAACCAAGATAAATTACTTAAATGGAACAAGAAATCTTACAATGTAATTTTTTCTTCTTAGCTTTAAAACAATCTTTAGAAGCATTCCCATCAAGATCTGGTTTAACTAGAATAAAAGAAATCAAAATACAGAGTTTTGCTGAGATGCACAGCTATATACACAAACATTTGGAGTGTCTGATGGAATGCACTGTAACTTCACTGATACTGCAGTGTACCCAGAGCAAACTGTAGTGGCTGCAGATCTAGGGAAGAACAGTAACAATTCAAATTATGCTGAGATAGTCTCACTGTCATTTTCTGTAGTCTTATGCAGTTAACATACCTCCTCCCTGTTCCCGCTAAGACCTAGCCCTGAATATGCTTTTGCTACTATCACACTCCAAAAATCTAATTAAGCCATCTACACTGTCCTGTAGATGTGCATCAAACATTCTTACTCACAAAGAGCACGTATCTTGCCTGGGCAACTGTCATGTACGGAGAAAAAAATTGGGTTTAGAGAGGAATACATATGAGAAGTTATTCTCTCAAGCATATGATATGTAGATCATAACACTGGGGGGGGGTGGGGGGGTGGGGGGTGTGAACCCCACATAATGTATGTGGAAACACTTTGTTTTTCTGCTGGGCATCTGTCAGAATACTTCAATAGCACCTAAAGACCCACCTAAGACCCACTCTTTTTGGTCACTGCCTATCTAGTGTATGAATTTCTAACTCTCAGAAATAGACTAATTAGAGCTAGCATTTGGTATACATTTATTCAGTTAAGTTTTTTGTTATAGCCTAAAAATTGTTTTTATCTTTTCATGAATGCAGGAGCTGAAGGGGTTTTTGATTTTTAAGTTGTTGAATTTAAATTTCTCTAGGAACAAGGATCATTACATTTGTTTTACCAGATCAGCACTGATCTATTTTAATATTATAGAGAAAAATAATACAGTCTAGTTGTGAAAAGCACAGAGCAATCAGGAGCATTTAAAGTCTCCTGTCCTGACAAACATTATCTTGCTCATTTATTTAGTTCTTGTGAACTCTTTCTGTATGGTTCATTACTGAAACAAAGCTCGAAGCATTTATCTGTCTTCTCCCAAGCGTGCTCTCAAGGAATATGTCCCTGCCTCTTGTTGATAATACTTTGCCACTAGGCGGGAACCTTTGAAGGAAAGATAAGAAACCTCTTGCCTCTCAACTGTCCCATTTGTTCAAGAAAACTAGTATATATGAAGAGGAAAAATACTTGAAAATGTCTTTTGGGAAGAAAAAACAAAATATAATCAAGTTTGTACTGTTTACATTTAACAAGCAACTCTTACCAGGACTGATATTAGCACATTGTTTTACTGCCTCAGAGGAATCAGAGGGATTTATTAGTAGCTAATGTATCAGTTTGGGATTTGTTGTTGGGCTCAGTTCCAAAGGAAGCTTTTGTTTGGCCTTGACTTCCCACCCCCCACCCTTCCCAACTGTGGACAGGAAAGCCTGTCCTGGTAGACCTAAGCCTTATGATATTTTGAGCAGTTCTAAATGTGTTTCAAGTCCACGGATCTATAACAGACCTGCAAGAAATACTCAACGACCCACCCCTCCACCCAACGAAATCTTGGGAGAACAAATCTGAATGGATTGGAGAGTCGCTAGGTAGCGTTTCCATGAATTAGCCACTTGTTTACATGCTTAGATAACCAAATAAGCATCAAACATGACACTAAAGTGTTGTCATAGTACTTCCAGCACTACTCCTACTTTCATTCCCTGCTTCTTTGTTGAAAGCTATGGAAGGGAGAAAAATTTAACTCAAAACACCTCACTGACCTGGCAAGTTGCAGAGATGTACATATATTTTCTGGAAGCTACAAAATTCACTTAAGTGACCTACCAGCCATTGATACTTCAAGACATCCTAATTCACATTTAAAAAAAAAAAAAAAAGAAAAAAAAAGTCCTTAGTGTCACTCATTTTCATCCTACTAGAGCATACTGGAAAAAAAAAATAAAAATCTGAAGCACACACTTGAGAAGACTTTACCAATATTAAGTTTCATCAATGGGAATTTTCTCCTACTGACATTCATGTACATTTGGTTCATGACTCAACCTGCCTGAATTATTTCTACTCTTACCTATTACCCACTGAAGCAGAGTTTTAGTTACTTATTCCTTATACTATTATTATTGCCTACCATCTGTCTGATGTTTTGGGAGACTGGCAAGGAGCATGCACACAGTCCACAGAAACATGTCTAAAGCACACAAACCAAAACTTCTTTGTTTAAGAAAGGGTTACATTAAATCTACTCTTTTTAGACATTTGTCTTCCTCATGTTTAGTTAAATATGATACCTACAAGCTACCCCTTGGGCACAATGTCCTTGCTAACAACCTTCCAAATTTATGCGCAATGCCCTACAGAATTATTTCCAACAAGCACACACCTGTGCATGTAAGTGGATGAACACCCAACCAAACAATTCACTGGAGAAGCACAAAGTGTTAGTGCAACAGAGTACTGCTCATCTTTGCTTCAATGTTATCGTGTTAAGCTGTTGTTGGTTGGAGAAAAGTCAATTCAAGTTGCTTTAGTCTCAAAGTCTTAACCATTACCTGGAGCACTGTAGCACTGACTTAAACGCACTCAGATCTATTTCAGGCCTTACTGAATAATTCTATACCATTTTTACAACACTATTTAGCACAATGTAGTATTTTCCACTTAATTGTTTAGGCACTAGCATGTTTATTTTGTCTGAGACAAAACCGCAAGCTGAATGCAGTGTATTGTTGTCTGCAAAGGGGCAGAAGTAAAAAGCCATCATCCTTCTTTTGGCATTTAAATAGTAGGGCAACTGAGAAAAGTAACTGCATTCCTCTGTTGGTACATGATGAATACACCTCCTAATGAAGGAACACCTGAGGTTTTCCACAACAAAGCATTTGCCATATGTAAATCTGGCATTTCTCCTTCAAGAATATTGACAAGAGATTTTTTTACTTGAAAACTGAACTTTCATTTTGCTGAAATTTCAAAAACAATAAATAAATGCTGAAAAGCCATGCTAGAGCACCTCTCATTTGAACTGATTTGAAGGCATGTGCTTTTTGGTCATGATAGAAATATCACCAATTAGAGAAATTTTGTTTCTCAGTAGCCACAATCCCTGTGAGAAGCAAAGGATTCCTCAAAACAACGTGATGGGCAAGAAGAGGGTCTGTCCAAGCATAGTAGTCCCACTCACTTTTTATCTGACTTTCTTCAGGCACTGGTTCCACTTTTTAACAAAATAAACACACACTTTCTATGGACTGTTTCAGTGACACTGTTTCCAAATTAATCAATTCTGGCGTACTGTAGAGCTGCATTACATCTGTGATACCTAGCCAGGTAGCACTGCACAGGTAGACCAGCTTTACTGCTCTTTGGTACCATTCAGCTGTGCCATAAGGCAACCCAAACATCAAGAAGCAAGACTTCTTTGCACAACCTACCTTTATTTGCCATAGCAGAGCCTGAAGTGCCCTGTTTCAGCCCTATAACCAGGGCACTCCCCCAGCATAGACTTGCCAGCAGCACCTCATTCCCACCGTGCATGATGTACTGAGCAAGGCGACGGCACAGCCGTGCCAGCGCAGCACCAGCCCAAGCTAAGGCCCACAGCTTTCCACCAGCACACCTCTGCAGTTCTGTCTGGGGAGCTTTGCACTCACCTGGCCTTAACAATACTATCCCTTTCAAATACATCGCTTGCAGCAGCTTTGCTAATGCTGTTTGGAGGAACTCAGTATAACAGAGTAATCCTTTGTATTCTCAGTCTCTAAGCAAAACAGCGCCCTTCACATAGCAGCTTTCCACCCAGGAATGTCACTGGGGAAAATTCATCTAAGGAAACAACTGGGAAACTGACTAGGAAAAACCTTAAAAAAAATTAAATTCCATAACAAATGTTCATGTTTGTATGTCACTTTTCTTTGGCTTCAATGAAGTATAAGCTGCATTTAGAAGCCGGAGTCAAAAATATTATTCAAAGACTAATTAATAAACTTTTACATATATCTGGGCCCAAGTTTTGTTATGTATGTGTATTAAAAATAACCATCTCCATCAAGGCCTGAATGATTGAGATGGAACAAAACTAGTCTCAAATTCAGTGTAAGCTTCTGAGCAAAGACCAAAGGCACCTGCACATCACTTGCAGTATGTTACACGCCTTTCCTTCCCTGCTTCTCTCCAGGCCATCAGAACAAGTTCCTCATTCCCCTATTGAAAAACACTAGTCGGTGTCCTCAGGCAATCAGAAGTTCCCTCTAAGAGAGGGGGTCCTAAGAATAATGGTCAAGAGAAATGCATTCAAATAATGTCAGCTACTTACGCTGCAGATTTGAGTAACTTGAACTCTTAACTTCCTGCTTATTTACTATTATTTGCCAGCAAATGAATCAAGCTTCATATGCAGCCATCAGTCTCCAATAGCTTTCAGGAACTACTTAATACTAATAGTCATAAAAGAACTTTATCTTTAGCTAAGTCATCCAATGCAGGAACGGATAAGAATACACTGGGGTAGAGGATCTTATTCACTGGGGCAAAAGGCCAAATTTGGCCACCGTAATGCTGAGACCGTTCAGGCACTTTAAAACTACATCAAACATTCCAAATGGTTTAGCAGTACACAAGAAGCTTCATCAGAGTGGTCAGCGAGACAGGAATCCATAAATCAGTCTGTGGCCGCAATATGGGAACTGGTGGTTACAAGCACATTAAGGGCATTCAGAGATGAGATGGTAAGAAGCCAACTCATTATAGTGACAAACAGCACCCAGATGCAGGCACGTCTGTTCGCTGAGCCAGACACCTGCCCTTGCAAACAGCCACTGCTCTCAGCCTGCAGGCAGAACAGCCGCACGGCTTGGGGGGAGCGGTGCTGGCATCCTGGTACAGAGCCAGCCCATGACACCACCCACCCTAACCGCAAGTCAAAGATATCTGCAGGCCTTTTACAAATACGACCATTGAAGAACATGTTGAAGTAAAGCCACGACTGCACCCACTCTAGAGAAGCAGACTGCAGCAGCGAATGAACCCTGGCTAAGAGCTGCCTCTGCCCTGCGCCCCCCGCAATTCTCTTCCAGAATTGCATTTTTACAATCAACGTGCACTAGGGACACAGCTTTCAGTGCTCAGAGTTGAGCTTTAAGTTCCCAAACCTATTAAAACCCCATATTTTAAATGGAATTTTGATTTTCGAATAGAACCAAGCTGTGCTTCCAATTTGCCTGCCCTGTCTTACCACAGCTATACTTAAAATTACTGCCTACAAGGACAGAGCTGTGACAGAGCATCAGTGACGAATCATTTGTCAACTGTGGCCTTTCTTACAAGGGCACTTTCCACTGGTATTGCCCTCTGAGTCACGTTTTGCTTCATCCATGAAGTGTACTGGTTAAACTTGAGAAAGAAAATAAGAAAGTTGGGGTTGGGTGCAGTAAGCAGTATCCTCTTTGCATCAACGCTCTCAGCAGGACTGAATGAAGAGTGTTTGGAG
>NW_020799117.1:14674091-14677928 GCF_003259725.1 Athene cunicularia | reverse complement strand
CCCCCCCCCCCCCCCCTTTCATAAATATCAATACAACAACTCAATTGGTTTACTCATTTACAGTGGAGAACTTCTTGCTATTGAAAAACATCGTATACCTAGGATTCAAGGGCAGGTCTTAATCTATATAGTTTTGAGATCCAGAGACAAAAAAGGTTCATGAGACTTTTGTTACCACAGGGAAAATGCTCCCAATGCTGTAAATAAAAGAAATAAAACCCTCTCTGATTACATTCTCCTAACATTAGCAGACAGATGCCCGCATAACATAGAAAGCAGATAAATGAAAAGCTAATCTGAAAGCACAATGACTACATTTTTGATATTTAAATATGAAGCTTAAGCTATAATGAACTAATGCACTAAATTAATTTTAACTTGCCAGGTATAACAGAAGCACTCAGTTTATTTCTAATTGCTCTATCAAAGTTGTTTACTCTGAAATGAACGTCCAGGCCTGAGCTTTTTGTAGATCTGCATTTCTCAGTCACCTCAAAGAGCATTCCTCATGAATATTTCTTTTATAAATCATAGTGCTTTATATAAACAACGTCACACAGGATTAAGTTGCATGTTAATTACTATAATTCCTTTTCTTCTTAAAAATGTTACTTTGTTGATTGACTAATAAACTTTTTTTTTTTAAACCTGATTGCTTTGGAAACATAAAATCAAGTAGAAATACATATAGCAGCAAAAACTTCTGTCCCTGTTGCAAACTCTCAAAAAAATAAGTCAAACCAAAAAGCCAATTCCCATTCAACCTGCAGTCTCATTTTCTACAGTAAATCTGCCCATTGGGCTCATGATAAAGACTAAAACTAAAATAATATTACAAATAGCTCCACCGAGCTTGCAGCAAATTATGACTTTTATAGGTACAAGGGGAAAGCAGTTTATATGGTAACACTAAAATGACTGGTGGAAAACACTATAAAGCTTGCTGCTGCTTGATAAAGAAGTGTTCCATATTTAAGAGGTAAAAAAGGTACGTGGAAACATGGATAAAGATAATGGAAATGTTAACAGTTTCTGTAAATAGTTGGACATTCTTAGATGTGCACTTCTTAAATCTGTTACAGACTAATAAAAACATGAACAAAACTCCCTCGTAGGTCTGTGCTGCCTTTTTCTTATGCTTGCAACATGAGAGCAATACAAGATACATGCAATACCTGTTGTATAGTTTGAAGGCTGTAATATAGGGTTCCATGTTCAAACTTAGAAACAAAGTGTTCCTGTTTGCCTAAACCCTTTTACATAAGCAAAACCCAACACCCTTTAATACTCAGATTGTGAGTATTCCTTAAATACTCTTTAAAACTTTGTTGACGACTACCTAGAGGATAGCTAATTTAGAGTCCTTGGGAATAGAAAATTTTACATTGGTACTTTTGAAAAAAATCCCTCTTGGAACTACGTATCTTTAAAACTAGACTTTACACACAGAAGTCTACTTCTGTAGGAGTTTACTGGAAACCTAAACAAGCTGGGTCCAATTACACAATAGCACCCTATACTACTGCCATATAAAGGGGAAAATGTTCTTCCCATTCTTAGGAAGAGAACTGAAACACAAAAACCAGCAAACCTTTTCAATTTTTTACCTACAAATGGAAACAGAGAGAATCCAAAGATTAATTAAATGTTTTTTTGACACCTTTAGGAGATCCCATCCTATTAATTTTTTTTTTTTATGCAAAAATAGTCGCTATTGGAGATGCTGTTACATTCTTTGCTCTTGTTTTGTGTCAAGTTCAGGTTTTCATATGAACACAAATTTAAGTTTGCATCAGGAGGTAAAGAGCAGGAGAATTATCAAGGCAAGTATTTCACACTTCCATTCTTTTAGCCATATTTCTAACATGTCTGCAATTTTGCAGAAATCTGATCAGCAGACCTGCAAAGGAAATATCCTCCCTCTCTAACAAAGATTTATGATATTGAATTCTGAGAATTCAATATATGATGAAAAACAATCCTATTAAAGATTTTAATCTTTTTCTTATTGTGATGAATTATCAATATCATGCCTTATCAAACACATACAATATTATCTAAAAATAAAGTTGATGAGGGCTGTTGTGCTGTATCCAAGTTTTATTCTTCATGAATAGCTATTAATATCTACTATAAAAAATTAACATATGAAGAGATGCCTTTCCATTTTTGCACCCTGATTAAGAATAAATGCCTTGCCACTACAAGAGCTGTTTAGTGCTAACTAAACCACTTCTAGTTCCCATTTGCAAAAATGTCATCCTTCAAATACTGGCAGTGATTCCTGCCTGACAACTGTTATGCTCTCCAGTGGGTTTGTTTGAGGACTTTGTGTATCTTTGCCCGAATCACCATTTAAACCAGAAGGAAAAAAAAAAAAAAAAAAAAAAAAAAAAAAGAAAAAAAGAGTAAATTAAATAACTCTCAGACAAAAGGATAGTATTTCAGACCACTTCAAATATTCATCCTATCCATGTTGCATGACCATCTACACTGTACATACAGAAACCAGCACAGAGCAAGTACTGTCCATTTGAGCCAGAAGGGATGACTTTTTATAAATATTTTTAAACACAGGTTTCACATTTTGCAGTTTATTACTTCTTTTCTACCAGGTTTTCTACAGTTCCTTCATTTTTAATGATAAAACAGTATTGGCAAAGCTATTCAAACAATATTCATCTTGCTTAACAACTAAGCAATTTACTGAAATTATATGTTCCTATTTATCATGTATCAAAAGTTAGAGGTAACACAGCTTAAGAAATACAGCTGCACAGCAGCAAACATTAAACCCTGCGGAAAGTAATAAATTAACAAAATGTGCTTTGATGTTACTTATCACAGAGCTACAGCACATTCACTTGAAAAGTGGGAAAATATCTTGGCACTTAAACAAGTATAGTCAAACTCATTGATTTCCAATCTCTACATTACAAGTGACAGAATAAAGGCAGAATATGACACAAAAATAAGAACAAGCTCACATTTTCAGAATGAAGCTCTGCTACAAGACTACGTTCTTATCAACTTACATATGTTGGGTTAACAATTGCAGAAGCAGATGTCACAAGATAAGAGTCAAGTGACTAAATGGTCAAGCTGCAAACCTCTTGCAATATTCAGGGCTGCAAAACTGTACAAAATTGGCTGATCTCAAACTGCAATCCATAGTCACTGTCATGTACAGTACTTTCTAGTGATTTCATTGTTACCTGGTTTTGGCTTTTCCACAGAGCTACTATTGTTTTTCTCCTAAGAATAGAACTTCAAACCAGGGTGGTGTGTTGTTTGCTTGGTCTTTTTAAACTATTTTCTCCACCTTCCTTTGCATTGAATGCATATAAATGGAGAAGAAATTGCACTTATGTCTTTTTGAAGAAAGACCAGCTTGGCAGATGACACCACTTACAGTAAGTGAACTAGAATTTGATCCAAGTAGCTGTCTACAGCACAGTCCAATTATTATCCATAATAATCTAAATCTCAGATTTCAAATAATCATGATAATGAATTCGTATGAAAAGTATGCATGTTTTCATCAAGGCAGAGATTCATGTAAGTGTTGCATTTGTGTCCTGTAGTTTCTGACTGACTGCTTGAGTCAGACATTTGTTTCAGCCTTACATTCCATTGGTCTGGATGCTTCAAGTTGCAGCAAAGTGAATTCTAACTCTTGTTGCCTGAGAGAGTTATTATACATAATAAAACAAACTAGGAAAAGTAAAGATTAATTCCTCACTACAATGTCTTTCTGTCAACATCATCTCTCTTGGAAGAAAGCTGTCTGCTCTTTAAGATATATGTGCTCACATTTTGGAATGTAACTCTGGGGCC
>NW_020799117.1:14605295-14674041 GCF_003259725.1 Athene cunicularia | reverse complement strand
GGGGGGGGGGGGATGCTTAGATCAGGACAGCATTAGTGGACATAGCTAAAAGTATAACAATGAAATTTACTGGGGAAAGAGTGGCTTTTCCACAGAAACCACCTACAAATGGCAAAATAAAGTTAGATATTTCTATGAAGAGAGAACAATGGTGTTGTATTTTGTGTAATTAGCATCACACAATCTCTCCCAAGTGTTAATGTGAGCAGAAGCCAAACATAAAAGCAATAAGCAAACAGCCCAGCTATTCACACAAACTTTTCACAAGAGTTCTGATCTCAATCGTTAAAGGCATTTTGCTTAAAAAAAAGCTCTTATTATAAAAGCTTGCAGTATTTACATGCAGAATATGGATAAGAAATCAGACCAATTTAATATTAAAAAAACCCACACACATATGAAGGTTCAGAGAAAGAATTCCTTAAGAACTGTATTTTACCAGCCCTTTGTGTGAGGTTCTGTATTCATACCTTAGCTAACACTGCTAACACCCAAAGCAAGAAAACGATACTTGCTCAGTCAGAGAAATCTGTTGCCATGGGAAACACAAAGATATAAACTCAGGAACTGGTAGCAGGAATAAATGAAAACTCACTTTTTGAACATACAAAGAAATTACCAATCAACATTTAGGGCTATGCAACAATTGAGATTTAATCCTAATATAGGCCAGGGTATGTAATTTTTGAGTGTGGTAGTGTATCTGAACAATCCATATGCAGCTGACACTTCCTTTATTTTAACAATATCATTCAGAAACTCCTTTCTTCTGCCCATCCACAGAATAACAGACCTGCACATTCACCCCAGTGTATATATTTCTGTGAAATGCTTTCCCTATACGGGTCCCAATGGATTCAGCAAAATAGACATGAAAACAAAGTATCATTGAGAATAAAATCCTTGAACAGAACATTAAGTTAACCTTTTTAAAGTTGTAAACATACACCTTACCGTCTAAAAATCCTAGAGCCTCCTCCCACCTAGAATTCAAATATGAACTTCTAAGCAGTCACAGATTAACAACTCATTTTAAGTGACTCATAACTCACCTCAGAATGTTGTACATGTTAATTTCTGCAAATCTAATTTCAGTTTTGCTGACAAAGCACCAAAGTTAAATAATTTATAATTTGCTAATGATAAATGAGATGAAATGTGGTGATACTTGTGTAATAGCTTCATAATTTACTCAATATCCAGAGGATTAAAAGCTTGTTATGAATCAATAACCCATCAGCCACAGTGTTGTGAAGCACATCTGCTATTGATATTTAAATTTCTACTAAAATTTTTGAGTGGAACAAAAAACCTGCAACGTATTGTTCAGCTTTGAAGAAGTTACTGTACCAATCGATTTAAAAGATGCACCAGAAAAGTACTTTGGTTTAGTCTGACTTCAGATTTTAAGATATCTCAAAACACATATATACTTTCAATAGTTAAATGTATCAGGTGAGTATATGTACTGGTGAGCACAAGGGCCATTACTCAATGCTGAAATTCAGATGAACCAAAGACTCTTACCCCATTTCAGATCAGTATTTTTCTACCCCTACACAGCTCACGTTCCTGATAGAAACTGTCTAAGGCTCTCCTATACTCTTTCCAAAATTTAGGAAAAAAAAAAAAAAAGGAGGAAGATACCTGGTGCCTGGTGAAGTTATTTACATTTCAATTTTGTGCTATGCTTTTCAGTGTTCTTGGTTTATTGCCACTGACAAATGCATAGGCTGACTAGCACCATTCTGTCACTGGCTGCTGTTCAGACCAGTAAATGGCTCTCAAAACACTCAGTTGAGGCTTTGTTTACATATTTGTTTTGTAGTTTCAAGGGTCCATCGCACTATGTACATACTTTGATGGCTCATATTGTAAAGGTTGCTCATGAGAGTAACTTCAGATGCTAAATATTCATCTTAACACTGTTACTAATTATGCAATAATCAGACTCAATATTGTGGAAAGCCTCCATTTTTATTTCTGAATTAGAAATGAAATGCAACCACCGTGCTGAGATCTTCCCCCACTCTAACGGCACAAAACCAAATATGCAGATTCCTTATTCCACTATAATCTCCATGGAAGGTTTAGACCACCACCCCACCTCTGCCAGTTAGCTGGAAAAAGTGTTAAGATTATTTATATTATTCTAAAAAAAAACCCAAAAAACCCTGTAAGAGATTTTAACAGGAACAAATCTAGTCTGGATTGCCTTGATTTCAACTTGTTTGCAGAAGTCACTGTTACATTCCCCCTGAACTGATTCTCTCCCTTGGGAGGAGGAAAGCAGTTGTAGCACAAGCATTGAAGTTGCCTCATTTTGGAATAAATAAAGAACATGAATTAAGGGGTTGCCCTTAGCAAAGATGATAGCAAACATGCAGAGGCTGAAAGTCTCTGAGCATCCTGTCTAATGAACATGTTCACAGGTTTATCCTGTAAAGGCATGCTGGCTGGTTAACACTGAAAAGTTTTGCTTGCAGCTTCTGTCTCAAGACATGCCCAAGTAATCTGCTTGACAGGTGATGAAACTTTGTGCTATTACCTTTACCTTGAAGCAGAGTTCTTATAATTTATTTCATCGCAAATCAATATGAAAAGGATATTTTGTTGTCCTGCAAGATGGAACCCATAGCTAAAACCAGAGTCTAATCAAACCAACTGGGGCTAAGGTGGTGGTGAAAGAACCCTTAAAATACAGAACAGAAAAAAAATGACTCCTGGTCTTTGACAGAGCCACTTGGCTCCCTGCAGGGGGATAAGGGTTAAATCTCATCATAAACAGCCAGAAGCCCTTGCAGCCCACTAACAAGGGTGGGGGATTACCAAGAGCTCCACATCTGTTATTGACAATGCTGATGAGCCTAATTGGCAACATGCAGCTGATCCCCCTGCAGCAGCAGGGGAGAGAAACAAATAAAGAGCAAAAAGGTGGATAAGACAGCTTGAGCAATGTACTTCCCAGAGTGGCTCTCTGGATAACCTACTCCCGCATGCCTAGGCTCACTAGCCCCCTCTAGTAGAGAAACTACTGAAGGTCGGGGGGCTGCTGCAGGCTTTGTACCCCTGCGACAGCGGAGCTCCGGCAAACAGACTAACAGGTACAAGCAACATACATGACAGCAAGACCCGGCAGAGAAGGCCACTACTTTCTGTATGAACAAACAAACAGTACCCTACCTGCCTCCCAGAAAATAATACACTAAAGAAATACAGTTCTGATTTACGAGAAAAATCCTGAAGTCTGTGACACTACTTTTTATAACACATGTATTAGTGCAATATTCATTGAAACTAAAAAGCTACCTGTATTTTACCAGTTTAATCTCTGATCTGATATGTATGTTCTAACAACTACACTACACTCAAAGCAGGACGTTCTTGTTTGTTACCAAGATATTAATCTCATCGGCATGGCTCGGCTTTGAACAGGGCTCACTCTGCAGTTCAGTTGGCAAGTTGTTAAGGCATTATAGTAGTTATCTTAAAGAGCCAGGAGAAGGAAAAATGATGTCATTAGGCCTAATGTCATAAAATTCAGTACATCCCAGGTTCCCAAAGTGACCTTTGATCTTTTATTATCACTTACAAAATCCCAGTTGGTGTCAGAGGAATTTTATTAAAAGGGTTCCCCCTTGCAAATGCTAATCTACACAACTAGATTCCCTTTCAAGCCTCTTTCCCTAGCAAGATCCCAGCTACCAAGACATGCTGTCAATGGCCATGAAGTATACTTAGTTAAAATATGATTAGAATGGTGACATCACCACATGCCAGAAATATGCCAAAAGGAGAGCCAAAGTGTGCAATTAGTGAGTAACTACAGCTACAAGTCTTCAAAAAAAGCAAAGCTAGGTGAAGTGTGAGCCCAGCTTAAGTACAGCTCACTCTTACACTCTACCAGACTTGCTCTGGCCACTAGTGACACCCATATTGACCTCAGTTTCCTAATTAGTCAGAATGTGTTTAAAAAAAAATCATTCTAAAGACTTCGTGGAGTTTTGGTGGGGTTTTTTGGTTTTGCTTTTGTTGCCTTTAAAAAAAAAAAAAAAGTTTTTCATTAGATTGTGAGGTCAATACATTATCTCTGTACTAACAGAATTAAAGGAACAAATTAGGACAAACTAAACCAGCTTTGCACCCTTCTTGCATTTTCACTAACTCCATACGTACCAAGCTTTACTCTATACTGGACAGATTCTGTCATTTAATTTACTTCCCTTCTGAGTAAAATAATAATTAGAAAGAGCAGTCAGGATTTTGGTATTATGGCCCACCTTAATACTGACAGCTATAAAAATATATCTAAACACTATTATAAACAGTTTAACCTAGACATCTACCTCAGTTCAATTCACAAAGTGTGCAGCAAAAGTGTGATGATTCATCTTTCATCAGCGATCAATGAAATTTTCATTCAGTGATACTGTTTTGTTAACATGCAGTCTGAAGATGACTGCCTAGTTAGAAATTAAAAAGACATCCACATTAGAAAAGATAGGTGTATTAAACATGTCCATCTTTCTCCAAGGATTATCAAGATCTAACAGTGAAATGATTCAAAAAGGCTATAACTCACAGCATCCTAGAATACTTCTTGAAAATACACTCTGGCAGATCCTTCAGTTCTTTCACAGCCTTTTTAAAAAAAAAAAAAAAAACAAAAAAACTAACACACACACACAGCACATACTCATTTCTCTCACTGTGAAGTTTATTCACAAATTTTGTGAGATCATGACAAATGCCACCTGGAAGGATATTAGTTAACACATCCCAGAGCGCTGAACAGCTATGAGAGCTGTTTCACCATTTGGGATTATGAATGCCCTATCCCAAACACCTCAAAAATCCCCATATCAAACTTAAAACACCAGCTGCATATTAAATAATTTTATTTCACTTTATATTGAAATGATTTATTTAGTGAAATAAATGTTAAATTATTTTTGCTCCACGTTCAAATAGTAGCCAGACTTAAAGGGCATTTAGAAAACTAGTCTTGCTGAAAAGCTGTCTGCAAGCTCTGCTCCAGCACCCACACAACTCTAGTGCCCAACTGCATGGGCTCCTCATAACTCACCCAAGGGTTTGCACGCTTCTAAAATTCACAAACCACTTAGGTCCCTCTCCAGGCACATAAATACTATTTCAAGCTGGGAATATCAATTCAGCAATCAAACCTTAAGTTCAGACATTTCTGAAGGCAGCTCTCCCATTCTGTTTATTCTCACATGCGTTTAATTGAATTCCTTGCCATTGCGTGTGCATTGTAATAGATTTGTTTTACACTATCAGAAAACAAGTTTTTAAACATGTGCTATGCATTAAATATCACATATATTCAGCAGGGAAAGAAAAAATATTTCTGGAGGAGTATAGTAATTTTACAGTCTCTGGTTTCTAATAAATTTTTACAGCAATCCTAAACTGCATTAGCAAGTTCCAGTTTATTGTCAAGCTTCAGCACAACATCCCTCAATGACATGTCAAATCTTTACCAAGGCAGTTGAACTCCTAAAGCTGTCCTCATTGGCAGGAAACTTGTCAGATTAAATTGCCACCTCTTGTCAGGTAAAGATACATGATCTGATATCCCCTCTGCTGATGATGACACAAACTCTCCTTTCACTTTGGATGTATTACAAATCTCCAGTGTTTCTCAATATGAGCAAAGATGTAGCTCATGGTGAGAGGGGAAATACTGTTTGCTGACCACTTTAAACATAATTTTTTATAGCTATAGATAAAGGAATATGACTTTTTTTTTTTTTTTAATGCTGTTCTGTTTAGTTTCCACATGGTTCCAGATATATTTGCTTATATATCTAGGGAATCAAAACATAAAAGTATTTTCATTGTCTCTTGCCTCCCTTAAGTGCTGTTTCCATAATGTTCCATCATATTCCATAATGTTGCCCAAATGCATTTTTATTATTTCCACACATTCTTAAAGAATACATTACTGCTACTCTTTACAACAAGACCCTAGCAGCAGAGTTTTGCAAGAAAGAATTAACAACAACAAGTGCATTATAACATAGCACATAGATGATGGAATAGATTATTGAATGGAATAGAATGTGGCTTTCTGTAATGCCTTTTACAATCACAATATAGCAAATTCCTTTATAAAGTTGAATACTCATGTTAAGCAACAAAACCAGACAAACCAGTTAAGATGTTAGCAAGTCTGGCATTTCTGTGAATGATGGCAGTACATACATACAGAAGGTACCACAAATGCTGTTAGGACCACTTCGAAGCCCCAGAGCAGTCAGTGAAAATTTCAGTGCAAGATGAAAGTCCTCTAGGATGATGGGCTGAACGTTTCCAGGCAAGAATTTACTAAACTAGGAACCAGCTAGCACCAAGTCAGGAATGCTGCCATCAGATGCAGCCACACAACTATCCAGTCAGATCCAGGTGGCATCCACCCCCATTGATTCCAAGTTTCATGTGATCTTTCTGTATAAACTCACGAGAGACGGCCAGAAGCACAGCATCTTTACAGTGTAGCGTCTCTAATAATGCAACACAGAACTTAAACCTTGTGGGGAGTTTCTGGGTCCTAGGTTACACTCAAGACTTGAGGAACAGAACAGAAAGGTGGGAAGTATCATAAGTTTTTTTGTAGTATTTACAATGAAGTTTTTCTTCCATAAGCATTTTTCAAATAATTACAATTCAAAATCCTGCTGTTAGCTTACTTATTCAAAACATAACCATACAACTCTGACACACGATACATTCTAAGCAGCCTCCCTAACTTGGAGGAAAAACTAAACCAAAGATCAACAAAGTATTTCTTACATACTGGCACAACAGAATTTTGCTAAGCTTCTTTATAAATTGTAGTTACACATTTAAGCTTAAACAAGTTTCGTATTTACGCTCCTCATCCCCCAAACAAATGATAGACCCAGAGCTCTCTGTACATTAGAAACTCAAAACAAGTTTCAGATTTTTTTCTTTTCAATTGCACCTTTATCTACAGGTTTTCAGTCATGAACTGGAAATCACAGGTAACGCAGCTTAAGGGTTTCTAGGCCATAGGAACAGAACTAAAACTTTTGTGCTACCTCAAAGGCAAAATTTTGTTGAGCTGCACTAGTACACCTTGGCAAGTTGATTCAATTGTTTAAAACAGAAATTCCTAATAGCAGGCAGAAAGTTTTCCAAGTCCTCTGAAGCACTAGTGCTGATTAGTACTTTTCATTTCCTCACCTGCTTGCTGGAACACAGGCTGCTTACTCTGTTCTCATCACAAACTGAAATGGCTCCTAGCAGTGCCTGGGAGCATAATTAAATAAAAATTGTGCCCCAGAGAAAGCTACTGAGAAGCCTGAGCTAACACAGAACTGCATTCACAGCTTTTCCAACTGACATCAATAGGTGGGTTGCATAGCAAGTTCAATAGACATCGGATTTAAGGTGATGCTGGAAATTTTCTGGGATTTTATGAAGTTTTGCAAGTTTCTCCAAGACAGCTGAATGGAAGTTCAAACCGCAAACAATCAACACAGAATAGATAAGAATTTAAAATGCATAAAAGTAGGTATTAGGCAGTGGTTTTGGAAGTGGTAGTATTGGTGAATAAAATAATTCAAATTGAATTTAATCACTGACGTTTTAAGTGATCACAAAATGCTCAAAGAGAGATACTTTTTTAATCCATTTTTATGTCTTACTGATAATGGACTCTCCACTAACCTCTGCTATGTTCCTAGACCCCAGTTTAGATGATGCTATTATCTTCTTTGAAGAAAAATATATTAGGAAAATGAAGCTATAGACTAATGTTACCTTATTAAAATCCTATTTACATAGAATTAACATAAATACAAGTTGGTAAACCATATGCTATCACATCTGTTCCTCTGTGTATTAATAACAAGACTGTCCCCTATAGGGCTCTCAAATTAATATGTATTAGAATATATTACCAAGTATTTGGATTCTCTTGACAATATAATTTGTAGCTAGATTATTTGTAGGCTTCTAGCTTGGAATTACTGCTGTAGCACCATGCATCAGCTGCTTCTTCTAGTGTGATTAAAGTACAACACCTGGCTCCTCTGCTGTTAAAACTTTATGGAACCGTGTCAGTTTTCAAATACTCAGCTTGTTTCATTTCAAGTATTTTCAGATTAAAAATGTCAGAAAATTTCAGTCCTTCACCAACCACAGCATTATTTAGGAGCTTTGTTTTCCAACTTCCAGGACACTTAATGTATGTCAAACACCAGCAGTGTTTTATAATTAGCTTAAGAGAAAAAAAAAAAAACAAAAACAACAAAAAACTAAAAAAAACCCCACACCAAAAAAAAAAAAACAACCCACACCACACAACAGAAACAAGAGAGTTTTAAATCTGAAACTTAAGAGATACACTTTCCATTTTAATAGCCAGACATTCCTCAAACGTATGTTTGCATCTTCCAGTGAAACTAACAGATGCCTCCCTGCACTGAATAAATCAGGTGTTTGTATCTGCTCTTAAAGACTACACTGCACCAAATACCATAAATCAACTCTGGCTTATTGGAAGCAGCGTATGACTACTGCCTTTGTGAACTCTCTTATTTTATACTCACAGCTATTACAGTCAACTCTGATCAAAATTAGCTTGACAGAGATAAAAAAGTTTTGCTTTTTTCCTTTTAAAAAATGCCCTACCAAGGAATCCTATTTTAGGAAGAAACGGTGATGAAGCTTTTGCTGACTGCTTCTTGCCCTTCCAGATTGCCAGTGGCTATACAAGAAATCACATCTCTCTAGAGGAATTTTAGTAGATTTCAGTGGATGGCCATTAATTTTCATCCAAAGCAAGAGCTGCATTTTCATACTTGGAAACATTAAGTTAACCCATAGTGCCACATTGGCAGTTGCCCCCACCACTCCATTTGAAGTGGAACTATAACTACATTCCAACTGCAGCCATCTGCATGAAAGCTGCTGCTCATCAGTTGTATTGGAGAGAAGATTCCACTAATAACAACAGTGAACTGTTCTCTCTGACCATTAGTCTCCTGTTACTATTCTTGCTTCTGTTCGTTGCTTATAGGTAGCCAACAAAAGAGTATCAGATACAGGTGAAGGAAGCTTGGATATTCACTTTTGCATCACAATTTTCTTATACAGATAAGGATGCTTTTAGTTACTTCACGAAAGAAAAATGGTAAGACTGGGGAAATATTTTGGGAGACCAGAGAAATCTTTTATGCCCTACTAGTTTTATACTTACATTTATTTGCTTTCTTTGACATACGTTATGCAACAACAACAACAAAAAACAGCCACAAAACCAATTTTTAGGTCAGCTAAAAGGTTTCTACTTAGTTTTAAAAAATAAATCCCAGAATAAGAAGCTACAGATAATGCATCTTCAACACTACAGTGGCCTCTTCTTTTAGAGGAGAGAGTACCCTAAAGATCTACCTATCCAACAATACACTCACAATACAGCTGTAAAATTGATTCCCCCATTTTAAAGGTTAATACAAAGAACAAAAAAAGCTGTACATGGCCAAGTCACTTAAAGAGCTAGAGCAACCCAGAGTTAACTGCCTCCAAGCCTGAGTATCCAAGCCACAGGGTCAGAATGCTGCACTCCCAGAGAAGAGGAGGCTGGAGGAGGATGCAGCACAAAGCTGAGGCAGGCAGTACTGTACTGGTTGACAGGTGCACAGATGAGTGCCCTGGGGCCACCACGGCATTGCCCCCAGCTTTGTCAAGATCTCAGCACCAAGTCAGGAAGAGTGGCCTCACTTCGCAGCTGCCTCATGTTTTCCTCCGTGGTTTGCTTCTTCCATACTTTTCAGCCTCTAGATCTCTACACTAGCTTTTCTCATGAAGTAACTCTCAAAATAAACCAAGCATTACCGAAGACGTTGGCAATAAAGCTCATCAGGTTAGGCACAGGTGCTGCCATAAGCCTGTTCACAACCGCCATCTCACAGCCCTCGCACCTCAGCCCCCCCACAGGCTGTGAGGCACAGAAACCACCGCCACGCGTACCTCAAATAGCCACACTAACTCCCTCACACACCTGGAATTAGCTTATTAAAAACCAAAACAGCATAGGAAAATGCCAGCTCGCTTCCTGAGACCACATTTTAAACCAAGCCAAATGCAAACAATCAAAAGCACCCAGGTGCCATCTTTCTCTCTTCTTACCTGAGCCACAAGGGAGCTGTGAAATTCCTCTTCCCAAACCAGCTCTAGCCCTCCCGCACAGCTTTAGGCTGTTTCTTCACCAAATGCATCGCAATTCACCAGGGGCAAAACATTTCGACAGACTGAAGCTGGGAGCCCAAGGAGCAGCGCAGCAAGCCCAGCTGCCAGGGCAGGCAGTGTGCTGGGTTTGTCTGTGGTGGGGGTTTAGTAGTGGGGGTGGCTCCTGCAGGAACCTGCTCAAAGTTCCTCCAACCCCAAGTCAGCCCCACCTGGCCAAGGTGGGTCAATTAGGGTGGAGCCAATTAGTGATGTGGCTGTGCCTCTGCGATAACGGATTGAATAAGGGGAACAGGGGGTGTGGGGGGGTTTGTGAGGGAGGTACCTCTGCAAACACCGAGTTCAGTGGAAGAAAGGAGGAGCACTGGCAGCGGTACCAGCGCAGAGACTCCTCTACAGCCCAGGGAGGTCACGGTGGAGCAGATGCCACCTGCAGCCTGGGGGTGACCCCATGCTGGAGCGGGGGCTGTGCCCAAAGAAGGCAGGACACGGAGGGGAGCCCAAGCTGGAGCACTCTGTTGCTGGGAGGAATGCAGCCCACGGGAGGGACCCACGCTGTTGTAGGTCAGGCAGAGCTGCAGCCTGTGGAAAGGACTGATGTTGGTGAAGGTGCACGGAGGGGATCTCCCGTGAGAGGGACCCTACGCTAGAGCGGGGGAAGAGTCCTCCCCTGAGAAGGAAGGAGCAGCACAAACAACACGTGATGAACTGACCACAACCCGCATTCCCTGTGCCACTGGTGAGGAGAAGGTAGAGAAACTGGGAGTAAAGTTAAGTACAGGAATAAGGAAGGGGTGGGAGGAAGATGTTTCTAAGATGTGGCTGTATTTCTCACTGTCCTGTTCTGACTGTTAAATTGTTTGTGGTGTTCAAATTAAACTGATGTTCCTTTTCTTCCTATAACAAGCTTGTCTTTTGCCTTTGACCATAATAGGGGAGTCATCCCGCTTTGTCCTTGTTTCAATTCTCAAGCTTTTTGTTTTATTTTCTCTTTTCCATTCCTGAGGGGGAAGGGGTAAGCAAGCAGCTGTGTGGTGCTTGGTTGCCCTCTGGGCTCAAACCACAACAGTCCATTGTGCCCAACGTGGGGCGGGAGAAAGGTGAGATAAGGATAGTAATTGGGAGAGATAACAGGCAAAACATGGACTGAATCCTGTTAGTGGAGAGGATACGTAGGCCAGGGCTGATCCCACACAGCCATGCCATTCCTCCCACTGCTGCACTCACCTGCCGAGGAGGGCTGGCAAACTGAGCAAGAACTGATCCTTTTCACCTGAAGACATGAACATATTTGTTGACTCTATAACAAGCTGGTTATGTGAGGAAACGTTCAGCTTAACTCTGAACACCTGCCATTCCACACTAATAAAGTATTGTGCTTGGTGTACCTCCTGTCAGACACCTGTGGCTTGTTTGTTTTCCAGTTGAAGTGAGAGCTGGTTTAGTTTTTTCTTGTGGTCTCTGTAGTAGTACAACAAAATGTTGCTGCAAATGTCTACTCTGTGGATAATTTTATAGCTGAACATCACTTTTGAGAATGAGAGGTATATATTTATAAAATAAAATCACATTTCATTGTTGGGCTACTTTAGATTTCTAGACTATACTTCTAAGAAGTGGTCCTAGAGGTTTAAAGTTCCTCAGGTTTTTTTGATAAATATGAAACACTCCAAATCCAATCCCACAGCTCTTATATTAGGTCTACGATGCTGTACATGTGCTATCTCTCTTCACAGCTGGGGAAACCAAGGTTCAGAAAAGTGGCAGGAATGGAAGCCCTGGTCAGGAATAGCACCCTCACCCCCCATGGGGAACCCTGGGGACACACTGCCTTCCTGACCACCCACCACACAGGCTGCTAAAACATCCCAGAATGTGTTAAGATAGCTAGTGATAGACCAGAAGCGCTTACGTTGTTTTAACTCTTTTAACTTGGGTCAACTTTTGCTCTTCCACATCTCACAGATGAGCTTATATTAATACCTCGAAACCCTGTGATTAATTACGACAGATGCAGGGCTTCAAATGTATCTTAATAGATCCTGCCCTAATGCTTTTGAAGTAATACTGAAAAGTGCAACTGAGTTTCAAAAAATGTGAATAATGTATAGAAAATACTAGTAAAATATCATTCTTACTGTATTGCTCTACTTTCGTAGTTCTGGGGTTTGATTCATTATGTTTAAATTCTCAGGTTCTGCTAACACAGGAAAATATCCAATATGTCATTGTTTCTGTATCCACAGAACAATTAGAATCATTAATGAAACTATTTTTCTGCTCACTGTAACTTTTTTTCCTTTATTTCTGTACTGCGCAACAAACTAGGCACTAGGTAAGGAGTCAAGTGACGCTAGAAAAGGCCAAGTGCAGCCTTTTCTGTTTCAGCAATATCACGAGAAGTCTAAAACTTGTCATAAGTCAAGGAAAGCAGACACGGCATGTGTGATTCTAGGTGTTAGGTGCTGATTGCACTTTTCTGGGATCAAAGGAACTTTAAAGTGAGAGGAAAAAATATAAAATAGTAATGGTCCTCAGCTTGTTCCATACTGGGTCATCTTCTCCAAGCTTAAATACATTAAATTTTACTTTCAGGCTCATACACACTTCTTCCTGGCACTCCAGTAAAAGATACGATGGATGCGCTGCAGAACACAGTGCATACTGTCGTCTCCTGGAATGAAAAATAGTCTTAAAAATAAAAGATCACCATAATTTTTAACTGTGTTAAACAACAGAGCATGAATTTCAATATTCAAAAAGCAAACCAGTTGAGCAGTACAGGGATGGAAGCCATGCAGACAGGTCTGCAACTGATTTTCAGCTTTGTACTGCAACTATTAGCTTCTACTTTACTATGTAAATTGTGTAAGGTCCCGTTATGAATCAAGTTGCTGCATAAGGTATTGCATAAATGTGAGCTCTAGACCTTACCATGTGCAATTTTATCATGCCTGCAAAATTTCCTTCAGTTTTGCATATTCATGAATTACTTGAGTTTTCAAGGTATTTGGTTCTGAAGTGTTTTATTAATTTCTAACTTAGACACAAATATAATGATTTTTCCAGCCAAAGACAAATGGATCAGATCAAGAGTAATCCTGCTGAGCTCTGAGGTTCAAAGTACTGATCATGAAGGGTCTCTCAGTTACAGACCAGTGACCCTTTTGAATAGTATCCACATATAATTAATATAAGCATGTCTTAATAAACCATATGCTCACTCAGCTGTTCTCTGCTGTATTAATAACAAGGCTGTCCCCTAAGGGACTCCAAAATTAATGTATATTAGACATATGTATCCTAATAACCAGAAGTTAACACAGTTGTACTTGACTTACTTTCAAGAAGTATTTAATACAGCATTATTTTAATGACTTTAACAAAACATATGTACCTGTTGGCTCAAAAATGCAGTTTATGGGATGGATGATAAGGTGACTACTGGGATACACAAACACCATTCCTTTCCATTATAAATAACAAATGGGATTCATGAGAATACATATCTAATATTCTTACCTCAAAAAGAAGAGAAAGGAACTACAAGGCAAAGTGCAGCATAACCTCTGAAACCTCATATCATTTCAGGTCTCATTTGCTGATGCCGATTAACTTATGACACAGACTATAACAGAGTATTGTTCTTCATAGTATTAAAGTAGGCAACCCTATTTAAATAAAATAATCACCATTATCTCACACAAACGTTCAACTGATTGGAATGATAGGAAATTTTCAACCACTTTTTTTTTCTTTTTAGTTGGGTTTATCACATGCAATTTATTTTAAAACATCCTAGTTTGCCCACACTTCTGAAAGAAACAGTGGCAGAAGTAAGTTCTGGTGGAAATCCTGGAGTGAGAGGAAACCTCTGAGTAAAAAATAGACAAATATTAGCTGGAATATAAATTCCTGCCTGTATCTCTCACTTTCCAAAGTATTGCTGGATTTTTTTTTCCCTTTTCTAGGATGGATCTCATTTTTCACAGAAAGCTTTGAAAGATATCAGACTGGCCCCAGTGTGATTTTTTTTAAAATCTGTATAAGTTTTTGTGGGATGGGAAAGAGGCATAAATCAGACATTAAAATTATACCGCCCTATACTTTCTCAGTGCTTCTGAAACATTTAACTATTCAGCTTTGAATTAGGAGTTCCAATTTAGGTGGTCATACTTGCAAATTCAACTGCCTGTTCCCACAGAAAATTTCAGAATTTTCTCCAATCAGTGTGTGTTATCAGCTACAATGTACAAAAATTTCAGAAGATGGGAAAATTGTCAGTTCACCTGAAGCCAATAAAAGTGTTGTCTTGAGTGGGTCAGTTTTACTCCCACTCAAACAGCTTGACCTACATCCACAGTATATAGAAATATCTTCCATTTCTCTCTTCCAGTCTTACCTCTAGCATAGCAGTAGTTTCCACATGCTTGAGATTTTGTCTAGAGACTAAAGTGTTGGGGGTTTTCTTTGGGGGGTGGGTGGGCGGTGGGAAGAAAAGCTGTTCCACCCCCAGGTGTCCCCACAGGACAGAAAAATGAGGAAAGTGTTCCTCAGTGTCAGGTCTTATTCGTACTAGCCAAAAAGGATGGAAAAAAGGTATTAGCCTTTCTATTTGTAGAACTTGGTTACCACTTCCTATCTGCATACCTAGCATTTCTTTCAGCAGAGATCTTCTGTATGTCCGTGATAAGATCCCATTTCAACTATCTTGTCTATAATAAACCTGGGTGTATAATTAATGATTAACTTTTGTGGACACTTTTCAACAAATGCCTTTTCTCCCCTCCCATGTGCACATTCATACTATGTCACTTTTAAGTACAGACAAAAGATTCACTTTCTTTTGGGTTTTTTTGTTTTTTTTTTTTTTTGGGCCTTGCTGCTGTGTGTAATTACTATAGGTACCCTGAGCAATGGGGAAATCATATGAGTATTGGGGGCACCCCAAGTAGTAGGCTCATGTTAGATGAAACTTACATTTATCATTCTACCCCTTATACAGCTCTGCATAATATGATACAGATCACGGAAAAGCTCAAAGTTACAGCTCGTTTTCTGAGCAGATGTGATCCCCACCTTACAAGATCCACTGATAGTTAGCAATACACTTGTCATTTTGAATCAGATAAAAAGCAGCTGTTCTTTAAGTGTTCATTTCAAAAAATACACTGCTCTGCAACAAATGGTAATTAACTGTTAAAAGGGAAATATTGAGAGCAGTTCTCCAGATAAAATGCTTTTGTTTATCATTAATTTATAACAATAAGTCACAAACTTCAAAAGTAGATGCAAGAGTCATACAATAATGAAGTCTAAATATTCTGATCAAACCCACTACAACAGGTTAAACATCTCCACTGGGCTAAGTTAGCTGAATTGAAATGTCTGGTCTCAATTGCTTGTTTCCGTGTTGTGCTTTCACCAGCTGACATGAGAAAACTTCTTTTCCTGACAAAAGACAAAACATTTCTGCCAGCTGAGGTGACATTGTGTTCATTCAATAATGATACAAGGCCCCGAGGTTCTTCAGCAAGAAAGATAACAAAGAGAATCCTCATTAACTAACTGCAGAAGAATGAAGGTCAACCCACAGAGAGAATTTCATGCTTACATGTCAGTTAGAACATTTGTTCTTCATTAATTCTTTAAACCCAAGCTGGGATATCATCTAGCAGCATTTTAATGTCCTGTACTCCATCAGAAATAACTCTTAGGATGTTGTTTTCTTTGTACTGTGCTTAAGAGGCCGTTTTTATAAGCACTTGACTTCACATCATTGGGCACTAATAATGTTTTAGGATTGTTACAAGACTGACTGTAATACAGGTAATAATAATTTGGGTATTTCAAGATGAAATAAATGAGGACTGCCATAATATATTTCAAGAAACTCACTATACGGACATATAAAAATACTACCGTTATTATTTATGTTTGTGCACTAGTTTGTTACAGTTGTATTTTTAAGTGCTTTGTGGTGAATCAAAACATCATATTTCTGTCAAGAGTATATTCCCCATAGAGTAGTATAATTTTATGCAAGATACTGTATTTTCAAGTATGCATTAGTGGATATTACTAGCAAAAACAAAGCAGAAATATTCATTATTGTTTCTTATAATACAACATTTTATTATGTGTAAAGTTTCAGAAAGTTTCATGACTCCTTAATTGCCACATTTTTAAATCAATTATTCATATTGGCCACATTCAGCAGATTTTATACTATTATTTTTCATTAGGCTTAACACTTGTGCAGTTTCTCACTGGAAAACAGATAATACAACTTTCTCTAAAAAATACCTCTGTCGGAGATTATACTTCCTCCACCCAAATCAAGATGATACATAGATCTTTCAGTACTCAAACTAGAAGATATAATTCAGAAAACACTTAGGTGACCCTCATATTTCCAAATCCATGGAATTTGGATTGGCTTGGATTTGTGCTTTTCTTCCTATCTCAAGATGCTTCTTCAGTGCTGGGCAGAATGTCTTCTTCCTATCCACATTAGTTTATTGAAGCATGAAACAATATGATTCTTTTGAGACATTCATGGCTACTGTTAACTCATTTATGAATCTTCATTTTCTTTTAGTTAACATAACATACTCATAGTTTTTATTTAGTAACATAGCATTTGTGATTGGCTTCTTTGGACACAGACACATAAACAGATTTAAACATAGGTGAGTGAACCTTAAAATTTTCTAAGCTTGATGACTTTATCTGATGATTCCAAGTGCATTTGTCATGGTTTCAGATGCCTGTCTTTCAGGGCACAGCTTTTTAATTTCAAAAACTTTAAAATACATAATTTGGTCTACCAAAAAAGCTTTTAAAATACATCACTTGATCTACAATGTGACACGCTCCAAGTTTATATATATAGCTTCAGCTTCCCATACTGTATCCATAGACTTACCTTGTGCAGTTAGAATAAAACTTTACAGATGGAACTATAAATGTTTAGGTCTATTTAAATATGGGGGGTTTTGGAAGCATACTGTCTAATACACCACTGAAAAGCTAGTCTATGATGATAGCCACATCTTTGTTTTCTTAGACTTCCATCAAAAAGACCATCTACACGTCAGCTTGTGGAATAATCTTCCCCATTTTACCTTCCTGTGATGGCCCAAAAAAATTTAAATCCCCCAAACTGATAGCCTTCTGGTTCTGCATGTTTATTATACTTAAGTATAGCTCAATTCTCTTAGAAGTGAGAAAAAATAAAGCACATTGTATATGTGTGTGTATATATATATATATATATATAATTTTTTAATGGACATCCTTTTAAAGAATTTGTTCTGCTTCGTATCATTAGCGTTTGGGGGCATTCTGCATAAAATAGGATGTTAAATATGAAACTTGGGAAGACTTCCTGCAGTGCGTGAGCATGAGCAGAGACCTTCATCTGGTCCTACTCAAAACATCAGAAGATTCCACCTATACAGCGGCACTGCCAAAACATAGTATCAATGCATTAAGCTACGTTGGTTGACTGAACTGAAGCAGGTAAGGAATTCCCATACGTTCTGTGCCATCAGTTCTGGTGACCTCCATGTACAACACAGCAACATCCTAAACCTTTGCAGCTCTTTGTAATTTTGCCTTCTCTCTGTGCCATATGACTATTCTGCTTTTGGTTTTATTTTACTTTACATATTGCAATTAGAGGTATCAGAGAGAATCTGGGAGAGGAAACTGCCAAATAGTTAACTGCTTTATGCACAGCAAAGGAACCTGCATCAAACAGCAAGGCTTATTCTTGTATCACGTTTATTCTAAAGCAGTTTGTTGTAAGTCCAAATGTTTTGTCCTCACAGTATCACATATTATTTGTTGTATTGGTCTTCTCTGAATTCTTGTAAAAATAAAAGAGTAAAAAGATTTTGAAGGGGTGACTGAAAAACATGAGTCTTTGAACTGAATGTCCTTTATTGTTTCTTGCAAATCCTCAGTGAGTTATCTTAAATCTCCCCTTTATCCAATGCCATCCTGATATATATTAAATATATTATTCAATGACCACTGTGCAAATAAAGAAGCATTCTTGTTTCTCAGAAGACTTTTGTTGATTTGTGTCAGCTTTAATCTCCAGGTGACATTAGATTCCTAGATCAGCACAGAACCCCAGCACTGTCTGCACAGTGTCAGGAGACAGCCTGTGCCAGGGAAGTCTGACTGATCGGCATGCTGCCGAATCTAACACTGAGAAAAAACATACGATTCTTTGCATACGTTTTTAAATTAGAAATGTGGTAGTAGTAAATGTTATAATAAGAAAGCAGAGAAATAAAATTTTAAAGCACCAAAACACTAAGGTGCCTGAAACAAAGCAGACCTCAAATTTAATTCAATTCTGTTGTCCTAATCCAAACGCATAGTGAAGCAAAGTGCCTATTTGTGTCCTGGATCACGAAGCAGGCTGTAGCCCTGAGTGGGTTTATCTAGCTGGCTTTTAAACTGTTTCCATCCAACCTTGTCCACTACAAAATCCTCGGTTCAATACCCTTGTTTCTGCTGTCAGGCAACACTGCAAACATGACGTTTTTTCTACACTCCCATGCACCTGAAGAGTTCTGATGTCTGTTCCTTAGTCAGACAGCCCAGCAGACAATTGCTCTTCTGTACACATTTCCTTTTTATTAGGAAGGCAGCAAATTATAAGCTATCCTCTCTCTTCTGCAACTGGTCCTGATTGGCTTGGAAGGAGATCCCTGAGCCACCCTGCCACATCCACTGCACAACAAGGCACCTGACACAGTCGTAAAAAGAACAGTAGTAGTATCCTGTGTTTTCCCTTTCCTAGACACAAAGTGGTAGATCAGTTCTACTTCAGCCTTCTCTCCTGCTGCCTGGGGTCTTCACTGCACAGGAAGCCTTGCTTCTGACAGTTGCTATTTCAGATTTAGATGGCCACAGCACCCTGTTACAGAACATGTCAGAGTGATACTAGTCCTCACTAGTCTATCATACTCTAGTGGGGTATGCTAAGTAAATCAAGAAAAAAAAAAGGTAGAATAAAATTACCACTTGACTTAGTAAGTCCATCTTAGCTTTCTTTTATATATTCCTGTTTTCTTTAGTCTAATGTTGATCAAAATGGCTTTACATAGGGAAGATCCTTACCTAGTATGGGTAGACAGACGAAACACAGACAGTTGTCTACAGTACAGATACAGAAGCTTCCTTAATTTCTTTTGTGCTTGCACGGTTTAGAGCACAGGAGTTTGTTGCCCCTCTTCTCTGCTGGACAATTATGAAGTAACGTCTGGTCTACTTAGCAAATGGTGCAATTTCCTCTTTCACTTTTATTCATTTATTTATTTTATAATGAAGAGAGAGCTCTCTGAGTGAATGAGCAATTACCCAGCACCTTCCTCTGGGATGTCTCTGAAAGTAAGGAACAGAAGCACTCAAACATGATTCCAATCCACCTTTGCTATCATCCAGCAATAGAGTCAATTTGAAAAGCTGCTGACATATCCAAAGGTCTCACAGGCACTCACATGAGTTAAGTATGTTAATACTTTCCTAATCAAAGTGAAGGATACAAAGTTCCTATTGAACGTACCCAGTAATTGCTAGCAGATTATAAACGTGTGTGAAAAGTTCATAGTCCATCCCCTAAAGTTTATAAAAAAATTAACACTTCTAAAAATTACCTGAATATCCTGAAATTTTTGTAACAAGGTTACTGAACTCGACTGTGAAAATGCTAAATTTTAATGTACCTTGGACTAGTTTTCCGCCAATGTCAAATGGAATTGATGGGTTGAGATCACTTGATATGAATTCCAATGAAAGCAAACAAAGTGCAGATTTTTGGTTTGTTTTTTTGGGGGTGGGGGAATACTGAAACATTACATTATAAAAGTAAGTTAAAAGATGCAAAATAATACTCATTCAGTTACAGGAAGGTAGACAGGTTACCTCTGAACCAATAATTTTCTGAATCCTATCCTGCTATTGTACAACCGCTACAAAACACAAACCTTTCAGTAGTAGAAAATTATTCATTTTCAACTCCTGTAAAAGTGTTAGCGGAAATAACATTCTTACATTCTTAGATCATAATTGACATCAACTAAGTAAAACAGAATCCAAAATGTCGTCTTCAACTACCACAACATTTAATGTTATATTATCGGATGGGAGGATGGACTTCATACTGAGAAAATGGAGTACTTATTCAGTATACTGAGCCAATTTCTCGATTATCTTGGCCTTTTGATAAAACTATACAAAGGAGGTTTGAAATATTGCCATCCAAATCTGCCACAGTTTACGAGTTCCTGTTAGTGGCTAAAGAAGATATAAGACAGTAGAGTAAGTTTCAGTTTTACTTCACATACATTTAAATAGATTGGAGGAATAAATGTAAAGCTTTAGAAAATCCTAATCAACATGAGACTTTTTATACAAGTAATACTATCTTGTGTTATTGTGAAAACAGTATTTTTTCTTGTCCATCAATCCAGGTGTATTTATCTAGAAATGACTAGGTTATTAGAACTGCTATCTTGTCTCTTACATTTAATTTTCAATCTGCATTACTTTTAGATATCCTAGAGACAGAGGTGGGTGTTTCCATTTCTGTAGCTTCCTGTTCTGTAAAATGAATCTCAGTGTGAAAAATTAAGATTAATGGGCTACACAATCATTTTGTTCTGCTAAACCCAATTTGAATAAAAGGGAAAAATAGTTCAGATATGAAAACATCTTTGATATCTTTGGATAAAAAGAAGCATTGTACATAATTGTGAGCTCATGCACAAATTGTCATTTTATTTTCTCTCATGCCTGTGTGAAGCATCATTACCATATGCACACTGGATTTCATGATGTTCCCTTTCAAATTGTTAGCTATACCATGTGCAGGAAAAAGTCTATGAGAACATGAAGTCTGGCATAGCTGACTGCCACTGGCCGTGTGATTTTAAGGATTCCATGTACGTGTTGACCTTTCAATAGCTAATTTATCTCCTTACTTTAACTGAAGGGTAGAATAGTTTAGCTTGAGACAGATATAGCAATTCTGACACCACATTATTTACCTGGTCCCTCTCTGAGATACCTCACATGGTTCCTTGGTAGCTATTTAAGGGTACCACATATCTAGAGTTTTGCTTTTGGATCAGCTTTTGCATCATCTAAAGATACCTTGTGGCTGCTACAGGAATAGCTGAGACTTCTCTGGGCTGGGGAAGGAACATCTGAGAGAGGAGCGGTGAGACCACTATTGCAGAAATAAGCCATCCCCATCATCTGTCAGCATCATGAAACTGCTGGCAAACGTAACTGGCACGTTTGGGCCTTTTCTTTCTTCTGAAATAAAAATCACTCTATTGTATGACAGAAAAATGACATTTGATCAAATGTAATCCAAATTGAAACTGTTACAAAACCAGTCATATAATGTTTAATGCATAATCCTGACTGATTTTGAAGGGATAAAACCAGA
Source organism: Athene cunicularia (assembly GCF_003259725.1). Lineage (NCBI taxonomy): Eukaryota > Metazoa > Chordata > Aves > Strigiformes > Strigidae > Athene > Athene cunicularia. The sequence goes on along the minus strand of NW_020799117.1, from coordinate 14,652,326 downwards.
ACAACGTTAGTTAAACTAAGGAGTATTTTGTTCCTCACTGACTGAAAATTACTGCACTAGCATTTTGTTTTTTCAGTCTTAAGTTGCAGAGTTCTTTTGAGCCTAGTATTATTTCATAGGAGACTAGGCACATTTTAAACTCTTTAGTACAGGATAAAGAAGAGAGTAGGTGATACACAATAAAGTATTTCATACCTATTCAGCTTCTTGTAGCATCTCCAGACCAATGATCTTAAATTAACAGAGTGATTGCTTGAGAAAAGCCCTGTGTCACAACTCTGACCAAGTCCAGCATTGATCCAGCGGAACTGCTTTCTCACTGCTACAAAGTCAATATATTTCAGCTACTACCTTCTGGTTTATTTTTAACTTTGCCACTGTATCTGTTGTCATGATGTTCTGGCATGTTGAACACTACCCTCCAGTAACCAGCTGGGGAATGTGGTACATTACAAATGTATGAGATATTATACTACATTAGGTAGGAAATACTGCAGTATCACCTTTTCCCTGAAATCTTGCAAAATCTCACTTTCCCTTCTAGCAAAATACTACTGAGCCCATGATGTGCACTAAGTATAATTTAGATTTTCATAATTGCTGGCTGAGCACCAGCCCATGAGAATGATAAATATATTTCCAGCATCTGGCACTAGCAAATTTATTTTTTTTTTTAATTTGTGTCGTGTGATTTGACATCACCTCAAATAACCTGCCATAATCAGATGCTTCACTTTGTAATAAAAGCAGAATGCGATATGCAGTTTTTAAAATGTATAAGAGATGCTGACAACCTGACTTGGAGATGACCTGTTGCTAACCTCATCTTTGGTTGCCTTACCTTTGTAATCATTTGGTACCAGTCTTTCATGTCAGCTGGGTGACAGCACAAAATGAATATTTGTATATACATAAATACTCATCAATAGTAGCAGAGAAGAACTGACTTAAGGCACTGTACTTTGCAGATAAAGAGTCACTTGTTAGACTAGCTATAGGTTCATTGTATAACTTGGACAAATTACCTATTTTTTCCAACTCAGTTCCTTACTTGTACAGCAGAGAAAGCAATTTCTTTGTCTTTAGTTTGCCCATTTAACTTTGAATTCTTTGTAAGTTGATTGTCCCTCACTAGAATGTGCAGAGATGCTTTTAGAAACTACTATAAAACACATATAAAATGAAATCACTGACCAGACAGTACTAAAATAATTCTAATAAAGGCTGGGCAGATGCATAAGGAAGCCCCCCAAGGCTACTTTATCCTGCAGGAAAAGATCAGATTGCTCTTATACAGTACTGCCTTGGAAAAGTGCAAAGCTTAACCCATTAATCACAATCACTGTGTCTGAAATGGCCTCGGTGAAATATACAGTATACCAAATAATTAACAATTACCTATAACATATGCCATATATGCAGGCACAATAATTACATATATGCAACTTCAAAAAAAATATGGGCAATTAAAAAAAATCCCCTCAAAATTAATTTTAAGATTATACAAGGCCTTACAAAATTGAGAACTTGAGCCATGGCTCTGTAATAGCAGAAATAAATTGTGGAAGCCTTTGACCTCACAAACCATGACCATGATATCTGATGGAATCAGACCCAATGGCTGATGAACTCCTCAGGATAAACAATATCACATAAATTCAAAGAAATGTCAATAGTAATGAAAAATTATTAAACTAAGACACCATCTACTATAACATAGATGTAGAATTACATTCTCATAGAGAGATTTTTTTTTTTAAGTTTTCCAGGAGGCATCTGTGGATCAATAAAGAGTAGAATTAATCCCTAAAACACTGGGAAATGTGAAGCTCAGGCTTTCATTTATCTTGCACTCATGGTGTTGCACCACGTATATCAGGGATCTGACAGCACTGTGTGGTATTGCTGCTGCACCATCTGTGCAGCAAATGCACACCTAAACTCCAGGGAAATGCTGGACGGACGGAGTGGAATTTTTAACTCTGTATTTCTTTTTAAATATTTTATGGAATCTCACTGCTGACCCAACATTAAAATATTACTAAATATTGAACAGTAACAGTAAATGTTAGAATAGCCTCTTTGGAAATAAGACTGACTTTGCAAATACATATGACATGAAACCCTACCTAGGAGAAGACGACTAGTGCTTTGGCACTTACATAATGAGACCCAAATTTAATTCATCACATTCTTATATATATGGTGTATTGAATTTATTTATTTTCACAGTACTCTGATGTGGGAGAGAAAATACACTTCCAAGTGTAAAAATAGCCTTGTAATACCCTGCAAGATATATTTTTTTTAATATCAGACACGGATGAGGAAGATACTCAGAATAACAGGGAAAACCAAAGCACCGAACATAGGATAGAGGACAGTTCACCTGACATCAAATATAAGGAAAATATCAAAGTAGTTGCTGTTTTGACACACACAATCCCCCTTGTGCAAATAAAAAATAAAAGCTGGTCTGACTGAAATTTTGCCCAGTTAAGTGTAATTTACTTAATTAGTGACAAGAGATTCCCTGGGAAGTTTGTATTTTATGTGATTTTCTTTGCAATTTTCTGTATCTATATTCCTGCTAAATTCCTTATAATAAGTTTAAAGCTGAAGATTCTGTTTGCTACTTCCACAGGTAGCAAATAAAAATTCAGATATTCTCTTATTTTTAAATCAAAATAAATTTCTTACATAGTTATTTAATAAATACAAACTACCTATTTCTATGGACCTTTCCAGTACCACAAAGGTAGGTATGTATCCCACTCAGATAAGTGAGTAATTATTTTAGGAAATTGAAGTATTCTTTTATTATCACACACAGCGTTCCACCCACTGTGAAGCTCAAGATTAAGACAAGATGACAAACATGTTTTTCTTCTGACCTTATAATGATCATATGTACATGACTGGTGGCTAGAACTTCATCTGAAGAACAGTAAAAACAATGGCAAGAAGGACCCTGAAGCAGTGATTAGGCTGCAGTTCCTCTGGGGATGGCCAACTCTGCCTGCCTGGCTATAAACAGCGCAGAGGGAGGAAAGAAGCAAATTAAATTATCAGTTTATTATGGTGACAACACTTAGTTTTAGTAGGTATTTTAGTCAGATTATAAAACTGACACATTTGTATTTTCAAATGCACCTGCTATAGGAAGAAAATTGGTTCTACCATGAAAATAAACTGCCTAATCTACACTAAGTTTAAACAATAAACGGAAAAACAGTCAGAAAAATAAAATGTGGTCGCCTGATGGGTTTCAATCAATATATAGCCATAAAAAAAAGTTCTAACACAATTATTCTTGTGCATGACTCCAAAACGTGCTCTAACTCCATCAGGAACTCAGGTTTTCTTCTCCTCTTCTCTTCTGAGAACATTGCTTCAAAAAATTTCCACTCTGAGGATTTCTGCTCTGCTTTTTCCATTACCACTCAGAGTTTACGTTAACTCAATCTACCTCCTACCTACAAAAAGCTAATTACTGATCCCAGTTAAGCCCATAAACAGTGCTTTTACATTAACCAGGGGTCATTAAATATCAAGGGAAAACACTTTCTTCTCCAGATGGTTGGAGAGTTATCTCTACACAACATGTTCAGCATTTGTTCACCTGCTAAGAATACTTCCAATTAATATGTTTTAACTTTAAAAAATATATACAACTTATTACACATCAAGCTGCTGGAAGCTTTAGGCACTATTATTGATACATGCACTACATTAATTCTACATTAATTCACAAAGTACTGAATTACTCTAGGACAACTCAGCATAACTCCATGGGTTCCATCACTTTATACATTTACCTTCTATGCATTTTCAGAAGACTCTGGTATGATTTTTCTAAAGTAAATATATACTTAGGGTATCAAATTTACCTCCTTTAAAGGGATGGAGCTGAGTACCCAGCATGAGTCCCTTGAAAGCCACTAGCAATTAGAAAAAATACTTTGCACAACATGAGCAAGATTTTTTTTTAAAGAAAATAAACCAAAACTCTGTGCTTGTGAGTGGAAATTCTATGGTATCTGTTAGTCATTCATGATCTGTTTCTTAATGGGGAGTTTTAAGTGAATAACAAGTCACTGGCATACTTTTTTTCTCTTCAGAAGGATATATATTGGAAATCAGTGTTTTGAAGAAAAACATGGGGTTTCCTCTTACTGCATAATCTGGTCAAGTACATTAGTCCAGAATTTTATGGCTGATCTGAATTACTTGCTGGACAGATAGAAAAAGGCAACCCTTATGCAACTGTCAAGGAGCAGAGTAGCCTGAGGTCTCTGAATGGGAAGACAGGGAATCATCATCTTAATTTCTATGAGATCATAAATACATAAAAATATAAAGAGAATACAGTTCCTTCCATGTGCTCCAGTGTACTCCTTCAAGGTGAGAGCTTTGCAAGACAGTCACTTAATTATTTTCCTGTGTGTACATCACCTCTTTGTCAATGAGTCCTTTCAGGTTCTGAAGAAGAGATGGATTATGAATAAACTAACTCCTGCCTTCATGTGAAGCATAAATAAGAGAGAATGTGAGAAAAAGAATGCATATTTCATGGAAAATGTGCTGAAAGTGGATGAAGAACTCAGAAATCCTCACTCCTTCTTGCCAGTGGATGGCATAGGCATAACTAGTTTGACCCTAATTTGACAAAACCCATATTTTTAACTAATATTTCACAATGCACAAACGTATTTTAAATCATCTTTCAAGATTGTTCAGACTCACAGGAGAATGAGTACTATATTTCACATCGTAAGTAGTAATTCAGTCATACCCATAATTTCTACTTTGATCTGTGTGCCTAAACCTGTGCCACCCACACACACTTGACATAAACTGGTTCTGATGGTTTTCTAAATCATGCTACAATAACCCACTGTGAAATATTGTATTTCTCTAGCTGCCAGCTGATGCTTTTCTGGTGCACACTCACTGACACTCTGTGACACTTAGTGACACTCGGACGTCTTACCCTGGCTTTGTGCACAGATTAGGAGGTCTACATCTCCTGGTTCTTTTGTCCAGCAGTGAGGAGATGCAGTGTCCTCCAGCAGGTAATCTTCTCCTCCAGGGGATAATGTGGGGCAAGAACTCAAAGATTCTCAGCATGGTCTGCAGGAGATACCTCTTTCTGGGCTGGTTACATGGAGACGTGGTTTCCTGTCTTGGGCTCTTATCTATTTTACTTAGATCTAATTATCAGAAAACTCTGAAACGTATGTTTTGAGTATTCCCAGTTATAATTGTTAACACAAGATAGCCACGACTGCCAAAATTACTAGACAAAAAAATTCAGATGAAACATTTCTTTGTAAAAAAGGCATACTAAGCCATTTCAGAATGTTTCAGAAATTAATTAGATTTTACCAGATTGGGAGGTGGACCCTCAGAATTTCCTTTAAAAGTACTTTTTTATTTAAGAGATATTAAAATTTTGGTTGGTTTTGAAATTTTTCAAATGTGATAGTTAATTTTAATGTAAATATTTGCCATAACAATTAGTTATCTGTAACTTGTAAAATATCTTTAAGCTGGCCAAAAATAAAAAGAAAATAAACCAATTAATGCCAGTGTTTTGAATCAATATCACTGTTCTGTTAAACTGAAGCATGTTCCAAAATTATTTTCTGTAAGACACAAGCCAAGAAATCTATTATTTACCTACTTGTAATAATGATTTTTTGCAATCATAATCACAATGTAATCATGCATATATTTTCTCTTTTGTCAGAAAATACATTAAGAAAAATTAGATTCATTCATGATTAAACAGCAAGGTAACAGCTAATGCAAAAGCTATATTGGCCGGATTTGAGGATGTCTGTGAATTCTTAAAGCAAGATTGCTACCAACACCATTCACTATACAATTCACAAATTATTTTTGGGCTGTTGCTGTTTTATGAATGGTCTATTCTTCTGTTTTTATTAATATTGTTGACTGGCTACAACAGGTGACATTTTTATCCCCTTAGGCTGTCCATTATCCAAATGAAGGGCCATCTGGAAAGGGATTCTGTTCACTGAAAAATGTGACAGAGCTGATGGCTTTTTAACTGCAAGTCATCTATGATTGCTGGTAAACACTGAAAATTAGCATTGATCCCCCTCAAATGAAAAAAACAACAACAATAAAGTACTTCAGACAGGCTTATGGAGACACCTTCTCGGCAGATGTGCATGCTAATTAATAATTGTAGATGGCAACCCTTCCTCATTTTTGTAAATTAATGCCAGTTTTCTCTAAAACAAATAAACACGACTACAGATGGGGCAGCTACTTGTATATGCCCAACACAGCATATGTAGATTAGGAAATGAGGTGGGCCTGAAATCTCTGCCATACTACAAACAGGTAGTAGACAAGCACAACCTGCCACACTCAGAAAATCAGATAGTTCGTCCTCTTGCCCACCAGGTTACATTCTGGGAGGGTTTCCAAAGCTGGAGGTAGATGCCACATTGCCTCTTGTTTTGAAGGCGATCAGTACAGAGGCTATGGCTGCCGTGAAGTCAAGAAGCGGTCACGCATTCAGATGCAGACTAAGACTGCCACCATTTGGGTATTGATAACCCTCAAAGTTGTGTTTTGCACCAACAGTAGTAGAGGAATTGTAATAGGAAATTTAAATGTGCTCCACTCATCTGCCTTCTAACAGTATTGCATTTTCCTTCTAGAGTGATGAATACACAGCTGTAGTGAATATACTTGCCAAAACCAACTGGAAACTACTCTTGGCTTTGATGGAATTGAACCAGGCTCTCTAACAGAATACCAGCAAAAACTCGGATAAGGTCTGACACACCTGACAAAACTGTAACCCACTATGAACAGAAACAGTTAAGGTCATAAGCATCAGGAAACTGTTTCATATATCCTCTGAACTGAGATATAACTATAAACACGTCTATTTTATTATGAAACTGTGCAACCTTTAGTCATTAAAAAACATTGGTTCCACTTAGATTGAACACCATATCATTATCCTTTGAGCCATTAACTAAAAATGTGTTTTGCAGGATTTTTTTTTTTTTTTTGTCATCTAAGATCAGAACTGCAACACTCAATGTTTACTCAAGAAACCATGCTAGCACTGAAAAGATATATAAAAAAATTATTCTTTGTCACCTCTAAAGACATTCAGAGTATGATTATCTTGGCTTTGAAAAAACATATCCATCAGAAGCTATGATGACAACAAGACTAACAACTCTTCATTTATTTCTGCCTGCTTTCTCATCTTGGAAATCAGCTATATCACTCATTCTGCATCTGGTTCCATCTTGGTGAATGCTTGAAGAGCAAGGTCAGGTGACATAAGATTCCACATTCTTGATCTAGCATGTGTGTGACCATAAGGCTTACACAATGTTCATGTATCAAACTGATTGCAAGGAAAAAGTTAAAAGGAAACAAACAAAAAAGAAATAAAATCTACAGTAATAATGTTGAAGCTTTCCAACATATCAAAAAATAAAAGCAATAGACTTTGTCACAGCACAAAACATGAAAGAATTTCAGTTTTAAAGTGCTGCTCTGCACAACATAGCAAACAGAACAATCAAATTTTTGTCTGCTTGTCTAACATGAAGGCAGCATTATCAACAGACATCCTGCAGCTAGGAGATAAGATGCTGCAGAATAAGTACTGTAAAATGGTTTATCATGCAACCAACAATGATTAGGTAATTTTGACATTTCATATTTAATAAAAAAACTATTTAAATCAGAAATCATCAGACACGCAATGACAGGACTTACTTACACTATGTTTTTGTCTCCAACCAATGACTGAATTATTTCAATTTTTAAGAAGTACCCTCTTAAAATTAAGGTAGAAAGTTAGATGCTTGGTATTACTTTTAAATTAAGCCACACAACTGGTATGAATAAAAGGAAACCTCATAAAGTATTCCATAATAACAGGGATAGCAACTGGCTAGCAGAACACTTCACTTGTTTTTCCACAGCAGATTTGAAGTGCACTGTAATGTAATGTATTGAAAATGATTTCTGGTCCTCCCTGATATCACAAATCATAACCTGTATAAAGCCACATGAGCAATCAAAGATCCATTTGAGCTGTGATTCATACGTGCATGCGCTCAGAGCTGGTACTGCTCAGTGCTCTATAATCAGGACTGCAAACATTTTTCATTAGTTTCCCATTTCATTAAATCTGTGAAAAGAGGGAAGAGATGGATTCAAATGTAAAAAGAATGAAGTTGGTATATAAGGCCAGCATGCTTTTTAAGTCAAAATTTTACCTGCTATGTGTATGTGTGTACATATATTCATACTCAATTTCTGAGCATACAATATTTCATAAAGTAATCATGGAAGAATTCCCCTGCTGCCCTTTCAAGAAAACGTTTCTCAATCTTCAAACTAAAATGTGCAAAGCAGAATCCTAGGTCCCATATTGAATATATCATGATAATTAGGATCTTATTCTCCAAAACATCACATTATGCAGGAGAATAGTACCTACCAAATAGTGTCTTCTCATTTTTATTAAGATGGAATGGTTATTAATGTCACTCCTGATACGTAAGTACACACAATGTATCTATATATTATTACTACATAAAAAACATTATTGGTCCATATACCAAAACGCAGTTAAGAGAAGATTAGTACTCAGTCTTTTTCAAAGATTGAGTGGAAGGTATTTCTGGAATTTAGCATTATTTTAGTGAGCATGTATGAATTACTCATCAGAAATAAAGTCTCTACCCTGCACTGAAGAAATCATCCAGAATTCAACTACAAAGAAGATATATGAAGAATGAAAGTACAGATCAGAATGAGGATCTTAGCTGGCTCTCATCATTAGCTGGACTCTTCCTTCTCCAGCTATTTTATCTGTAATATTGCATTTTTGCATAAACGTGATGCCATAATTGAAGCTCAAAATGAAATTTTTTTCCAAGAAAAGTAATAAACATTTTGGAAGATACATATTATGCAGACAAGAGAAACAGAAATTTAGTTGTAAAACTACCAATTCCAAGCAAATAAGAAACATTTTGCAAACCCTGTCCTTTTTATCTTTGGCAACTTAAAAGTAAGTAAGCACTTAGAAGTCCTTGGAGAAGCCTCCTGTGGGAAAGGGAAAATATTTACATTAATATCTCTGACTTTACTTGTTCCTTCATGAAAATTTTTCCAGTAACGTAGGAAATACTTTCTCCATAGCTATGTAAGTACAGTTATAATTACCTCTAAAAGTAAATCAATGATAGTCAGCTGGACAGCATATTCCTCTTCTATGTATTTTCAAAGTATGCACCAATAAAATATTGGAACTTTGCGATTTTGGACTCTTTATTCATGTTTAAGTCCAGATGTACTTAAAGAAAGCAAGAATAATTTCTAATAAAGTACTCCTGGGTTAGAGAGCTTAACTTTCTTTCCTGAATTGCAAGATATACTTGTGTGGGTGGTTTTTTTTTGTTTGTTTGTTTAATATCTCAGTATTTCTGGGATACTGGGAAAGCAAATGAACGCCTAACAGCAATAATGACTGCTTGTGAGACTAGAAATGAAATGCCTTTAAAATATCTAACATATTTACATGCATTCAACTATTTTTAAAATAAAAACAAATCAAGGAGGTTATTCACCAAGGAATATAATCTTTATAGCCATTGTTTATTTTATATGTTTGTGTCAGTTTAAGAAAGAGAATCCAGTGAACAAGATATTGAAATACCTGAACATTATTCTTGATTTCCCTGGGAAATACTTGAAACTTGGTAGGTTGAGGTAAAGGAAAATCTGGAGGAAGGGAGGATCTCAAGTATGTAGAGACATGGATTAAACACACTGTTGCTTTGTCTGTCTAAATGAAATAAGTACTTATAGCCAAAATTAGAGGAGGCTACCAACTGTACTGAAGTTAAATTTATTAAAATATTTTAAAAGATATTTTCAATAAAGGAAGCTTTCAACTGGAAATTTTGCTGTGCTGATATAAGCTTCACTGTAGTAGATTTTCAGAAGTGGGTCATTTATTTATGACCTACTTAAGGAACCAAATCTGGCACTTTGTCTGGTTTGTCTAAATGGTATGGTCTGCTTCTGTCTCTCCCACAAAAATGCCAGGAAACTCCTTTATTGTCACAGTCTTACAGAAACAGTGCCATTCAGTAGCCCAGCTGGGTTCCTTCTTGGAATTGTAGCATAAGCTCTTATCACTAGCAAAGTTCCACATTACTCCTACAACATGACTAGAGGAAGTAGATAGCAATGCAACATAGAAAACTGTAAAAACACCCACACAAACATTTCCTGAGTATCAAGAGCCAAGGATTACGATGCCACATATTCTCTTGCGCTTGGTTCGCACTTATGTTATCACATGAAAATTACAAAATCTAAAAAATGTTTTTAGTGTAAGAAGAGCATTTTCATGCTGAATGGCATGTATTCATGCATGGCATGTTCAGCACTACCACTGGTGATGTTTATGAGACTACTTCCGATATAGTCATTATGTGTAATTTTTGATGTTCTTTTCAATTTTAGGTGGTTTGAAGATAAAAATTCATAGCATTATGGTTCTGCATGAAGACAGACAATTTGTTGCAATTTCCACCCATGATGTTTTTCCACTTCTAAGCTATAGAAAGCATGGATAGTGTTTAAGTGCTTTACCTTTGACTGCCTAGTTAACACCAAATTCCAAAGGAAGAGCCAAACTGGTTATTGATTGGAAAAAAAACCAAGTGAAAACTGGAGTTCGGGTCATGGAGTGACACATTTGCTAAATGGTAAAACTATGACTGACTGAAATATTTTACTTGAATTAGAATTAAAAATCTAATTTATTTCTTGAAACTTATCTGTATACAGAAATCAAAGCCCTATTTTGTATCGCAATTACAGCTTACAGGGGAACAAAGGGTTAACATTTACCCTTTTTCTTCCTGCTCCCCATTTCTCAAGAGGCGAAACTGGAAAAGAGAAGTATGATAGGATTTTTATAATCGAGAGCAGAGAGAAATAGCTAATATCTGGAATAACAATTTAGCAATGACAGCAATAATTTAGCAATAAATCTGGAGATACATCCCTATAACCACATATTCCATGAAAAAAAGTAAATCTGATAGTAATGTTCATTTAAGAAAAGATTATTTTTCTATGAAAAAAAGTTAAATTCATTAAGCCTTCTAATATAGGGCAGGAAGGTACCTCGACACCTTAGGTGGTCATAAAATTCATCTTCCTCAACAAGGCAGGATAAGCTATACCAAAATGATTTCTGACAGCTGTTTCCTTAATCTGTTCTTGAAAATCTCCGGTGTGCGGAAAAGTCTGCAGCCTCCCAGGGTGACATATCCAAGTGCTTAACTATTGTTACAGTTAGAAAAGTGGTTTTGGTCGCTTTTCTTTCCTGATGTCCAATCTAAAGCTCCCTCACTGAAAAAGAACCACATTACTTACTGTCCTATCCCCTGTCCTGATCTGCAATGGACATGGAGAACAATTTATTACCTTCCTGTTTGTGATAACCTTTATTCCTTTTAAGACTAGTATCCTCTCTCATGTCAGTTGTATTTTCCTGTCTAAACAAGCCCAGTTCTGTCAATCTTTCTGAGAGATCATATTTTCTCTGATCATATCTGTTTCTATCCTCTGGACTGGCCCTGACCACTCTGCACCGTTCCTTGTATGTTTAAAATCAGACACACTGCTACAGCCAAGAGTCTGCCAGTATGATTTGCAATAAACAGACAGCAGTATTTTCAAAAATCCTTAGTCATTAAAAAGCTGAAGCACATTTTTAACCCTCAGTGCTCGTATATCCAAGCGATCAATTTTTAAACAAGTATTGAAAATGTTGAAGCACATCAAGGAGACCTATGGCTTGAATCTGGGTCAGAGATTTAGTGTAATAAAAACTTAACTTAAACACTGTAAAATAAGGTGACAACTGAATTGGTCATGACCTCTCCCTGACAATAAACACAGCAATGACCAACAGAAGCGATGGCTGAATGCTAAACCTCTGACACACTGTTGGGTTGGGGCCAGCTATGACAGAACTAGTGATGTAACTGCCCCTTCACACTGAAATAATAAATCCTCCAAGTTAAATGATCACCCTTCAAAGTTACCAAGTTTCAGTATTAAGAAACTTGTCTGAGCAGCTCCGTACAACATTGAACTGCTTCATGCTGCTCTGAGGGAAACAAACATCATTAAACAGGCACATCTCTGTTCTTTGGCATATTTCTGATTAAAACACCAAAGAAAGAGAACTTATATGAGCATTTGGATATGCATACAAAAATATAGAATTACATTAAAAATATATATATTAAAGAAAACTGAAATTATTCCTGTTATTGCTTATACATAGCTCTTCCAGTCTTCACTACTTTAAAATCAAACCTAATGCATGACTTATCCCTCTCTCAGACATGAACTATGCTATTACTAAGTTCCCATGAGTAATGTAGTAAAATCTGTGTTGATTAATTGTTGATGTTTGTATTTTAAGATTCCAGTGCATGGCTGTGTTAATTTTGTGTCTGGAAACACAAAACTAACATATACAAAAAGTCCTGTTTAACCATCTTACCTCTTTGTTCAGCCTAATTTTAACTCAGGTAACAAGGAATGGATATTGGTTCTTGGGAGAACAGTTCAAAATATCACAGTTATTGAGATAACACACAGTTAACACACAGTTATTAAGATATTGTGATACTAAATTTCCTTTTACTTGGTTTCATAGCACTAAATTTAAAGTAACTAGATGTGTTGAGCAAATTTCTTTCTTACTTGCTCTTTTCAGTCACAGTTGTTCAAAGGTATGGGTAAACAGTTTGTATAAAGTAAAACCAACACAAAATTAAAACTCTAACTTCAAAAATTTAAAGAATACGTGGGGAAATGAATACAAACCAGAAATATCTCCTTCTGACTAGTACAATCTGTAGAGTTGTTACTTTTGTTTGAAATAAGGTACTTTCATTGCAGTATGAGAAAGCTGCACTAGCTCATTAGCCATAGCTAATAAAATAAGCCAAAATAAATCTTGTTCATTTGAAAGTAATTTTTTAAGATCTTACAAATTATTCAAATGCCTGTATTTGAAAAGTTTATTTTATTTTTCTTTTGGAAAAAAAAATCCACGAAAACTCCAGTCCTGATTACTTCAAAGTGCGTGATGGATTCATATTTATTGCAGCCAGCATCATCGGAAACCATAGCTTAATTTATCATAGGATAAGTAGCCTCGCTGAATCCACAGAAAGGAATAAGGGCATTAAATTATTCTGTCTCAAACTACAAGGGTTAGTGGGTTTTATGATTCCTGTAGCATTAGCTACAAAATTTATAATGATTTCAATGAAGTAATCTTGAAAATTTTAATTCAATAATAATAATAACTTCTTGAGTTTTGTCTAGGTATTAAAAACAAAGTTTAAAATACCTAATATTTCAGCGGACAGAAACAGGGGATGTTTTGAAACAGCTTTGTTCCCATAGGAAAAGGATGGCAAAATTCCTCACCACAGCAAAATAGGTATGAAGTGTCCCACTTCAAATTATTATTGAAAAAAAATCCATAAACATAACAGCTATTTTTCCACTAAAACTAGTATTTTACTGAAAAGTCTGTTTATTATGACAGAATCCTTCATTAGATTAATTAATGTTAAAAAACTGTAAATAATATAAATAAATTTGTTAACTGCCTCCAAGTTTGTAACTTCAAATGATTGCCAAGAAGCAGCAGAACTCAGGATGTTCAGCAGAGCTGCCCATGTGACCTCTAGACAGCTGGTTACCTTCATCAGAACGGCGCTGGATTAGCCAAAGTTTTGGATACCTCATCACTACACCCACCTCTTCCCAACGTCAGGTGCCTTCTTCCTAGGGCACTTCCTTGCAGAAACCTACCCAGAAGCTTACTTTAGTGCAATATGCAAGAAGCAAAGGCGAGTCTGGACAAGGGAAGGCTATTCTGCAATTATGAGCCCCTGCTGTGCCAGAGCAAAAAAGCAATATGTACAGCTGCCCGGCTGCGAGTACCCATCCTAGTGGAAATACCTTTGAAACTATGCTATTTGGGGGGTCATGCACCTCTCACCATCTCACTGTTTATTACTTATTTTTCGTCTTCCCTTTGGCTATGTTCTCTGGCAGTCTTCCCCACACATGCCCTCCCCTTCACCAATTTATTCAGAATTGCTGAGCCACCCATCAAACGACCATTCACTAAATATATGGCTGAAAGTATCTTAGAATACAAATTTGAGATCATGGCATTTTAATTTGGTGATCATTTCCATCCAAAATTAACCCAAAGCATTTATGCAAACCTGCATGAAAATCAGTAATATTGCTAAAATATCTTCCTTTATTGCAACACTGTTCTTGGGTAGTTTGTGTATCAGGGCTCTCAACAGTAAGAGTCCTGAAGCACACACTCACAATGGCTCTATAGCCAGAGTATAGAATTCTGCCTAAATTTTTCATGGGCAAGTCTTTTCAAACAACAAATATAAAGTTACCATATTGCTTTTTTCAAAATTCTATACAACTATACTGTATTAATTATTTCAGCAGTGTGCAGTGTTACTAAAATTGATGCTGTGAATTAACAGTGTACATATCAAATGAGATCCTGTTCATTCAGAAATATTAGACTAATACTTTGTTATTCTGTCATCTAAATACCTCAGATAGTGCTACATATATGATAACAATTCAGACCTTTTTTAATAAATCAAGAGGTAAAATAGTTTGTAGATATGTACAGAGAGAAATCCCACAGTTTTGGGGAACTGTTCAATGGGACTGTAAATTCACTGATTATGTTGAATTTTTCCAGTGAGCATGTCTCCTAGAAGATGTCAAAATGTTTTTTACTGGAAAAGAGAATGACTGGGGGGAGGGAGAGCAGGAACACGTGCTGGCTTCCAGACTACCTGACAGGCTAGAGGGAATTATTATCTGATCCCAGATAATAAGAGAAGACTCATTATCTCCAACAACACGCAAATTTCAGTCAAAACTGTGCAAGTCCTCTGACATCTAAACACCTAATTCCATTTTGGTTTGGGATCTATCTGCATCTCAGAAATTTTAGTGGTGGTTTCAACTACCATAAGAAAACTGATCTTTTTCTTTAATCTGTAACATACTGTATTTTTGTTCCGCAAACCTGAAAAGTGTTCTTTACCTCTTAGCAGAACGAGTCCCAAGACATCTAGCTAAAGGCCCAGGGCCTCCTCCCTCTGTCTCCTGTAATGTCCTTACTGATTCTTTTCACAGATTTAGCTATTATCTCAGCTCGCTACCACCATGTGAAAAGACGGATGAATAGCTTCCAGAGTAGCTGCCACAGATGTCCCACTCCATAGATCACCCAGTAAGTCGAGCTGAAGCATCGTGTAGTCTGGACTTGCTGTATCATATCAGATGTCATCCCACACTGCCTGGGGCCTGTGAAACCAGACTGGCTCCAGCAGCAGAAACTATCTCAGAATAATAATCAGGTTGCATTATTAGTCATGATTGGGGGAGTTAAAATTTACAGTAGTAGTTTACAAAACTCCTAATGAGCTCTGTGTCATCTCATGAAACAAATGAGCCCGCTGACTTCAAGAATCCCACCAGCATATATTAGACGTCTGGCTGACAAATGCTACATGGTGGAATAAGGGCTATTTCTCTGTGTAGTTTTTACAAGTATATATCAGACCTGTACAATAATCAAAAGTCATCCATCCAAACTCTAACTGAAATGACAGATAGATAGAATATCTGAAAGAAAAAAAGCATTGTATTCAGGCAAGTCTTCCTAACATCTATTCTGATGTGAAAAAATAGAATGCTGCAGAGTCCTACTCCGGAGGGGTTTAGTGAAGAGAACGTTGCACATTTCATTGCAAATTTAAACCTGACCAACTTTAGCCTCCAAGGGGAAATACCATCTTTTCTTTTTCCTTTTATTGGCTTATTTATCCCCTCTGCTCAGCACCATAACAACTATATACCCCTTCAGAGGAACTGAATATCTTATTCTGTAACCCATATGTTTTGTAGAAGTTCACTGCAAAGCTTCTAGTCAGTTCTTCTGATCATTAAAATCAGAGGAAATTGCTGATGAAAAGGCAGTGAAGTTTCTGGATATGAGATTAAGTGTGAAAGACTACAGGGTTTTTTGTAACGAGCAACCATAAGAAGCTACTTTATTACTTTGTGATCTATACCCAAGGCTGATGATTTGAAAAAGCATCATGTCATATAGCTGCAAGAGTCACGGTCCAGAGCTTAATTCCACCATAGGTGGATTGACTCTTGTGACAAGTGTAACTGATCTCAGGAGACCCACAGGGTAGTAAACTGGCTCTTTTAATTATACTGTCAGCTATCATGACATTCTCAAAACCAAAGAATTGCCAAAACTATGGAGATTTCATAGTCTCTCTAGATTTATCTTGAGAACAATCAATTACAAATCTTTGAATTGCTATTGACACATGCTTTAAATGAAAACAACGATGAGCTTATGACAAGGGACATGTTACCAGTATTAGAGATTCAGGGATAGTCAAGGAAATTTAGCTGCAGTGAGAAAGACTATTACTGAAGTTTTCCTTTACAGCCAAGAAATAGAACAAGAGGAGAAAGAACTGAACCACATTACAAATTGACAGGTCTGTTATCGAGCTTGGTGAAAAGTTTATTTTAAAACCTAATTGTCTGAATAACCCTAGCCTTTCGGGAATAAAGAATGCAGTCAGCAACAGACAATTAACTACTATTTGGATGGCATCACTTATTCTAATGAGATCCATGCTCAATACTTTAAAGATACACAAATAGATGTATCAAAGGGATTTATATGCCTAAATGCCTCTAGTGATATGTGTCATTAGCGCCTAATATAGGCTCATACAAATATATCTTAGTCAAGCAAAGTTTCTTGGGTTCTTACCCTCTAAAGTACGACACCCCTTTTTACTTTTAAATTAGAAACCCCTTATATTTCTTATTGGGTTAAGAAGGTTAAGAATTAAGATAAAAGGAAAATGAAGACATGACAGTTTACATAAAAAGTCAGTTCACACTTTCAAAAAATGCATTTTGATGAATAATTAATCACACTATATTTTTCATTATCCCTGTGAAACAGAAACCCTATCTCTATAATGTACAGTATAAACCTAGGTCAATACAGGAATTTTCAAAGTTTCTTTTGTTTCATATATTATTTTGGGTGATATAGACCTCAGTTGGAACACTTATCTCCTTATGTCTCCCACATCAGCTCAGCAAGATCTTGAGCAAACCCTTTTACCTGTCAGTACTAACAGAAGTATTAACAGAAGCAGTAGTGGGCTGGGAGTTTGGTCCTTAGCATGAAGGATGTGTTCAATTGCTGCAGGAGAAAATCCCAGCAGCAGTCTGACACAGCCCAATAGACTAAGGATATCATTAACCTTAAAACCATTAATACATCCTCCCTTTAGGATTTTTCTAAATTACTGAACAATACTGCTGGTCTATCCTAAAATATGTCTTGAAAATGTGAAAAAAAGGTCAATTTAAGTGAAAGCATGCTTTTGAATTAAAAGCAAATAAATACGGGTATGTAAGCCATGGAACATTTATTTCAGATGTGTTTTTCTTTTATAGTTCTAGTTTGATTGGTTTTGGTTGATGGGATTACAGGGAGGGAAAATTGCTTTGCTGCCCCTTCAAAGACATGCAGTGTTCGAACAAAGTCTTCTCTGTCCTTTGAATTCTTTTGCAAGTGCCATCAAGTCTAAGTTTATGCTCATTCATAAAATGTGTAACAGTTCAGTTGCTTGTCAGCCTCATGAACGCACGCAGCAGTGGGACAGCTGGCAGGATGACTCTTGGAACCAACATGAAGAATGACAGCAGTCAAAGGAGATGCAAGAGGCTGCGGCTTACTCTGGGAAGCACACTGGAAGGTGTTACATGCCAGGTGGTATATTCAGGACTTAAATAGCACAGCTATCTCTACATACAGGAGTTTGGCATATTTTGTCTGGGTGAACTACATTTTTTAAAATAAAAACTACTGAGAGAAGTGGAAAGAAGAATATGTAATATAAGGTGGAAATGAGCCTCAGATATGCAAGGAAAATATTTTGAGATTTTTGGCAAAAAAACATTATTGCATACATGATACAGCTTCCTTGATTTAACTGCATGTTATCCGGAGAATGTAATGAGGCAATGTAGCAGATATACCTGTTTATTTACACCTCCAGCCATATTAAAAACATACATTCCTCTGGAACACCTAAGTGTATTGCCTGAGCAGTCAGTTGGGCCTTTCCTATTAACTGATGTTCCCAAAAGCCTGAGGTCCTCATGTCCTATTTCTCCACCATACAGAATCTATGGATAAGGCAGCAAGTGCTCAGAATTATTTTGATAGTAAAAGAAGTAAATTCAGTGTGGGAGTTTTCTCTCTGCAGTGTTATTTTCTTGCAAAATGCCGCTTATCTGAGATGATTCTACCTTCAGTGCATGTTTTATGTAGCACTCTCAGGCCTGTAGAGGCGAGCGCACCACCTGCAGTTTGTTGCAGGCAGTGTTACCGCACTGCGCCTGCTTGCTGCTGACTGGCAGATGAATGAAGTCCTGAGTTTTCCAGAGCAGTAGAGCAGGACAGATTTTAGAACTCCTGGTATCCCAAGTGAGTTTAGATTATGGTGCTCGGGAAGCAGTCGAAGATGGGGATGAATTTTACCAAGAGCCTCACAAAGTAAAAGCAATGGAATTTCAACTCAATTGTTCTCCTGATACTGGAAAAAGAGATAATAATAAAACATCAGCAAAGGAAATCTGAGTCCCAGGAATATGCTCCTACGGCTGAACAAAGACTGCAAACACTGCTACATCAGACTAGCCAACCGGTCCCTTCAGTCCCATCTCAGTAAATAGTCTGCTACCTGTTGTCTTGTGTGGGCATGATACACCTCCACCAATGCCCTAAGCCAATTATGCTATTGTGTAGATAAGAGAGAAATGCTTTTCTGACTCCTTTTGTGGTCGGTGAAGGCTCTGAACCATGAAATTTTATTACTGTTATTTTAGTAAGAACTGCAAGTATCCTGAAACGATACAGACTTTTTAAAATTCCAGTTACAACTTATTCCCCATGGCATGAATCCAACAGGCTTTAAATAAAATGTACAGAGAATTTTTTCCTCTTAGGCTCTTTGTAATTTTTCTGCTATTATTTCTAAGGATAACTTGTCCTTGTACTTTAAAAATTACGGGATCATCACAAGGGACCCTAAAATTAACAGTGAATTTCAACTGAAGAGAAACATCCTGTTCCCAGTTTTGCCATCTGTTTTGTTTCTACATGATGCTCAAAAAGAAAAAAAAATGTATTAAGCAGAGCATATATTTAATATTTCTTACCATATGAGATATAAAGTTTTACCAAAACATGTCTTCAAAAGCTGTAACAGAAGAATGGAGTTTGAAGCCTAAAGCAAAGAAAGTGTTAATTAACACACATAATAGAAATGATGATATAGAAGAAGATGAGAGGAAATGCTGTGGCTCCCACTTTAGCATCCTGTGTCACAGCACTCAGTCTCAGGAACTGAAGGGCATAAGAGAAGGGAAAAAACCCTCATGCCCTACTGTGTTAGGAAAAAAAAAAGTTGCCTCCAGCAGCTTCTCTGAGTCAGTGTCATATTTAACCCTCAGATGGTTTAACAGCCATGGCTAATGGTCAGATCAGGAAAGCTGTAACTCTCAGTGCAGTGCCAGCCAAAGGGGAGGTTGCAGAAGGTAATTAGCCAAACTTGCAATTTAGCTGGGGTTTTATAGCAAAAAATACAATTGGTATGACTTACTATAATCTTAATGCTGCAATTTGTTCTTTAACTTTTGAAACTGTATTCCATTATGTAAATCTGTCTTCTAAGTAACTGCATTTTTTATTGTTAGAGCTTGTCCACTGATAAGCCTTGAACACACCAAGATGAATACAAAGCTCCTCAAAAGAGGTGATTTGGTACCTTGTCCAGCACCGAGCACAGAACTCCTCAGTATCCTGAAAGGTGATAAGTTTCACCTGGACAGGAGTGAACATATCAAATGCACAAAAGCTTCTCTAATATATATATACCTGAAGAAAGAGCAATAGCAGCAGATATTTAGGATTGAACTCCACAAACCAGCAGACTGAAATACTTGATTTAATGGAACTAGAGAAAGTATGGGGGAAGAGATTAGATAGGTTAGAAGTTAATATTACTACTAAATTTATGGGATGATTTGGACAAAACCAAGATTATGACTGGTCCTAGTCTGAGCATGCTGCTAAAGTGCTATGTGGAAAATTATCCCTGGAAAAAGAGAAGACTTACTTGTTTAGTGAAGAACCTTGGGAAAGAGTCTTCCCAGCAAGAAGAGAACATTCATTATTGATGAGAAACAAGTAATTTGCTCAATTTATAAAGGATTCTACGAATCACTTCAGCTTGCTCCTACACTTTTGCTGAGCATGTCCTAAGAAAGCACAGAGCAACACGATTGTTTCTGCAACTGTCTGCAAAAGAGGAAAGGACGGAAAAGAGCACAGAGAATCACAGGGGACCATCAGGGCAAAGGTGCCTCTGAGACACTTACTGTTTCAAGTAGTGAAGTTGGCAAGTGCTGATTTCTGTTACCAGGAGGGTCTGAACGTCAGATGTTCGGCTTAAGCTAGTGAGCATAAGAGGAACAATCAGTAAAGGCTTATACCTGAAATTTCTGTAGTCAACTACCTCACAAACTGAGCTCTAAGCAGCATTCATGTTGCAACAAATCTCCCATGGCAAATCACTGTGATGGCACCAGAATTTCCTTTCTCACTGATTCAGCTGCATTGTGTTTCAACACCTCTCCTGTTACTAATGCTAGAAATTAAAACGAAGGAGAGTGACATCTTTTTCCTTGTATTTGTTTCTGGGAAAAAGAAGTGGGTAACCACACAAGGGAAACTGCTGTGATTCGTCCTTTTAGAGAGAGATTCCCCAGTATCAATTCTATGTGTAACTTTTCACACAGTAAATAACAGGTGGGAAAGACTGTTTTTCACAGTTTCTTTGAGGTGGGATAGTATGTTCTTACCAACTTAAATTTGAGCTTGCTCATTTGCAGAGCTGAAGAGTTTGCCATCTAGATAGGTAGAAAGTAAAAGAGGAATTGAGAGAATAATCTTTGCTATGACAACACTGTACCTGGGAAGGTCACACAGGATTTTTCCCCCAATTCACCCTTCTCCTTCTTTGACATCAAGACTAAAAGCAGGAATATAAAGTTCAAACATTTTTCCTCTCTCAGATACATAATTTAAATAATTAAGGTACCTAAAGCACTTGATTCCCATTTAAAACTGATCTCGTGATAATTTCTATAGAGAACTCATGCATCATGATTACTGAAGTATGTACATCAATGCATTATTCATGGCCACAAAGTGCACATACCATCTTACTCTCAAATGACCCTCATTATTTGGGACATTCCTCATTTTAAATTCACATTCATCTCTGTCCCACACTGAGGTTACCATCTGGTCATTTTTTTCTTTAGTGACTCAGCCTGTTACTTTTATATAAAAGTAATTTAAACCCGAGCAATAACCAATTCTCTCAAATACCTTCCATAAATAAAAATATACTGTCTGTGATTACAAAGGAAAGGAAATAGGTGGGCATTAAAAGATGTTACAGTAGTGTTAGAATTAAGCCAAGGTTAATATAATCAGTATTTGTTTCTCTAATAAATCTTCCCATTAATTTTTGATGTTCATAACAAAGCAAAAATGAGATCCACTAATAAGACTTATCAAAATATGGATAAATTTATACAAGCAGACTTTAACCTACACAATCTACAAAGGTGAGCAAATCATTAGCCAAGAAAATTATACAGAACAAATCCTAGAATTACAGAATGGTTTGAGTTGGAAGGGACCTTAAAGATCACCTAGTCCCACCCCCCTGCCACGGGCAGGGACACCTTCCACCAGCCCAGGTTGCTCACAGCCCCGTCCAACCTGGCCTTGAACCCTGCCAGGGAGGGGGCAGCCACAGCTTCTCTGGGCACCCTGTGCCAGGGCCTCACCAGCCTGGGAAAGAGTCTTCCCAGCAAGAAGAGAACATTCTTTATTGATGAGAAACAAATAATTTGCTCAATTTATAAATTCTCACCACATGAAAGAATTTCTTCTTTCTATCTAATCTAAATCTACTCTTTTTCACATTAAAACCATTACCACTCATCCCCACACACCCTGATCAAGAGTCCCTTCACATTCTTCTGTAGCCCCTTTAAGTACTGGGAGACTGCTCTAAGGTCTCCCCAGAGCCTTCTCTTCTCCAGCTGAACTCCCCAACTCTCTCAGCCTGTCCTCACAGGGGGGTGCTCCAGCCCCTGAGCATCCTCGTGGCCTCCTCTGGCCCCACTCGAGCAGGTCCGTGTGCTTCTGCTGTTGGTGCCCCCAGAGCTGGACACAGCACTGCAGGGGGGGCTCACAAGAGCAGAGTAGAGGGGGAGAAACCCCTCCCTTGAGGGGGCCACACTTCTCTTGATGCAGCCTAGGACATGGTTGGCTTTCTGGTCAGAAATGACATAAAACTAAGCACATCTAGTCATTTGAGACAACAATGTAGAACAGATAAAGCAGTATTTGTGACTCAAAGCCACTGTCAACAGCATCATCTAGGGGATTATGCACAAGGGAGGACCACGCTAGAGATTTCTCTTTACTACTCCAGAGAAAATTCTTGGTTTATTTTTAAAATTTGTTTGTTTGTTTGTTTCCCCTAAAGAAATCAGTGCATCCACAGCAGCAGAGCTGGGCCAACACTCCCAGTTATTCACATGACTGGAGGAACTCATTTGCTCACACTGCATTTCTGCCCTTTTTGGTTAATTTTTTAACAACTTCCTAGGAATCTGCTTGCAGCAGGACTAGTAACTTAATGAATTTAAGCAGGGGGTTGTGGTTGGAAGTTTTACAATTTCTGTGACAGAGGCACAGGTATCACAGCTTCCACGATTGTGCTCCTTCTCTGCAGTTAAACATCCCTTTTTTTGTAGATATGCTTTCCTAGTAAAAAAAAAACCAATGGGCAGAAGAGGTTTTTCTCCTTCTGTGTATCCTGGATTGTTTTCTAGTTGAACAATTAGACTTTCTGCCAATGAAAATTTTTCCAAAAGTGTGTGTTAATTTGCCTTTGCTTTTCTTAAAATGTCCATATAATGTATCAAAGCTGAAATATTTTAATCACGGTATTAAAATTGTATTAAAACCTTGTCTTGGTTATGCCTTTATATCATCACTTCTGCAATAACATCAGCTCCTTCAAAGAGAATGTATTTCCTCCATTAGGAGTGAGTTCTCTGATGCCGTTCTATGATGATTAGTCCTACCTGCCAGTTACTCTGGAAGTGTATGAGAGAGGTGCAGAGCTCCAACTTCAACAATCACTGCTGTATTTCACCACATGAACCGCCATCTGCCAGATAAAAGCCTGAAAATGGAGAAAAAAATGGGAGCATAAGCACTAATTACAATTAATGCTGAGAACTGGAGCATTATTTAAATCAACAAATTTGTGGTTTTGTTTTTTCTAAACTCAAGAAAATTTTGTGAAAGATAAGTCTAAAAGGACAATTTTCAACCTATTTTAATTAATATTTTGTTAGAAAAGGGTTCTTTTCAGTAGCTCTGCAATTTATGGCTGGATTCTTGTATATACTCCATCACTGCCTCCTGCAGCATAATTCATCTTTTGTCTCTGCAAAATTATGAATGAGTGTTTTAGTCTCCTTGCTCTTGCCTTTGCCATTTCCATCCTCCCCTGCTAGAATCCTCAATATTGTTCAGCACTTGGAAGTTCAAACTCATCTTATTGTTATAGGAATATTATTAAGAGCTTTGACTGGGATTCCTACTTTAGATTTCTCAGTTCGATTAATAGAAAATAATCACTCTCATACTCTCCCTCTCTGGTGATTTGGTTAATTAACTGGTAGAAGCAGCACAAATAATTTCTACACCAGTGTACTTATTGTTTTAAAAATTATGTGAAAATTAGTCCCTTACTAGATGATTAGGTTTTTAGATCTGCTAATGAACAACAATAGTTTGCCATTGCCATCTTTTAATTTACTTTTAATCACCAGCTAAGTAACAAAGAAGTGTCTTTTAAAATAATTAAGACTACATATCAGGTCTCTGTAGGATGTCAACAATAAAGGGGTTAATGATGCATCCAGTCATCATGGAAACAATCAAAAATTGTCTTGCTTTAAACAATGCAGAACAACTCTCACCATCTAAATGCATCTGTGCCAGAAAATTCTCACAGCTTTACAACATTTTTCATCCTGTACAGATCACACACACACACACGAAATTATGATTAAAATCACCTATGTAACAGGGCAAAGATTTAAATTAAAATATCTGTGAAGAGCAGCCACTTTCTTCTGACTAGACAGAACTCTCTCAGCATCACAGTATGACCTCAGTGGTAACAACACAACACAACAAAAGATGTCTAACCAAATATAACACTTGGAGGCATATAATGCATTTTTTTCTCCCAGAATATTATCATCTTCCTAAACTTATCTTCTTTAGATACTTAAAAATGAAAATTTGAAGAACTGAAAACTAGGTTGCCAAACCTTTATTCCAGAGGGATTTTCTAAAGTCTCTCTGACATATAAGAACAAACCTATTTTGGTGTGCAGAAGGGTTATAACATTGCTTTGAATGTATTAATTTTTTAGTAGCAGTTTTGTGGATGCATATGATGTCCATGTTTGCTGCCATAAAGCAAACCCACCACAATTCTATGACACGATGCTTGTTAATTTTTTTTCACACATGAAAGCCCTGTGCGTGCCCTCTGTGTGTGTGTGTGCACACACGTACGTATCTCCTTTGAACCACCCATCAAAGGATGTGGACAAAAGGGAGACTATACAACATGAAGATGCTATGTCCTTTTGTTGAAGAAAAAAAAGTAGATAAAAAATACTCCACTTAAATGTTGATATTGTTACAGTGTGAGAGACTTCTGGAAGGGAGAGGCAAGTATGGCACTTATAATTACCAAAACATCTGTAGCATTTACAGTAGTATCCCACTGATCAGTAAATGCCGCAGAAAGCTTGTTTTAATTCTTGACAAAGAAAGTAAATAGTCCTAAAAATTTTCTATTATGAAGCATCCAAAACATGTATTAGCACTCCAGAGAGCTACTACAATCTAATGCATGTGCTCCCTTTTGAAAACTGTCTTTTCAAGCAGCACATGTTTTGGCCCATGGGAGTGCAGTATGTAGAGCACTGTTAGGAGACTGGTAGAAGGCCATCTGTGCTCTGGTTGAAAAGATTTTAGTTAATGTGGAAAAAAACCCATATAATTGCTCTCTTCACAGCTTCTATTTTCATTTGGAGAATAGCATGTGAAAATAATGTAAAAATTAGAGCTGGCAATGGCCAAATAGGTAACTTCATCCACCTTCCTATCAGTACAAGATGGTTCTCAGCCATACACTTGGGGCAACAGTGAATGACAGGAGTTACAGAGATGATATGCTCTTGCCAGGTATACCTTTCACACCTTCTATAATACCAGTCACATCACACCCTTTCTTTCTGTCCTTCCTTCTTTCCAGAGTTTTACTCATTTTACACTAAGTATAAAATCTTCATGGTAACAGAGACCCACAAATACTATGTCTAAAAATATAGGCTGGATATCACATAGGCTCGGCAGGAACTATAATAATAATAAATACAATAACCACATTGAGCAGGCCAGTTGAAAGTCGTGGCATTCCCAAACCATGTGGCAGCTTATTCCCTACTGCAATACTTATTTGAATTCTACATTCACTGCGCTCATTGTTTTCTCACTTTCATCTCATTAACTCTAATTAACACA
The DNA here is from genome assembly GCF_003259725.1 of Athene cunicularia. NCBI lineage: Eukaryota > Metazoa > Chordata > Aves > Strigiformes > Strigidae > Athene > Athene cunicularia. Next base: position 14,626,324 of record NW_020799117.1, on the reverse strand, counting down.
CTTTTAACCATTTTCAGTAATCTCCTACCTTGTTTTGTTTTTCCATTCTCTAAAGACTGTTAAATAGCCCGTGCACAATACTGGAGTTAAACTGATGTTAATTTTTTAAACAGCTATTTGTAGAGCATCTCAAATGCAATCTGTAGTGTGTATGTGAAAGAGCTTCTCCAGTTTGTGACTTGATGTCTCCATGTAACAAAACAAACAGTACAACCATTACTCAGCCACGCTGATATATAAAATCCTTGTCCAATGTCACCAAAATGTTTCAGCCTTCTACAGATTAGCGTTATGGAGTCCTGTTTTTTCTTCACTGCATTTTACGTTTTCCTTTCACTGATCACTATTATCATTATTTCTATTCTGTGAAGCCTAGCATGGTCTTACTATTATTGCCTTATGATATATCAACCATACAAAATATGTCACCATTTTTTCATGTGTCTTAGAACCTTTTAAGTTCTTCTTTTGTAACTTCATTATAAAATGAAGCCTCTTTAAAGGAAACTGCTCAGCAATTCTAGAAAATACAACTCCGTATCAGGAGTTATAATAGGCATTCAAGATGTTAATATTAAGACATTCAAGATGTTAATATTAAGAATCGTTTTTGAAAACCTTGACTCAGATACTTGTTTTATAAACATATGCAATTACAACTATGGAACAATATACACAGTGATTCTTTGAAAGGGAAACTTTTAAAAAAGTTTTTAGTATATATTGTGTGAAGAAATCTAGAGCAAAACTGTACCTAATTTATAGGGTGGTTTGCAGGATCAAACAGGTAATTCAAAGAGGTTTGCAGTGCCCATTTCACATTAAGATACTATTATTTAAAATGTAATGAAGCACTCAAGGTTTTGTTTGTTATTTTTTGCTCTATACATACTTTAAAAATACAAATATAGTGAAATTTGAAAGATGAAAAAATATTAACATCTTGTATACAAACCCCTGTGATGAAGAGGTTAACTCTTCTCATCTCTGTGTGACACATCTATTCTCTTCACAGACTTCAACTAGTAAAAAATGTCAACTTTGCAGATAAATGTATTTTGTTGCCTTGCCCTGTGTGTTGGGTATAATTCTGAGTAATCTATATTGGGATATCAGAGGAATTTGTTCCTTTTTTTTAATATTAATGAGTGTCATTATGGTTATGACCCATTAACTTCACCCATGGGGACTTTCCAGAGGTGGTCTGTGTGTTTGATGAAAGGCAACGTTAATTCAGAAACACATTGTCCACCATATGTACAATGGGCTTCTGCTTTTCATTCTCCTGTAGCAAAATGGCTCATGTGTATGCAGGAGACTTCAAAAGTGTCTCCAAAAAGACCGAGACTCAGAGTGGTCCTTTTATGCCTTTGATGTACAAAGCAAATCAGCCTGAACTCATCAGAGACTACTGATGACAGGGGCTGGGCTAATCTTCAAATGATCAAAGCATTCAAAGTCAGTGACATTTGCAAGAAAATTAATGATTCCTCCATAAAGGTTTCAACCATCCTATAAACAGGATAAATGTAGAAATCCTTAGATGGATGGTACCATTAAGTACAGCAAATGTTACTGAAAATAATCACAATGGTGGCTCATTTATTAAGAAACTGTTCCCCACATTCATTTACATTCCACTGAACAGATTGTATGAAAGTGGGGTTTTTTTTCAGTCTGGTTAACGTTCTCTGAAATGAGAAATTACACACTGAAAAGCAGTACTTTGTGTGTGTCATGTCACAGAATTACAAGGGATCATTATCCAATCTTTGAGACACAGAATTATTACAGATTTATCAATTGTTTCTACTGATGTAAAGGGCCTGATAATGGCACGACGTGCCTGACTAACAAGGACTACTATAATGAAGTTAAATGCTTTAACTTGTTTAATGATTCTGGTGGCAATTATTACTTATCTGGGACCAGAGAAGAAATTGTAAAATGTGCTGTTATCCTTGATACGATTGGAGGTTAAAGGGTGAAGCTGTAAATTCAAGGTTGGCATTTGCTTTTCAGAAAAGATCTGTTAACGTTAAATATGCTGAAGTCATATTTGTACTGTCAGAAGATAAAGCAACCAATCAAGTTTTTCAGTAGAGTGTCTCTCCCTGCCTTTGTACTCTGTTGCTTTATTTAATAACAGTGACATGGTGTGTGAATTATTAGGTTCACTAAGTAGTTTTAAGAGTATTTTACCTTTTACTCTGTCGCCTCAAGAAACTCTCATATCAAAGAAAAATATAAGTGAACAATTGCTCTCACTGTAATTAAGCATGATTTTGACATGTGGTCAAAAGAGGAAGAAAAGAAATAATTGGAAAACACTTTTCCCACCTATAAGTACTGATGTTGCTTATATTAGCAGAATGTCTTGCCTTCAAATTTGTATGCAAGCAACCATAAAAAACAGACTAGAAATTATTTGTTGTATTGTGGGAGCACCAGGAGTAAAAATCAGCTGGTAATTTTGGATACACAGCATAGACAAACTAAAGGTTTAGTTAAATGCCTACTACTATTATGAGAGTAGTCACCACTAATCACCTCCATCTAATATTTTTTTAATTTTAGTGGGTATCATTCAGCAAAATTTTAAAGATACTTCTGTCACAGATTGTTTAACTACTTAGGCTCTGTCCTGTAGGGAAATAACAATTCTGCCATTAGTTAAGATGAAATTTCTGGAGGTTTTCAAGTGAAGCCTCTTTCTAATGTGCATAGTCATACCCTAAGCAAGCATGGATGGACACACTGTAAGAGCAGCCTGCTTAGTCAGCAAACTAGTCTTCAGTCTGGCAAGCAGGCTTTATTCATACTCTCCTTCAGTGTCTATGGTGATATATCAGTATTTACATGGATCATGCTGTGGCAGGAGCACACACTAGTGGCTAGGGCTTTTAACGTGGTGGCCACCAGCTCTTTCTTCCGTGCCCTTATTTTGGTGCCTCTGGCAGCACACTACGATTGCTGTCACTACGAACCCTGGCCGAGTGCAGACCAGCACGAACACCCTCCATGGTGGGAAAGTGGGGAGGGACCATGGTTGGCAGACAAGGCCCTCAGCCAACAAGAGGTCTCAGTTGAGAGATGTTTCTAGGACTCTGACCACATATGACCACAGTTCAGATCCAACCAGGATATAAAATGGGGACCCCACCAGAGAACCCCTTGGAGTGGTTCTCCCCAGAGCAGTGGGTGTGTGATTGTAAGCCCTCCCCTCGGGACTCGGACAGCACCCAAGGAAACTTCCAGGGACCGACTGCCCTCACCTGCCCCTTGGTGAGTGAATACTTCTTTTGAATATCCTTATGTGAGCCCTCGCCCCTTTGGGTGAGTGATTACATCCTTCTTCCAGGTACCCTTGAGCGAGAGGCTTCCCCTTCAGTGAGTGTGTGTGTGCACACTTCAGAGTCATCATTTGTATGTGTTACCATTCTTCTGTGTTGATCTGTAGTAACAACTTCTCCAACTGGTGCACCGAACCTATAGTTTGCTGAATGTTAATGAAGTGTTGTTTTTGTTACCCCTGTTGTCTCATTGGTTTTGGTCATTGGATTTGGTTACAAATTAAAATTTGTTCAAGTTTAATACCTGCATGAAGCTGCTTTGGTATACCTTCGTAACACATACACATTTCAAAATCTACCTATGTGCTGAATTCATTTAAATAAATGGATTACAGTCTGTTCCATCCAAGCCTTACTTAAAATTCTGGAATTCAATAATTTAATTGATTTAAGACCGTATTAAGCATAACAGAACATGATATTCTATCTAAAGTGTCTGAAATTTTTACAGTTGTTCAACACCAAAGAGTTCTGTAAGTAGACCCTTCAAAAGCAGATAGGCTTTCATGACATATTGCTATTCTGGAGTCTAAGCACTGGTGTTAAGACAAAATCCTTAATAACTTTACATGCACTCAAATACACTGCTCTAGTTTCAGGTCAGTTAGGCTAATGAGTTTTTGCCCTATATGCTCATTTGCACATCATATTTGGACTTTTTATCCTCACACATCTGGTAGTAGCTTGGTTTGGTCAAAATCAGATCACAAGATAATTCAGGCTGGAAAGGACCTTTCAATTTATGCCCACTGTTGCTTGATCTTCCACCATACACCACTGTGAAGGTGACATATTCTTGACCTCCTCACAGGTACCAGCAGGCTGCTAGTGGATCTCCACCAAAGCTGTGTCTTCAGGCTCCCAGCTCCCACAACCCCTCATTGTCAGGCAAGTGCTGCAGCCCCCTGACCTTCTTGGCAGCCCTCTCTCTGATGAACTTGCTCCATCAACAGCTTTCCTGTACTGAGAGAGCTATTGGCGCTAGTCCTTGCTGAATTTCTTTAGGTCTCAGTTGACCATTCTTCCAGTCTGTTTAGGTCCATCTGCATAGCAGCTCTGTCCTCAAGCATATCAATCCTCCCTCTCTCTTTGGTGTCACCTAGAAACTTGAGAGTGCACTCTCTCATCTCCTCAAAGTTAATGAAATGAAAACGAGAGAAGCCAGTTTAAAATAAATTAAAAAAAAATAGTAGAGGATTTTTTAAATCCCAGATCTTTTTGTCAGACTCAGTTTAAGGAGATCAGGAGATCAGACAGAAAAGTAGCATTTCAATATGGAATAGAAACAGTCACAGGGAAGCAACCTTTCCCTGCACTCAACTACAGCATTTAATCTGTCTCTGAAAGCATCGCTATCCCATTCTTCAGTGTGAGGCAGTAGAAAAGAAAGGGGTTGCAAAACATAAGAAATAGTAGTTATACATAGGCAGATTCCTCAGACTGTTACCCTCATAATACAGCATAGCCTTCCCACAACTTTAAATTCACCTGGAAGAACTCCTCCAATGGACCCATGGCTCTTTTTTTTCACACTTCTGTTTTTCTTCAAAGGTTGATTAAAAAAAAAAATAATAATTTGAAATGCCATACTGACTGTAACTGTCCATAGACGTATGTTTGCACTGAGAAAGCTGACGTACTTAGAACTTTCAGGATCTTTGCTCAGCTCAGAGTGCCGTTTTGGTGCATTTTTGCTTCCTGAACCCAGCTGTCATAGCTCCAGATTAGGCAAAGAGTGCTTCATTTTATTTTAAATTTCAGTGAAAAGTACAACTGCCTTGGTTTTTTTGCACTCAAAGGAATAAAAAAACCAGTCTTTCTGATGGGAAGAAAAATAACCATAAACAGATGAAAAAGTGCAACATGGGGGAAATGCCTTAGCAATTTTACCTGCAAAGTATGCTGGAGCTCTAATCTTTACTTCCAGTAGTGAAAAGGACATAATCTGTTTTTCCTGTTACGAGATGGGTTGCTGTAACTGGGGTTGCTGTAACTGTACCAGAAGGAGAACCTGGGCATGAACCTGTTTCACTCCTACCAGTCTCTCCCTGCTTTAGCTCTTTCTTGTTAGTTCTGTTTCTAGATTTCAATGATGCTGGTTCTCCTTTGTTGAGTTGGATTTTATTTAACTCTGCTTTTCTGCAGTCACAAGCTTTCTTTATGTTGTTTATGGAAATATGCAAAATATGTCTATAATACTCAATTCTGTTTAGTCTGACTGATATACTTCAACACTGTAATTTACCAAGGAAAATGTCAGTTTTAAATTTACAAAATAAATATGTTTGATGTTAAGTTTAAAGTATGAATGAGACACATGGAATTCACAGTACTTGTGAATCTCACCCAGGTGATCTTGCCAGAAAGAAATCTGCATGAACTTGGGAGCACAGAAAAGTATACAGCTGTGGGTTTTCTGCTCATTTCATTTTGTTTTGCAGTTGGAACATAGAGAAAATGAAGCTTAAGCTTAATTAGTGGCAGTTAACTAATATACAAGTGTTTCTGTACCTGTTTGCTATGTATGTAACTATTTTGGATACTTGTGTATGTCACTGAATTTGAAAAAAAAGGAATATGAAATGTAATTTGGAGTCCCCATCCCTGGAGGTGTTTAAGAGTAGGGTCAATATAGCACTGAGGGATCAGGTGTAGTTGGGAACTGTCAGTGCTAGGTTAACAGTTGGACTGGATGATCTTCAAGGTCCTTTCCAACCTAGTTGATTCTGTGCAATTAATCAGACTAAATTCCCAATTTAAATTTGAAAAGATCAACAATCCAGGAAATTATTTGCTAAAGAAATATGTAAAAAAAATCAAAACAATGATATTTGAGGATTTTGTATCCATTCACAGTTGGAAGTATAACCAGAAAACAAAGTGAATGGGAATTAAATTATTTGTGGAAACTATTCACTCAGCTGTTGTCTTACTATTTTCTTCCTTTAAATCTTAGATGCAGTTGATTTCATCCTAGAAATGGAATTAACATTATAGCCATTCTGTAAAAAATCTCAGTGACAACTAAAAGAGAAACAATCACCTTTCTACAGCTTCATGAAAGAGTAAAGGTTTCTTTTGTTCTCATGTAAAGCTTTGTATAAAGACAGAAACTAATTCTGTTTGTGTGCAGCTGGGAAGTTATAGTTCAGATTTTTTTATAGCACTTGCTCATCACATTGAAACAGAAAAGAATCTTAAAATTTTCCTCCATCGGTTTTTCTTAATAGCAATGCTTCTTCAGGAAGAAAATTTGACACCAGTGACTTTCCAAGTGCTGCTAACAGAGCCTCCATGTGTGCTCCCCAAATAAAAACATTTCTCACTTCACAGGTAAGTGATTGGTAATGCTTGGGCCACAGCAACATTAAAATTAAAACTACTGGGTTTTATGATCTACTCCATTACATATACACCAGAGATTCCAGGACTAGCTCTCCCAACCTTGGCAGGGCTCTGGGCTTGACCTGAGAAACACATAATACACCTATTGCAGTATATGCTGACAGGTGGCCTCCACGGAGCAATCCCCCTTTCCATGAGATTAGGGGCAGTGTTTGGGTTTTGTTTTGTTTTTTTATTAAAGTGATTCATATGATGAACTTTAGGTGAACCAGAACTGATTATGAATTTATATTTAATTTATCATATCAGAAAAAGGAAGAACACATAAAAATATCTGAAACAATACTTGCATGTTTATATATATATAGTTAGTATTAAATAACCCCAAAAAACCCAAACCTTTTTCAAGATATTTTCCTAAATAAACAAAAATGTGATTTATATCACTACCTCTCCTATGGTCTAGTTCAGCCTTAGGACACAAAATTCTATAAACACATTTAAGGTGCAAGATGTTGCTCTTTGTTATGTATCAAACTGACAGATTATTCTATAACATTCACCAGTTTTATAACATTAAGCACTTAATCAGTAAAATCCAAATCTTTTCAGAAATTAGGAGCCTCTAATAATTTAGCTTGATTTCTTTTAAATGTCATTCCTGTATGAAACATCCCTATTCACTGAAAAGTCATTGAGACTGCTTATCAGATAAGGGAAATAGAGACTTACAAGCTGGCTGCTCCCTTCACAGGGGAGATTGTCATATGTCATGTTTTTATTAAAAGTTCCTTGATATTTATGCTTGGAGGAAATTCTTCTTTGAGGATGACTTAGTTTGTTCCTGATTAAAAATCCATTACTGACTATTCCGTATTTTTCATATATTCCACTTTGTTTAAACTCTCCAGAAAGAAGTCTGGGATGTTGCCTTCACTTTGTCAGCACAATAGGAAATCTTTTTTAATGTTGAGAGTGAATTGTGACTTGCCCTGTTACTGAAGATGTGTATTTGCAGCTATGAAAAAGAATAGCATTATCACTGACTTTCCTTGTTTTTGAAGAATTTACTAAGAAAGGTTTCTGTTATTTTCCTAACAAATAAGCTCATGTGTGTACCCTTTATAAGTGTCTTTATCTTAAACACAGAAGAAGTCAATGTTGAAGTGACAAAGTGAAATTATATTTACCTGTTAAAGATATTTCTAGGCTTGTACAGTTTTCATAATTTGTGATGTACGATACCTCCTGCTAAACATCCTACTAGTAATTTCTCTTTATTTTTAGCAAATCTGGCTCTGCATTCCATTTTCAAGGGATTTTAGCTCACAGGAGCCTAAAGGCATGTTTACAGTATCCAGTGGAACTCCAGTTTGAGGAGCTATAACATAGCCAATATGATATGGTAAATTCAAAAGAGTGAAGCATAACCTGTATCGGTGTGTGCCATGTTGACCAATTTTTTTGGTTTCAACGTTATCTCGCAGAGTCAGCTTAGCTGACTGTACCAACTGATTATTAATTTTTGGTGTTACCTATATTTGAGTCTATATAGCTGGTTTTGATAACATGATTCTAAGTTTTTAAAAGAATGGAGAGAGAATTCCCAAATGTGTTCAATGCATGACCCTGATTTAAATGCAAAAGAATTTCGTTCACAAGTAGCCGGTTAAATGCCTAAGAAGATATTCAAAAGAGCTTGTGTTCCAAGACATTTTGAAAATGTGGTCTCAACTGTCAAGCGTTAAGTTATACAAGATAAATAGACCTAAAGAATGTTATTGATCTTGATTTTGTGGGTATCTAGCAGAAGAGAAACAGGGTCAGAAACATCCAATGCCCAAATCAGAGAGGACAGGGATGTAAACAATCATTTCACATGATCTTCCTTTCAGCTTACACGTTTTAGAGATTTTTGAGTTTTAGGATCTAAACATTAGCCATGAATGCCAGCTCCATAACTGACATCCACCAAGTAATTCAATCTGTTTATGTATCAGATCCTGTTCTGTAGAATGAGAAGGTGTTTCCTCTGCATCATAACAAATTGTAAAGACAACTCAATAACAACTGTGATGCTCCCAGTGTATAGGGAAACAGATAAACACCTAATACATTAATACTCACTTTTATCTCTCACTTTACTGCCTTATTTTAATTTTCCTCCTCAAGTTTCCTGTCATCCACACTGTTCCTTCCTATTTTTCATCCAACTATACTTTTCCTCCCATATCCTCTTTCCTATGTACTCTCATTTGTACATCAGAGTAAGGATAAACTTACCAGCCAAATCTAGATATTGATAGTTCCCAATACTAGCAGTAAAATCATGTTATTCCTTCCCATCTCATTCCTTCCCTTGTCTGTATTTCACATATATTTTGGTATCAAAGAATGAGATAGCAGGTGCCGCATGGGGACTTGAATGCATACTCTAAACTCAAACCATTCAGTCATGACCTGGCCCACCAGAATAGCTGCTGATGATTTGCTACTAGTGTCACTGCTATGCAATGCTACTTCTGGGATCTATGATTCAAACAGTAATGGAAGAAATGGAAAGATGAAGCACCCACAGGTTTTCAAACATGAACAGCTCTCTGTTGCTGCTAGTCAACATTACGGATGGACGGACACGCACACACACACACACACACACACACACACACACATCTGGCATCCCTGTAGTACACAGAGAGAGAGATCCACCTAGTGACTGATCCATCTACAACAAGATCCGTGCAGTATGTTAACATCATGCAGCACAATCAATGCTTATAAGCATGCCAGAGAGAAGTACGATTCTGTTTGTATTCAGATAAAGAATCCTTTATACATAACACTTCCTCCTTATTTAGATTCTCCCATTAACCCCACTAATTAGGTTGTGATCCTAGTTTGGCTGTTTGATATGGGTTGTTTGATATGTGCTCCTTTGCTGGCTGTGACAGTTAGCTGAAAACCTCATCCAGGTCTCTCCTCTAGTAGCATATGAATCTTTTTTACATTTTCTTTCCAGCTTGTAATAGAACAAAGCAATGCTCCCAACCCCACCCCCTCATGACCTGTAGAAATAGATTTATTGCAAACATGAAACAAATCATGAACACAGAATTAAAAGCACATCTTGTCATCCCTACATAACAGTAGAACCCATCCTTCATTTCGCTCATCTTTACACTAAATGACAAATGAATTGATGAACACGGTAGAAGTTCACACACATGGAATCTAGCAGGCCACTAATAGCTGACTTGAAAAATACGGGCTGATATAAGTGAGGTCTGTTGAATCCTCCTGGGGCAACTGTGGAGATTACAGCTCCCTGTTATTGGTCCCATCCCACTGATGGAGGTTACCACATCTTATGCAGGTGCTTACGCTGGCACCTCAAGTGTGTAATTTAGAGTACAGACCCTAAGCTCCATAGGACTATGAACCTCAGCATCTGAAGGATAAATACATGCCCCATTTTGCCTTCATGATATGCAGGCAGTGACCTCTGCAAAGATCAGATGGGCCAGTAGCAGGGAAAGCATTACTGCTGTTGTTTCAAGTAATATCTGGCAGGCAGAATCATTTGCTGCAGTCCAAAGAATCACTCAAATAGAATGACATGGATCCCAAGTGACAGGTAGAAAAATTCTACATAGAAAAATGAAACTTATTTAGCTCGTTTTACAAAACTAAATTACAGGAATTTCCCTCCACATTTACTGCAGCATATTCTGAATATTTTTTTCCTTTGATATCTTCAGTTTACCTGAAATATTTTGTAGCTAAATTATTGGGATATACATCACCAGCTTCTATAGATTTATCTGATCTTAGCTATTTCATTGCAAACTTCACAGAAGATGAAAATAAAAGCCAGGTATTACGACTGACTTGCTGCTGCCTAATTATATGGAAACACTGCTTTTTTGATAATAATCATAAGTTAGGAACTTGATTTACTAATCAGATTCTGTATCTAGGGATAGGAAGGGGGGTGTGTGCACATATGGACATGTATATTTGTTCCAACATTTGTATTTTATGTAAGCTAGCACTGATCAGTGACTAAATTTTCAACAGTACTTGTAGAGAATAATTTGGCTGAATCATTAAATACAACATGGTACCTTTGAAAGTAGAAATCTACACTTCTGGCTTAGAAAACAAAATACCAGTACTATATACTACACTGAAATACAACAATATTGATGGAATAAGTCCAATCACAGAACAGAAATAATAAAACTATGTAACTCACTAATCACGCGAACGATACTGAATAATCAAAATAATTTGCAAAATGCAGACTGAAAACCATTTGTTGAACAAGTCATTTAGCCAGTCCATCCAAACTCAGAGCCACTGCCAAAAGACTCTGGGTCTGTAACAAATATAATTTACAGCAAATGTTCACACTGCTATGCTTAGAAAAATAAGATATCAATCATTTCATTTCTATACATCAGTTTGACTTCAAACCTATCTTAGTAACAACCAGAATTTCCCCTTATAATCAGCAAAGTATGGGCACACTTGTTAGCAGGAAAATATACATATCATTCTGGAATCTGATCATTTTACTGCTGAAGCCCATGACTGCAAAAGGCCACTGCCTGAACTACCCATTTATACATATCTAGATATATGGAACACTTCAGCCCAACTTCAGAAAAAGCAAACCTTTTTTTTTTTTTTTTTTTTTTTTCTATTGCAGTCATGGTGAATTTCATGAAGGGGTAGAGAAACTCAGCCTCCAATGAGGACTGTACAGCTTGCTTCTCAAAACCATCTTAGTGATTCCAGGCAGAACCCGCTAATCCGGTATGACCCCACCTTGATGAAAATTCCCTAGGTTTTTTGCTAGACCATTGACATACTGATTTCTTTTACTCTACTGACCTCTTCTGAAATGTGGCTGAATTTGTTTGGCGAGACATCTGCATAGTTTGTCCTACTAATTGAAAGACTAGATGTGACTTATTTCCCCAAAGACTGTCTGTAGTCAGCAAGCAGGAACAAACTTCAGTCGTTTCTGATTGGCTGCATTTCAAAATCATGTCCCAGTTGTACCTGGTTTCTGTTTTCTATGTGTCATTCATTTCCTTTAAGCTGACATTTTCATTTAGTTATCTCTGATCAGCTAAGACACGCCAAGAGAACTCTTTGGTTTCAAGCCAGTTGCAATTGTGCCTCGTGTGTTCCTCCCCTAGAGAGTGAATGTACAGGTGAAGCTCCCACTTACTCTCAAGTCAATCTATATAGCAAAGAAATTATGGAGTTGATGTCAAGTAACAAGAAATGGGGAAAAATGTTCCTAGTAAGGATAGATGAACTAATGTGAATGATATATTTTCTATTTCTATAGAAAGTATACTGAGTTTGTTTCTGGCTCATCTGTTGATAAAATCAAGCAACTAAAAAACACTTGAGAAAATATCATAATTAAGAGGAAATTGAGACAAAGAGAAGAATGACCTTCTCCCACATTTTACAATGCATGGGCCAGGAACATAACTATTTGAGCTTCAAAATCCCACCGTAAAACTTTGGAGATCTAAAATTGCCCTGGAACTGGAGGGGACATACATAATTTGAAAATTGTCCCAGTGATCAAAGATGAGGTTGTCATGAGTCATTCTAGCAGATGAGCTTTTCTTCTTGACTCTGAAGACTGACAAAGCTACTGGCAACCTTGAGCAAGATTTGCATGCCTGTGCAGTTATCTGCACAAAAATGCAGCACAAAGGGGACACAGAATCTATTATGATATTTTGGAATCAGTATTACACTCATATTTCAGCTGAACAGGAAAATGGGAGTTTATGACAGATGGTAGTGGAGAATTGGCAGGAATAATGAAGAGCTGAAGAAGGCATGGGAAATGTATTTTTTTTTTTGTTAAAATGCTTCTCTGTAATTAAGCAATATGTGTCTCTTGACACCATTTCAGTGCATAGATATGTTTTAAGACCTGAGAAGGTAAGACAGGCCAAGAAGTTCTCGGGTTTTAAGTCAGCTACACTTGAAAGAGGTCCAGTAGATATTTGTCAGCATAGCAGTTTTTGCCTTGTGAATTCCAGGAAACTGAAAATACACATCAACATTTTTAGATGGTGAAAGATACAGTTAGAGTAACTTATTCTCCCTTACCCCACTTCATTATAAGTTTCAACATATTTGTGAAATTTATAGGAATTTAATACACACTTTTGCCAATTAAACACATTTTGAAAATCACAGACCTTTTCTGCAAGGAGACTTCTGACAGCTTATACAATCAGTAAAAGCAGGGCAGGAATATTCAGTGAGTTACAAAGTGTTCTTAGTCTTTTGCAGTGACTAACCCTAGCAAGCACATTTGGTGTTAAGAGTAATGTTCAACTCCAAGTGATGTGGATTCATACTTGAAATCTCTGAAAATTACTCACTGCTAATAATGGATGAAGCTGAATTGGTGTTGAATATGGTTCAGCTGGAAGTATGACAGTCAAGCCTATTTCAGGGAAAGGTTTTTAAGTGGATGTTTTTGAAGATGTTTCTTTGTCCTTGGCTATATACCCAGTTAAATTTTGCTCAGCAAAATGACCACTGCACAGTTGAGACATATAATTCAGGCTTCAACTATGTCCTAATAAGGACTATCAGCAAGGATGCTAATTGGTGTCAGCTGTGATTAGACCACCATTCTGCAAGAAGACTACTGATTGTTTTCTGCTACTTCTTTACTGCTGGGAATCCTGCACCAGGTGACTCATTACCCTTGCCTGAAGTAGAATTCAAAGGAATAAAGACACTAAAGCTTATCACTAAACCTTCTATTCTGTCTACTGAGGCTTTGTTTCTAAAATGATATTAGGTATTGTTTTTATCATTTAGAAGTGTCAGAAAATGTGGGCATCTTTCCCTATAATTTTATAGATAACTGTAATAGAGATCAACAGAATTTTCATATAAAACAATGCAGAATTGTGATGCATTGTTGATTATACAATAGCAGAACATCAATCCAAACACTTTCCCTTTTGAAAGTCCAGCAAAACAGGAGCACTGTTATTTTGTATTGACTGCTTTTGTATTGTTTTTCTTACCAAAACATGTACATAAGTAAACAAGATATATCTCTCCTTATGCTCAATATTTAAAAGTGTATGCAGGCACTGTGGACTACAGAGCACTGCAGGTGAGTATTTCAGCACTTAAGACAACCTTTTCCTCTCCCGCTTCCCTCATCTTTTCACAATTCAGTTGATACACAGAAATCACAAGCCTCTTCTTACGAAATGTGCTCTACAGGTTATTCAAAGAACAACATACACAGCCTTGAGATTGAAGACTTGGAATTCAGCAGAGAATAGCTGGAAACTACTGTTGACTTGATCTTGTTTTTCTGAGCAAACTATATCCAAAACCAAAATCAGATTTGTTCCAAGGGAGTCCAGAGGCAAGATTTGTCCCAGAAGAGAAATGTGGAGCTCAGGTTGATCCCCAATTCCAGAAAAGGCTGGTGGGGTGGGGTGGATGGGTGGGTAGGTGGGGCTGGAAGAGATCTTCTTTTGAATGGGAACTAAAAAAAACCCTGCAAAATGAAGTAATGGAGAAATATCTAGATAGTGAGATGGGAAACAAGGTGACAGAGATTGGTTAAGAATGCAAAACTCTGGAGGTAAAGGAATGGATGCACACAGAAAAAGGTTTGAGAGTAAAGAAATCTATCAGTAACATACTGGGGAGGGGAGGGGGAGCAGATAAATAAGGAGGGGAAAAGACAATCCAGGAGAAGCTGGAATAGTTAAAAAAAAAACAACCCTGAGTTGTTAGATCTAATCTTCATGTTCATGTGTTGTACTGTGCTCTGCTTCATAGCCCATATGATGAGTTCCCTTTGCTTTTTATTCAAAGCAAAACAAGTCAAGCTGACATACACAGAGTATGTGTGGGGTGAGGGTGAATCAAAGACGGTATTTCTATCTCTGTCCATTATGCTATGTTTACAGGACCTGATTTAGTTTAAACAAAACTTTAAAATACCTTTCTGACTTGGAAAATGTAAATATTATAACAGTGAAGACATAACCACAGCTTAAAAAATGGGTGAGGACGTTCAATTCTAAGTTTTCCTTCTCTCAGAACCATTTCTGTGTTTGAGAAGAATGGCAGGACAAAGGCAGATAGTGAGAGGGAAATCAACATTCTCATAACATTAACATCCCATTGGCTGTAAAACAATTTTGGGATCTCATTGTGAAGGAAGAGGATCAGCGCAAATGTCTTGATGAAAATCCCTCAATATTACATATTTCAGTGACTTTGAATTCAAGGACAAAGTCTAAAGACGACTGTCTGCACTCACAATGTATGCAACAAAATTGCCTGCTGGCCACTGGGACATGCTCAGGTCACTGAAAAATAGCCGATATAGTAGAAAGAAATTGTGAGCCCAATTCTCAAACGGAGCATAAGGTTTTTGAGCCCTTAGGCCTGGTTCCAAAGCCTTAATGTCAGCCAAGCCCCACCCACTGGCTTCAACAGACCCTGCCCTGTGCTGATACATAGGCACATACACTAATTATGACTGTCAGGGAGGGACTTTCAGCTACAGCTCTCCCGCTCCATTCCTGCAGCACATCATGCAGCATCTTCTGGCAGTTCTAGACAACAGCACTTAAGGGGACTTGCAAGTTTGACAAAAAAGTTCGTGAAATTGATTGGTATTTAGAGTTTAGTGGTCTCCTATGAGTATTCCTGTGCTTCTATGACTGATTTTGATGAAGTGCTTTTATTTGTCTTTCTACCGAGAGACTGCAGATGAATTTGCAATAGAGCAGCATGGCTCCTGTTTAGCTTTGTCAGGCACCACTTAGCCATGCTATAATTTATTTTGCAGGAAAAAATATTTCTCATGAGAGCTTCAGGCTAACACAGTTATAAAGCACCTGGCTACCATTCAGCTGCGTGTCTGAAAGCAGTTTCATTTCCATGCATAAACAGAAAAACACCAAACTGAAAGTTCCTCCATGTACATGAAGGTACACAGGTCTTCTTTTTAGTGCTGTTTATTTAAATCAAACACCACCTTAGTACCGAAGTTAGCAGAGTCAAGGTTAAAATAGGCCTACGTGAAAACACAGAAACTGCTGTCAGTAGTGGTGATGCACGGCAGGCTCTGGGAAGGGTTACTCACTTAACAAAGCAGCCTGTCCCTGATCACTGCTAGGTTGGGAACTGACTGTTCTAAATTTTTGAATGGATTTAGACCTGTATTTAACTTTGACATACTGTGTAATAGAGCAATCTTTACCTTGCTTCAGCTTTATTTGGTGAGAGTCCCTTTTACTCAGAGTGCAATGATTGTGGTGTTTGTTGGGGTAGTTTTGTTCCTATTTTCTGCTGAATTATAGTGATTAGTGAGCAGTTTGAAAGCCCCGAGCTCAAAGATCTTTTCTGCTTTGATCACCATTACTGTTATTCAACAAGGGGCACAAGTATGGTTACAGGATGAATGTGAATATCAATTCAGTTTCACTGCACTTATGGAGGGTCTGTTGTACTTTTTTTCCTGTGCTTTCTTTCTACTCTTTATCTCATTAGAATGCAGGGAAAGAAATGTAGTGATGAACATATAATTAAGACAGAGAGTCTTTCTAGAACATGCCACTAATCATAAAATGTGATTTCTAATTAAAAGAATATTTTTGTTTGTCTCGATTATATCTTGCATCTTAAAAAACAGATGAAAAAATCTGAAGATCCAATGAGAAAATGGAGTCTGTTCATAGGAAACTGCTCTCCCTGGCAGTTTAATCAGCTGTGATGTTTCATTAGCAATGACTTAACCAAACCAGACAATGCTTATTGCAGCACCTAGCACTATAATCATTGCACATTACCACTGTTGTGTGGGGTTTTTTAAATTGTTCATTGAATGCACTGCAATATTGACAAGTAACTGATAACTGCAGGATCAGGCTAAGATCAACTAACTTGCAGCTTCCGAAATGACAGCACAACAGTTTTGCAAGAAAACCACTCCAATTTTGCCAACTTTGGTACAAAGAGAATGAAACCCAAATTGTAAAATCAAGTTGAGACAATTCACTTTTCATAGAACATGTTGAGCACTCCCATCTATCCATACAGAGTATGTACATTTATTATTTCACTTTTACCTCCCAGACATTTTCCTTCAGCTGACCTAAAATTGACTATTTTCACATTGGTAGCACTATTTTGCTTATTGCCACAAAAATTGGTATCCTTTATTTAACTTTAGCCCTGGAAAGTTATTAGTAAATGCAAAACTGAAAAAAAAACATGAAAAATCTGACTTCCCAATGCTTTTCTACCAGTATGGTAAGTGAAACATGCTCAGATGCTCCAAAGACTTTTTAACTGCTGAGGGAGAAGTACGGATTTTTAAAACAGTAATAGAAATTATTGTGAACCTGTGAGCAGGATAATGAGGGATTGATTGTGTTCAAGTGGATGAAGGGAGCTGGATGGAGCACTGGTTGTGCTATGAGAAAGAACTGCAACAGCACTATGCTGCCTTCCTGTTTTGAGAGAGCACCAAGGGAGAGGGATCCTGACACAGGGGATGCTGATGGGAAGAGAGTAGGGCTAGATTTGACATCCTGTTTCTTACGAACTTCTGGTGAAATCTAAAGCAGATCTCTTTTGCTCTGTGTAGCTGAGTTACTCATCTGTAAAATGACAATAATAGCACTTCTTTATCTCTAAGAATAAACAGTGGAAAGACTGGAAAGTACTCCACTATCATCATCAGAAGACAGGGTAACCAGTAGCAGCATAACAGAAGGAAACATTTCTATTTTTTCAAGTAAATTCAAAACAAACTGGAAAAAGCATTCGACATATCTGGGATTAAAATGGAAATGGAAACAGGATATTTGGACATATTTTCCCCTCAGAAAATAGTATTGATTTCATTTTGCTCTGACTGTATAATTCCCATAGCTTATTCTAATGTAGCTGTCCTCTTTGATTTGTGTATTGGAACATACAGTGAAACTGCATATATTCATAGAAATAGGCTTATTATTGTAACAACTCAAGGGAATCTTCTGAATTGAGGGAAAACATTTACAATGGAACAAATTACATTTTACCAAAAAACTAATTGTTACACTGAGAGCTGTATACTGTTGTAATTGCACTGTCCTAATTACACACATTGCATTATTTAAAAAGAATAGCATTGTTTATTTGCAATATTCTCTGCTTATTTACAGTTGCATATTTGAACAAGGAGCAAGGAGTTATTCCTACAAAACAGCAGAGAGATTGTTATCTGCACAAAAAGACAAAATTAATTCAGTAGAGGAAATCTACTCTCAAACAGAGCAAGAGAGAAATTCCTCCTGAGGCAAGACATTCTACAATTGTTTCTAAATTTCTGTATAATTAACAAAGCACTTACCATCTGCAGTGATTGACCTGTCAGATCTGCTCCTCTGAGATAATTTCAGTGACATTTTAAAAAATAGTATGAATACAAAAAAGCCATATTCAACTTGTAGGGAATGGTGTTATCCTGTAAATAGAAATTACCAACACTCAAGATGGAATTAGTTTACGATGACTGCTGATTAACACCAGTAGCCCTGATCAGATGAGTTCAGCTCAGGTATTAGTGGGATATCCTTTGTTGGCTATCATAACAGTGACCCTATTTCATCTCCTGTTGTTTATTGTGTAAATACCTGTCTAACTTATGAAAAGGCATCTCAGAAAATTCACTTATTTAGACTAATACGCTAAACAATGTTTATGCTCTATGTTAAATGGAATTATCTGGAAACTTCTAAACAAAGAAGAGGCTGATTCTCTGTTGCTCTGCACCCTCACTGCACATTTATTTTGACCCAACTAATTAGTGTATCAAGTTGACATAATGCTATCAACTAGCAGTGACCCCCTTTTACTCAATTGCGTGAACATCTGAGTATGTTTCAAAGCACCAGAAAATAGAGAAAAACCATTCTGTCTTTTGTTTATAATTTTTAATTAAATCTACTAATCCCAAACAGCATAATTTGTGGATTAGCTCCATCTCTTTAACTATTCCTCTTCCTGTTCCTGTGTTACATTATTTATAGATGCTGCAAAAATGTATCTCCATTAACAGACTGTAATATTTCCTCCTTCACAAACCTGAATTTCTGGCAAATGTTATTTAGAGACATGTAAAACACAATTTTATCCAAACCAATACACACTTTTCTCCCATCAGGTTTTGTAAGTGATCTTTTTAGAAGTAGCACAGAAAAAGAGCTGGATGTTGTGTGGCATGAGAGATGAATGCATCTTCAGTTCTAAGGAACAACTATTGAAGTTTCAGATTGGTAACGATCACAGTCAAAATGATATTTTAATCTTAGTACACAGTAGGGAATAGACAGTTACTGCACAGTTCACTAGAATTTTACCCCCCTTGACACATGAAAGAGCAAGTAGTCTGACTTTTCATCTTATTTCAGAAGAGATTCCCTTCTGGAGGTGGTCTAGTCAAGTCCAGCCAGTGCTCCTAATACAGAAACTTTCGGTTCTACAGTAAATGTGACTGATCTTTTATCTTTGATTTAAGTTCATTGCCACAAAATCAAGATGAATTTGTTGAAGTGTAAGGTTAAAAAACTGCATAAATGAGCACTCCTACGGTAAAAGTTGTTTGTAAATTTTTGATCAATGACTTTTTACAATAGAAATTGTAAAAGGGCTATCAAACTCCTAAAGTATCTTTGACAAGAAATAGAAAGTTTCATCTTTTTTTCTTCATTTCAGAGAGATTTTTGTAGAATTTTTTTTTTCCCAATCCATATTGCTAGATGCACCTTGCTATTTTCTCTTGATTCAGTGACAAGGAAGACTGAGAAAGGGCTATTTTTCTGCTTTTTCTATGATCCCAGTTCTTAGAAAATGTGTGATTTGGGTGGGTGGTATATTCATTGCTATTGAATAGTGGTAGTTAAAGGGAAAGCAGTGAGGCAATTTCGTCTTGTTTGCAGGTAATGGATAATGAAAGAAGTGAGAATAAGTTTATACCATCTTTCAACAAACAAAAAAGTACTAGCACAGACTGAGGCCCTCCAAAGTCTTCAAATAAAATAATTTTAAAAAGCAGCATAGAAAGAAATCACAGAAGAAATAAATATTGTGTAGGCAGCTGTCCTGTGCAGCCTGTCAGGCAGGAGACAGCTGTGGAAACTGTAATTCTTTAATTTGGAGAGATTCTCAAGAAAGCTTCCAAGTTGATTAGGACTTTCACTAACCATGGACATCTTTCTTGAGAAACAGAAGCTAAACATATGGTGGAATCAAGAATACGGAGACACCATCAAAAAAGGAGAGAAAACATGACTGAATCTTAGTGAAACGCATATCAGATGAATTAGAGGACCCATAAAATTAAGGAATTTATTTTACAAGTTATTAATCTTATACTGAATAATTGTACTATTCTACTATTCCTACTGTCATGGTTTAACCCCAACTGGCAACTAAACACCATGCAGCCACTTGCTCGCTCCTTCCCTCTCCCAGTGGGATGGGAGAGAATTGGAATGAAAAAAAAGTAAAATTTGTGGGTTGAGATAAGAGCAGTTTAATAATTGAAATAAAATACAATGGTTATAATAATGATAATAATAATAATAGTAATGAAAAGGAAAATAACAAAAAAGAGAGAGAAATAAACCCCAAGGCAGACAAGTGATGCACCGTGCAATTGTTCACCGCCCACTGACGATGCCCAGCGAGTCCCTGAGCAGTGATTGGCCCCTCCCAGCCAACTGCCCCCAGTTTCCACACTGAGCATGACATCCTATGGGATGGAATAGCCC
The DNA here is from genome assembly GCF_003259725.1 of Athene cunicularia. NCBI lineage: Eukaryota > Metazoa > Chordata > Aves > Strigiformes > Strigidae > Athene > Athene cunicularia. The sequence continues at coordinate 14,605,770 of NW_020799117.1, read as the reverse complement.
TGCGGCTACTTCGGGTCAGCTGTCCTGGCCATGCTCCCTCCCAGCTTCTTGTGCACCTCCTTGATGGCAGAGCATGGCAAAATGACAAGTCCTTCACTGAGGATAAGCACTACTTGGCACCAGCTAAAACATCAGTGTGTTAGCAACATCATTCACATGCTAAATCCAAACCACAGCACTGTACCAGCTACTAGGAAGAAAATTAACTTTGTCCCAGCTGAAACCAGGACACTCAATTTGTGGTATAAATTGCCCCAATGACAATTTTTAAAGTTGTTAGTTATACTTGAATTCACAGCCTGTATTCTTCTCTTTTTAAGTAACCATGTCTGTGAAGCTTGGAATGCAACACCTAATTATATATTTTTTAATTAATTTCTGTATTAAGGTAGTGCTCAAGAGATGGAGTTAATTCAGGCTTTTTCCTCTCTCCTTTATAACAGTATTTTTACTTAGAGCAGGATGCAGTAAGGAG
>NW_020799117.1:14402466-14605245 GCF_003259725.1 Athene cunicularia | reverse complement strand
TTTTTTTTTTTTTTTTTTTTTTTTTTTTTTTTTTTTTAAGGGAGAGATGCAGGGATAGGATAGCTAAAACTAAATAGTGAGAGAACCAAACTGTTTTCATTTCACAGAATCATACAATCACAGAATGGTTTGAGTTGGAAGGGACCTTAAAGGTCACCTAGTTCCACCCCCCTGCCATGGGCAGGGACACCTTCCACCAGCCCAGGTTGCTCACAGCCCCGTCCAACCTGGCCTTGAACCCTGCCAGGGAGGGGGCAGCCACAGCTTCTCTGGGCAGCCTGTGCCAGGGCCTCACCACCCTCACAGGGAAGAATTTCTTCCTTATATCTAATCTACATATACCCTCTTTCAGTTTTAAACCATTATCCCTCATCCTATCTCCACACTCCCTGATAAACAGTCCCTCCCCAGCTTTCCTGTAGCCCCCATTAAGTACCGGGATCCTTCTCTTCTCCAGCTGAACCCCCAACTCTCTCAGCCTGTCCTCACAGGGGGTGCTCCAGCCCCTGAGCATCCTCGTGGCCTCCTCTGGCCCCGCTCGAGTAGGTCCGTGTGTTTCTGCTGTTGGTGCCCCAGAGCTGGACACAGCACTGCAGGGGGGTCTCATGAGAGCGGAGCAGAAGGGGAGAATCCCCTCCCTCGCCCTGCTGCCCACACTGCTCTGGGTGCAGCCCAGCACATGGTTGGCTTTCTGGGCTGTGAGTGCACATTGCTGGCTCATAGTCAGTTTTCCACACCACCGAGTCCTTCTTGGGGCTGCTCTCAATCCACTCCTCATCCAGACTGGATTTGTGCTTGGGATTGCCCCGACCCACGTGCAGGACCTTGCACTTGGCCTTGTTGAACTTCATGAGGTTCACATGGTCCCACCTCTCCAGCCTGTCCAGGTCCCCCTGGATGACACATCCCTTCCCTCCAGTGTGTCGACCTCACCACACAGCTCAGTGTCATCGGTGAGCTTGCTGAGGGAGCCTCGATCCCACTGCCCATGTCACCAACAAAGATGTTAAACAGTGCTGGTCCCAACACCGGCCCATGAGGACACCACTCGTCACTGCTCTCCACTTGGACATTGACCTGTTGACCGCAATGCTTTGAGTGCAACCATCCAGCCATTTCCTTATCCAGTGAGTGGTCCATTCATCAGATGCATGTCCGATTTAGAGACAAGGCTGTCCTGTGGGACAGTGTCAGAAGCTTTGCACAAATTCAGGTAGATGATGTCAGTTGCTCTTCCCTTACCCACCAGCACTGTAACCCCATCATAAAATGCCACCAGATTTGTCAGGCACAATTTGCCCTTAGTGATGCCATGTTGGCTGTCACCAATCACCTCCGTATTCTCCATGTGCCCTAGCATAGTTTCCTGGAGGATTTTCTCCATGATCTCGCTGGGCACAGAGGTGAGACTGGCCTGTAGTTCCCTGGGTCTTCCTCTTTTTCCTTTCTAAAAATGGGGGTTATGTTTCCCCTTTTCCAGTCAGTGGGAATTTCACTGGACTGCCACAACTTCTCAGATATGATGCATAGTGGCTTAGCCACTTCCTCTGCCATTCAGTGTGCTGAAAACAAGCAAATCATATCCACCATGGCAGAAGCAGAGAGAACTGAAGCCCTGGAAGCATCAGAGGATGACAGCAGAAGTATGGAGAGCACTTTGAAGTACAGCAGGAAGCTGGAACTGTCCTGAGGGTAACTTTGACAAGAAAGAACTCTTCCCTTGCTCACGCAGATACTGTGCAAGCTGATAAGACATTATCAATTATATTTAATACTATTTGATACATGTCGTCAAAGTTGCCTTTGCAGCTCTAAGAGCTGAAAGCATTACTTTAAATTAAATGTGAGATCCTGATAAAATCATGTATTTCTAGAAGCTATGTTATGATAACCTCAGTACTGTGTACCTACTGTACTTCAATTAACATTCAGGCCTAGTCAATAAACTTTATTTTTTTTTTTTTTTTTTTGTTTTTTTTTGGTTTTTTTGTTTTTGTCTCAGACACTAAAATTACAGAAACACTGCAATCCTGACAAGGATGATGGTACAGAAATAGCTTGCTTAGAAGACTGAATGTCCACATCAGCACAGCATACAGAAGTAGATGGACCCCTACTATCATAATATGCTGCAAATACATTGGGAGGATCTGTGTAGTATGCAGAGCATGCAACACAGGCTTAGCAGTGTACACGAAGTCTCAGTATTACAGAAATAGTCCTTCTGCTTCAGTTAAAACCTAGGGGACTGGAGAAACATATTTCATAAGCAACAAAGACATGAAGTCGCTGAACTTTCGTCAAGATTTTATATTGACTCTTTCCTGTATTGTATGGATTGTTTCCACTTTTGAATGAAGAAGAGATACCCTCAGTCTCTCTGAAATCTACTCCCCCCATTCTGTTCAGGAAATGTACCTCTTTGGAAGACAGCTTCACTTATATAGATGTATATTTGGAGCAACCTTTGTCTAATTAGATTATGACCATCATTTTCTCATGAACAAAACCATAAGCAGAAGTGGAATTTGGTATCAGAGAACTATTTTAAACTAAATACCAGAAAACATGCCTGAGGAAAATAAGATTCCTCTATTATCTTTGCAGATTAATAAATTCGTGATAGCGATAGAGAAGTTGGAGAAGCACCCTTCTTCACCCACCTGCCTCTTATTCTTCCCTCCTATATGAATTCAGTAAGTAACTTAGCTTGGATTTCTTTCCAATCCTTTAATTTCCTGTCTCATTTGTCTTTGTAAATCTTCATACAGTAGAAGCTAAGAGAAGTTCCCATTATGAGTCTATACTGAAAGGGGAGCTTGGTATACTGCAAAAGGGCAAATCTAAAAATGATTGCTCACCCTTCCCTCTGTATAATCCTATGTCATACCCCTCTGTGAAGTGCAAAAACCAAATCTATTTAACGTTAAAATATCACTGTCCTTTCTCTGAAATTCTGCCAACTGATTATTTTCATCATATCACTCTGTCATTTGATCTGGAATTGAAAATGTACCTTTGTAAAAGTGGTCATCCCCTAGCTTTCTCTCACTGAAATCTCTAGCCTGCTAATTATCTATACATTATAATAATTATAAATAAATATATTATAAATAATATACAGATAATTATAAATATACTAATTATCTATTAAAATTAGTACAAAATATTCCTCTCTCCATACTTCCCCTGTGTTCCTGATACATACTGTGTTTTGAAAATAATATGTGTGTTAACCATGGAAACCCCTGAACTTTAACCTGTTTTTTCCCCCGTCCCCCTAGTTACAAAATATAGTGTTCTAGTTGGAGTGTTAAAATACCACCTTATGCATTAGAATTACTCTCTATTACTTTGAAATCTCTGTGTTCAGGGAAAACAAAATAACAGGTAAAGAAAGACTTGGAAGGTTTGTTCAATTTGTTTTTTCTTCTATGTATGCAAAGTTCATCAGCTCTTATGATTAAACAAGATGAGAAAAGTACACTTCAGACAGAAGGAACAATAACCATAGCAGCATACCAAATCACTCACCCTGAGCAGCTGTGCATAATAGGTAGTGTTTAGCTACTGGACATTTTTTTCATCATAATGGAGAAAGTACAAAATGTACTGGACTTGGGAAGAACAGAATATTCACACTTTTAAATGTTAATGGGTAAAGGTGTCTCATATTCTTGTAGCATGACAGGCATTAGGATTTTCATTCTCCAAAATTCCTCTAATATGAAAGAATTTCAATGAGTGTAATGAAAGGCCAAGAGATCAATATCATGGCAAACTACAGAATGGGTAATTTCTGTAATAGAAGTGACAAGAGTGAGAGTTACCATAACAGACTGGCTCTAGGAGGGTTTACACTTCAGTGCAAAAATAGTGAACTCAGACTCCTGATAGCAAATTCTGCTGAAACAGAACCTTCCCTCTCCTCTTCTGGCCGAGCAAAGCAAAAAACCTTCCTATTTCAGACAGTTGGAGATCCTGTGGAGGTAGAAGGAAGGTGAGGTACCTAGCAGGAGGGAGAGTGTGGAAAAAGTTACAGATAAACAGCGCTTGTGAATATGAAGGTTGGGGTCACAGGAACCTAGGGGTGTCAGCAGCTGAAAAAGACTTGCAGCTGGATTAATACAAAATTTTTCCTGATAGCTGGTTTGTATATATAATTTGCACATAAGTCAATTCTGATTTAAAAGACTCCAAGACACCCAATTTTATCAGTATTTTCTCCTAACTGCAATAACGCACAATTAATTTCTGGCTATCCATCTGAGTCAAAAAAGGCTAAGTTTACCTTTTCATTTTGGAAAATTAGCACATGACCGTTAACAAATAACATAACCTGAAGCATTATTTCAGGCTTTCTGTGCATTTTGTAGATGGCTTGCACCATCTCATGACATTTTATGCTAGATTTACTCTATGCTGCTTTTCTTCTGTATTTTTTATCCCCTGCCTTTCTGAGAGGTCTGGAAAATAGTTGCTGACTCCATGTTGACCTCTCTTTCTCTGTCTCTTCACCATATACTTAACTCAGTGAGTAGCCTGTGAAGTTTACTCAAGTAGATACTATCAAACTTGACAGCAAGAGAAAAACTCTGCCTTGTATAAGCAAACAATGGTACTAGTATATGGAGGGCCTAGAGGACAAAAGAATATGACTGCTGCAATTCCGTTATTTACAGCTTTGTATTACAGCTTTTATTTCTTTTTCCTTCTTGAGACTGAATGGAGCTGGGTTATCCTCGGGCTCCTTTAGGTGCTTCTTTCAGAATATACATCAATCTGCAGTCCCTCTACAGCCTCCATTACTTTAATACCTGAGCACCTCACAATCTTTCACTACCTTTGCTCTCACAGCACCACAGATGCAGGCAATTTTTATTATATCAATTTACTAAGAGAGAATCAAACTGCATAGAGATTTTTAGGTATCTGATGTCCAGATTGAAATCCAAATCTCTCCCTCTGCTCTTTTTATTCTGCCTGGGATCATCCTTCAGCTCCTCAAAATGAGATTCGGGACAATCTGAATACTGAGCAAGGAGTCACCCACAGACTGATTGAAAAAAATGAGACTAACCTGCACTGCAATTACGAGGTAAACCTGTACTTTTGTTCTGAAGCTGTCAGTGCCATACCACTATGTATTCGGAAAGTGTTACTACAAGCCCTGTTTGGAAGAGAGACACTTCTATTCTACAACTGAGCATGGATCTGTCTTTCTTTAAGACAGTTAAAGAACAGCCTAGAGGCATACCTCCTCTCATTTTTATATAAAAGTCACCCAGAAGGGAAATTCTGGTGCAGTTCCTTGTTCTGCCTGAAGGGATTCAAAATTCACATTTCTCTTCTCATAGGAAAGTGCCACAACCATCAAAATACAGCACAGGCTGGGGTGGGGAGGCATGATGTATTTCCTGAGCTTTGAAAGAGCTGAAGAAAGAATTTCAGGTTCAGTGGTCTGGGCAGAGTGAAGGAACATGACTTATGTCTCAGACAGTGAAAACATTGCCTGATTTTACCTGGATTTTACTGCTTGCTGTCACACGTATACTAGTGTAAGTCTGGACTGCATGTTTTTGTCAGCAGTAGGACTGTCTCAAAAAATTCAAAGACATTCAAATGCAGAGTCCTGACGGAGATGTCTGAAACATATTCAATACAGATCTGTGCAGCTGGGAATTAGAACCAGAAATCATTCCGGTTTCTCATTCTAAAACAGAAAAGCTAATTTATTTAGAACAATACCACATAACCCTCCTATATATTTCTGATGAAATGCCAGCATCTTTTTTTACCTATTGCTGGAGGAGAAACTGCCGTAACAAACTTTTGCTAGCTATTATCTATTCTATTATAGTCTATTGAATATTAATAAATTACCATCTGCCAGTTTTTGCGGGAGTAGCTGAAACTGCTTGCATTAAACTTGAAAATAACTCCTTCCTTTTTCGCAATCTTCACAAGAACACAGACTTTAAAATAATAACTGCTGTCTGTACTATTTCAGTGGTGTTTCCCTTTAAAAACATTACTAAGACTTATGTGATACAGTCAGCTTTGGAATTGATAATTAATTGTCACTTAATTACACACTTTAATAATATTTATTTTAAAGTTATAACAACTCTGGCTTAGAAAAATGACCCTGAATCACTTTAATTTATTAATTCACTTAATTAAAATACTTAATCTTGAAAAGAGCTTTCAGGCTGTTCAAATAAAGGTAAACAAATCTTCAAATTAAATCAACACTTTTTTCCTTTGATATATGTAATTAATTTTCACTCAACTCAATAAATAAACCTCATGTAAGGTTGTTCATGTGACAACAGAAAATGGGTTGCTGTCAGCTTAATCTTCCTTAACATTGTAAAGCATTTTTAGTTATGCTGACAGGCCTGCTGAAAACCTTTTGCTGGAAAGCAATAAATATTAGCATTTTTCCCACTGGCACTGCAGGGAAAACATTTATTTGTAAATGATGATCATTAATCAGCATTTTTGTACAAGCAATCAGAAAACCTCCCAGGCTAAAACAAACTTGATGGAAATTAAACTTCTATTTGCAATCAGATTTAATTTAAGAACATTTTCTCCTATAATAGAAATCTTTGTTTTCTCCTTACACTGGCTGTTGGTAGAAGAGTTCTGTGTGCAAAGGATTGCACTTTCTATCCCTCATATGTTAGAAGTGTAAGTTCTGTGACAAACTCTAGGACTTAATTATGGAGTTCATAGTGCTGCCAAGATTTTCATGTGCTTATACTTTGCCACTGCAATTAGCTCCACTGAAATCAATAGCAGTCAAATTAACCACATGCATGAGAAGTCAGTATCATGATGAAAGCTGTCACTCATACAGGCACACATGAATAACTTTACAAATGCAAGTTTAACTATTCAATTTAGCACATTTCCTCATATACATAGCACTCCTTGCATGTATTTCATTGCAGAAAGAAGACAGTATATTTCCAAAAGCAAATTTCTATTGAAAACAATTTTCAATTGTTAGCAAAACTCATCTCAAGATCTTGTTATGGCATATACTTAACTACACCTTCCGCTAGCATTTTGAACACTTTGATCTGTACCTTAAATACTGCTACAGGAGGATTTCTCCCCTCTATATCTTAACAAGGATAAGAAAGCCATGGCTTTTATTCCAATTTACCATCTCTTCATTGGACATTCATAGCTTAAGTTGAAGGGAGTGTTGTTTCTATCAGCTGTATTTGAATAAGAAAAGGATTCAAAAATTTGGGCTGGGTATTTACAATCTAAGACTCACTCTCTCAGTCCAACTCATCCCTGAAAAGCTCAACTTAATTAACGACAGATCTAAGGAACTACTGTCATCAAGATTATAATTAGATGGGACTAGATATGAAAAACAGAGGCTTCAGCTGATACTAGAAAGTAGCTTTCCATCAGTCCTCAAAGGCTGTTTATAGTTCAGGCATTTGTATTGGGCTGCCATGATTTTTATTAAAATTGCAATTCATTAATGTCTTCAATGAGCTAAAACCAGCATAAAATTCCTATATAAGCAAACACTGTTATGAGTTTTCCAGCTGCTTCTAGTACTCAGAAGATCAGACATAAAGCAAAGAATTCCACATTTCTGAAGAGGGGGAATTTTCAAGACTTTTTACAGTTTTTAGGTGTTATTAGGTGAAAGCGCAGCAGTAAGAAATGACAGACCTCCATTTTTGGTGGAGTATTTTCAGCTGGCAACCTAAGTTTAGTCTGACTTCTTGATAAAGGCTTCAGAGGTTTTGTCTTCAGCTGTATCATTATTCTATCTCTTACTTTCATTCTGAACAAATTAATAAAAATACATCTGGGAAGACTTCAGTTTATTCATTTTTGTTTTCATTTTCATTTTCACTGTGCAAATATGCCCCTTGCTTAGGAAACAGCTAAATAAAACCACAGATCATCTTCACACTATAAATAAGTCAATTTTTTATGCATTTTTGGAGAAACACAGAATGTGCTGATTATCATCATGCAAAGGGCTTCAAGTAATACAAATCAATTCTTAAGCTTAAAAAGTAAGCAGCGTACCTACTGCATTGGAAGAGCAACTGGTGGCATCTCTGTTAACTGTAGTAAGAGTCTGCATGTTCAGCTGTTTAATGGAATCGACTGCAAACTGAGATCAGAAAAATTATATTTCTATTTTAAACAACTTTCTCTGTAATATAATGCAGAAAACACCATTCAAAAACAGCCTCAAGAGATTTGGGTGCCTATGACAAAATCCAGTGCTCAAGTGCCATTACGTTCAGCTGGTCTCCAGCTGCTGTTCCAGAAAGACAGGGGTCTTCTCTTCATGATCAAGCTCTGAAGGTCATTCAGATGCCTACAGCTGGCGCTAAGAGACATTTCACAACCCCACAGACTTTTGTCAGGTTCCTAAACACTTTTTAAAATCTGGTCCTGTGAGACTAAACTCCTCCCTGGAGTGCAATAGCTGAAAACTGTTTTGCAGGTGGATTTATTCTTTTCCTGCTCTGATTTAAAAGGGTTCACAACCTCAATCCCAAAGGGTAGACCAGTGACCTTATTACACAGCTATACTTCAGCCATAAACAAGTTGCTTTATATCTTGTGCTGAAGCTCACACAGGCTATGGTGTTGCTTGCAGGCAGGTTGTTACCTTCAACAGACCAGTTCTGTACCCTAAATTAATCCATTTGTATTAAACATCCAAGTTTTCTGTTGCCTGCTGCTGAACTGGGCAAAAATAAAATGTTGTCATGTTAGAAAATTCTCTTTAAACATTCAAAAAAATTAGATTGATCTAAATGAAAGTGATGCTGGGCTGGGAACCAGTTCTAACAAGCCCTCATTTTATGTGTAAACATAACAAAAATATGTAAACTGTATTACATATTTTATATATATACACAAATTATACAGAATATATGTTATATACAAGATATAAAGTAAGAATTACTGATATGTACTTTTATTTTTAATAAATATAAATTTTATATATTTAAAGCCTAACATCATTTTCATTGAGGTAATTGGTTCTTGGTGGCTCACAGACAAATATTTTAAGAGGCAGGAAAATGGAAGAGTTGGAATATTTGCAACTGGAGACACTGGAGAGTTTCCTATTCGTTTCATTTATTATCCAGCATCTCCCTCTGACAAAACGCTGATTCTTTTTGGTCTCAGTTGCTGTACAACACCTGCAGTGTGTGCAGAATGAGGAGAGCGTACAGCAGCAGTGGGATGCAGGGGATGTGAAGGCTCGGAAAGACCTCTGGGTATGATCCGCCAGTGCCGTGGCAGCTGCGAGGACACGGGGAGCAGCCCAGGGCTGAAAGGTGCCAGGAGCTCGGGGAACCGCAGGAAAGCAGGAGAGTAATAAGTGGCATGGAGAAGGAGAAAGGGTCAGAGGAGGAGCGCAGTGAGCTGAAAAATCCTAGCACAAGAGCAAAGGGAAAGCTAAGCGAGCACAGCAGAGGGAAGCTGGAGTCAGGCTGGGCCCTGAGCTGACAGAGAGCGGTGGGGAGGGCAGCGGGGTGAGCCCTGGCCCTGCGGTCACCGTCCCTGCAGGCAGGGCCGCAGAGGGGCCGCTGGCCTCGCAGCCCTGCGGAGCAGCCTCGCAGGGGCAAGAGCGAGCGGCACTCCTCTGTTTTCATGCATTGGGGATTATTTCTGTGGTCATTGTGGCAAGGGGATTTTGGCAGCCAGTTTTGATGTGCCCAGTCTGAACTCCCTTAGCATGCTGGGATTTGCCTGTTCATTCACTTAGTGATTAGAGCTTTGATCTCTGTACCGGTTTATTAATATACGGTAGCAATGTAAAGATTCAAGTTGCAAAGGAAGAAATTACACATCATTTACAAGGGACAACCCATTCCATAAAACAATCGGATGCCAGAAAAAGGCACATTTTCACTATTGTCTAGGTAGTGAAACATGGAAACTGCATCATCATGCTCCAGTTTCCCCGCAGTTCCAGGCTGTCAAATGAGCCCAAGCCAAGTGCCAGGTAGGCTGTGACGCACTCCCAAGCACTTCGCACCCACATTTCTGAAACTAATGCAAGGCTGGCACTGAGGACCTGAAATAACAGTTTGCTGAAATTAAGTTCACAAGCAGCTAAATTCAAACCAAAGGTTTGAATAAACATAATGAATGTTCAGGCTCAAAAATTCCTCAACTTCAAGCTTCCAGTGGTATTTTTAATATTCTGCATTTTTAATATCAATGGTTTAGGCCAGTTGCCCACAAACCTCTTCCATTTTTTATTGCTATTACAGTATCTTGGTGCATGTGCCAGAACCAGCAATGTATCGGTTGTTAGAGAGCTTACAAACACAATTTCAATGATTTAATGACTGTACTGTAATAATTCTGCTGCAATAACCTTACTGATGACTGTACTGACAATACATGCACTCGACTACCAGAGGGAGCAAAGGACCCCTTATGTATAGAAATGTTGTATCACAAGTGTAGAGACCTTTCAGTCCTTGGTTTACCCTGCACACAGCAGCGATGTGAGAGTACTCAGACTTTATTGATTTCAGCTGTCAAGTGCTGATACTGCCATGCTAACAACCGGGCTTCTCCTCAGGACTGCAGAGATCTTTGATTTTGAACCATACCACAAACTAGCAAACAGACCTCCAGCAAGCCACTTAAAAACCTGTCTGTCTCAGGTTTTAATACACAGAAAAAACCTTCCTGTCTAAGCAAGGAGATACTGGCATGTCTTCAACGTCTGTGAGGCATTCATGTGTTACAAGACAAATGATACTCATCAGAGCTGTGCCTCCATAAGAGAAAACCAAATCTTTTACTGAGACAGTGACCACGATTTGGGTACAGTTTAGATGTCTAAAGGAAGCAAATATAATTTTATGAGTGCTAAGTACCTGCAGCACCTTTTTCCTGCATGTGACCAGTATTGGGCTGGGAACCAAACCCAGTGTGAGCATACTAAGGAAACACTCAAAGGGAAGGAATGTCCACCAGGAAAAAAAAAAAAAAAAAGAAGATTCTGCCCCATACTGGATGTTTCAAAGGAATGTAGCACACATTTTATTTAGTTTTGCAATTCATTACTGTTTACTCAAACTGTTGCTCTTGATATTCCCTAGAACAAAGACAGTAATCCCTGCGTGGGAGATGTCTCTGCTCACAAACCAGAGCCTTATGTCAAAATTGACCTTTCACCTTCAAGAGTGAACAGGCAGATTTGAGGAATAGTCTATGCTCCTATGTTATGCAAGCAAAAGGCACAAATTTGCTGAAAATTGGTACACCTCAGGCTTTCCCCTGCTTAAGTAAATCCATCTCTATGAGCAACACAGACTGCCTGCCTGTATTCCAGCAGCCTAGCAATGTCAGCAGCTGGGACTGGAAAGTTTTGTCAGCAAACCTAAGGTTTTCACAGAATCAAAGCAGCCTTGGAGGAGTTCCTGGGAGAATAACAGGATAGCTGTGGTTTATCCAGGCATGACTCGGGTAATACAGTGTCTGTAAAAGCACTTCAATTTGTGTAGCCTGTAACCCACCAATGAATCAATAGATCAGTGAGGATGATCTGCTGAGTTCTGTAGTCACAAAAACAACATGAGATTTCAGATCTTGAAGATGATTCTGACACCCATATAATTTAGGTCTGCTTCTAATGACAGCAGTTATGGTACAGTATCATAAAGCTACTATAAGATAATGCAGACTCTTAGTTTTACAGTTTCCTATAAATTATCTTGTGTAAATGGCACTTGGGAGAAACAATCCAGACACATACCTCTCTCTGCAAACTCCTAGAAGTCATGTACCATTTTAAAGCCTTGGTTCAGTAAATAACCTAACCGTGGGCTTAACCTTAACCTACAAGTACTCCCAGTTTAAGTCAGTTCACTCCAGTATCTTGGAATTTTTTGTATCAGGTTCCGAAGACACTGTTATATTCAGATAACCACTACTCCCTACCTCAAGCACTCCCTTCTAGATTTTACTAAACTAGCATAAAATCATGTCATTGCTTAAAACCACGACTTTAGAACCCTTGCTTTAGACTGTGTTTTTTCATAATTGAGAAGGCTTTCATTATGTTTAGCGTGAGAATCTTTTAATCAATAGTTCACTTTGAGAAACTATTTCCATTTTCAAATCATAAGATCAACAATAAAATCACAAGATACTGAATCACTTTTCCCCATTTACTGTATCTGAGTGAGTCTGGAATCTGAGCAAGACAATTCATATGAGACATACAGCTATGACCAGAGGCAAAAATTCTGGGAATCTAGTGTAAAACATTGTTCTTGTGTGACTCCAGGCTTTGCAGACTTTTCTTGTCAATGTAAGTCTTTTGATTTCAATGCAGTCACTCCTGATTTACCCCAGGGGCAGTAAGAAGCTGGAGACACAGCAGTACAATTTTTTTCCTTAGGAGCACCTGCATAACTGCATTGAAGGCAACTGTCCACTCTGATTTTTAACTTTGCTGGATATTTGCTACTATTAAAAAAATCTCCCTCCTTTTCCAGATTCTGAATTTCTTTCTCCCAAAGTAATTACATTTGAAAATTGAATAATATTGTTGCTATTTGTAAGTAAGTATTAAGATAAGTATCTTGAAAGGGAAGATGTGTTAAAAAAATAATGTCCAGTTCCATTGCTTGACTTTTTTCCTGGCTTGAATTTAATGAATTCTTCATTTGCTATTATAAACTAAATATTTCCTTTGAGTCCAATTAGCATAGCTGAAAGAAAAAGCAAAGCAAGGCACTGTTCAGCATGCATCAATGTAATAGAAAATCAGTTCTTTTATTCTAGCTTTAATAACTGCAGCTTGATTAGAGAGAAAAAGCTATGAGAGAGAGAGAGGTGGGGGGGATGAGAAGGCCTGCCAAATTAGTTCTATAAGAATTCTCAACCTGTCTGCTCTCTGGCTTACTATTCAAATGCTAATTGAGCCTTTTTTGTAAACAGAATGGGTAATCATGGAAGACAAAACAGACACAGAAAACAAATGAAATATCACACCTTATCCAAACCAGCGCAAAATTTCACTGATGAGCTTTAGAAGTCTTAAAATTTTGTGTTCTTTGGTCTCTTTAAAAAAACATAGAAAAGAATATAATTAATATAATAAAGTAAAATATAACATAATAAAATAAGAAATAATAAAGAGCAGTTCCTTTTGAACAATGAAACCAGTCATGTTATAATTAGATAAGAGGATTTATATTCACAGCTATAAACTTGAAAGTGGACCATGAGACCGGATAAAGGCAAGGTTTTAATTCTTAAAAATTAATTACATGGCATTATTGTTATCAGTACACAGGATGCATTAATTATACAATTAATAATAAGATGAAAGGGATTTTTTTTTTTGCAACTTTAAATCACTTGGGGACATTTGGTTTTATACAAGAATTGTCCTTCAGGCATTTCTATAATCTTGTTACTGTGCAAAGTCAAGACCTTAAACCTGTTAGTGGAAGCAGTGGATAGAATGAATCTCTCTTAATTTAGACTTTGTACTTACACATACTGCAGCAAATTTTAGATACCCCGTGTAATTGGGGTCTAAGGTGTAACAGATTTATTACAACTTCTCCTCATAAACTAAAGACTGATGTTATTAGAAGCAAAGTACATCCAGTACACAATCAGGTAAAGGTGGATTCTACTACAATCTCTTGTACAAAGCCTAACATCAATATTGCACTTAGGCTTCCAAATGAAGTTTTCCATTTCTTCAGAGCTGGGCTTTATGCTCAGCAGAGTAGGAATATACTCACAGTAACTCCATTCAGTGTTTAATCTCACAGATCCTAGCACATACCTTCTAATCCCATCACTAAGCCATTTGCTGCTCCCAGCCTTGCTCAAGCCAGATCCCAGAAGCTGGAAAACATATCATGTATGAAAATACTTACCATATTTAATCATTCATCTTTCATATATACACATAACATCACAGAGAGATCCTCCTCCTGACAAGGCAAGTCCTTCCCCCAAAAAGGCCACGTTTAACTGTTAGCAGGCCATCAGGAGAACATAGTCTGGATGCTGCCAGATGTACCAAGCAGGCTATGTAGGGACTCTGCACAGATCAGTGAGTATACCAGAGAAAACATCTTGCATTTTTGCACAGATGCATTGCAGAACAATTGCATTTTTGTTCCTATTTTGTTTTCTGTTAGATCTCCCTGAAGCAAACCCCTTACCATCCATTTTAAATAATAAAGAATTATTCAGCAAATACCACATCAGGAAAAATGAATATTTTGCATTCAGAATAGTATTGATGAATCTAATGTTTAGCAGTGCCAACATGGGGTCACAATTCAGAAGGGGTGTGGAGGTCTTATTTAATGTCATAAACACTCTGGCAAGGGTTCATCTTTCAACATAAACCTTTGAAAATGAAGATTCTTTAAGGATACAGCCCTGTGTTACTACCACTAAGTAATTATTCCCAAGCATTATATTGCTTTTCTGTAGCATTTTTGGTCTTCTCATACATATATTGTTCCAAATTATGACTATCTGTAAGAAATGAACTTTATTTGTCTGTCATTTTGATTTCAGGTGTGTTCACTGTGACAGACCCCCTTCCTTATGAAAGGGCTCACCTTCTCTGCAATTTTATTTTCCTCCTCCATATCCTGTCAGAGTCAGCTTGTAGCTAAGGTACACCAATCTGATATGCACCTATTGTGAGACTGTTCATTTCTGCTGTGCTTTTTAATATAAACTGTATTTTGATTTGTTATTATTTGTATCATCATAGTCCCTTGAGAACCCAAGGAAGGGACAAGTACTTCTTTGTCCTTAGCACCATTATCTACGAACAAAGCAACTCTATCAACCATACAATCTTCATTGTAGAAGATGATGGTTCTGCTTTTCTTTTTGTTTTTTTTCAAAGAAGGGTATTATTTAATTAGATTTCCTGAAATATTGGACTGCATTTCTATACAACAGGGCATCAATGTATAAATAGAATGAAAAAATGTGTCCTTTTCTAAAATCAAAAGATGTCAAACTTTATTTGGACTAGCTGGCCAAATGCCCAGTGTTCAAATAGGAAGTCAAGTAAGGCGATCAAAGTTTTTCATTAAAACCTTTGTCCTTTGTCCTGTATGCCTTCCTAATAAAAAAGAGAAACTTTCCATTTTCAAACTAGCTCCATTATTGTTATAATAAAGTTATAATATTAGAGTAGCACCAAGTAATAATGCCTAGTGTCAAAAGCTCATTTTAAGTACTGGAATAATAAAGAAACAAAACAAAACAAAACAAAACAAAACACCTGCTTTCAACTGAGTTTAGACTGTATACTAAAAGAAAAAAACTCAGCATATAAGTATTATTAACAAAGGGCTGAATTCTAGGAGGTTCAGCCTTTGTGGCCACAGACCAGCAGGGTACATGACCACGTGTATAACCCAAGCATCATAGCTGAAGTCAACAACTCACATGACTCTCTGTAACTTGTAGTATAAGCCCTAGGGAAGTGGGAAAGAAAAGGATGGTGACAGAAGTAAGGTTATCAAAATTGTTATTTGAAAAAAAATATGGGATTATAATGCAGCCCAAACTTATGGGGATTTTTTTCTTCAAGAAATTGCTTCTGCCTTTTGAGAACACCTCTTGGGAAATTGGGAATCACATAGCATTATTCCTCACATGTGTCTCTAGGACCGTTATGGCCACCCACTGCATATCCATTCTGAGCGGTCTGGTAACACTGCACATTCTCAATAACTTCTACTGAAAGAAGGCATTGCTTGGAACTTTGGTCAGAACGTAGACCCTATCTTTCCCAGCAACTGAATTTTCAAATACAACGAGCCTAAAGCTGCCATGGTTTATTCTATTTTCCCCTCACCCTCCATCCAATTTGCTTACATGTCAGTTGTTAGTGAACACAACAAAAGTCAGTCTTCTTAAAACTAGGGCTATCTGTTACTTATGGATGTCTTCAATGCCAGAGGGAAATATTTAAAGTATGACATTACAAAGAGACCAATTTAATATGGATTTTTTCTTAGTCTTTTTCCTGTTTTGACATGGTGCAAAGAATAGAGCTTAAAACACTGGTTTGTGTGTTCATACATGTGTTTGTGGTTTATATATATATATATATATATATATATATATATATGCTCTGAAATGTATTTACTGTGATATATTTACAGGTGGAAAAGAGAGCTAGTAAATATGAAAACTTTTTCCCCTAGATGTAATATTTATTGTATGGCTTTGGGTCATAGAGTAACAATCTCTTCTGTACAGAACACAATGCAGCACCATGTCAAACTGAGTCCAAACAGATTTTCTACTATTTCAATACTTCTGAAAATCTGTCTGGGTGCTGTGTTTTTAAAAGCTCAAGTTTATTTTGTGCTAGTTTTCTTCATCTGTTGTCAAAAATAAATATTTAAATACAGCTAGTACAACATATTAGCCTTACCTAATAGCACTATTTAACATTTTTATTGAATAAGGTTAGGCTCACACAGGATAGATTTCATCTATACAGTACAGCTTTCTGATGTAAGCCAGATAAGGCTGAAAGGATTTTAATGGTTTTTATATGCTATAAAAGGAAGTAGGTCACAGGCATGTTGCAATTAAATGGGTTTTACAGTTGCCAATGGTCCTCATGCTATTTTCTATATGCATTACCAGTGCTGATATTGGGGGGGAGAAAAATACATCTGTCAGCCAACAGTTTACTGATGACAGCAAAGAACATATTTCTAGTGCTTATGTGTAATATATCAGATTATCAGATTTAGTTCCCAGGAATCTGGTATGAACAGCTTCCTTGACTTTACAAAGCTTATGTGAATTGTCTGTCCCCTTTAGAAGATGATGCTGATTTGAATGAAACCATCTCAAAATAGAAGACAACAAGAATGGCAAAATGTCAGCTGGTTTGCTTTAGACACAAGCAAAGGTGCAGGTCCAGACCATCTCACTGGAAGATCAGACATAAAGCATGAGGATAATTTTTTTCTCATTCTCCTTCAGTCTTTAAAATAAAACCCAGTAAACTTCAGTCTTTAAAATAAAACCCATTCTTTACCACAGATGGGTGATAACAACCACCTTCTCAGCATTCTCGGATACTGGGGTTCAGAATGTTGCTTCACCTTGTACTACAGGTGTTCAACCAGACAGAAATGAAAAGCAGCACATGAGACTCAGGCAGGTACAGATCAGGATGCATTCAAGCTGAGACCAGCCTGTGTTTTTATGTAGCTTTTAGAGTTCTTTAGAGTCAAGGTTTGTACTCACTCACAGGTGGTTTCACTGTGAATTTATTGAGTAACCAGATACAAATGAAACATTTCTAAACCTTACTAAATCTTGGAATTGGTCTGAGTCCTCAAGAGAAAGCTTCTATGAAAAGCTGGCATTTTCCTTTTTTCTGAGTTTAATTGGAAACATTTTGCATGTTACACTAATCACCCCTTTGGGAGAACAAAAGACAAAAACTCTGCCAGCAAAACTCATTCCTTTTTGAGATCTTGATTTGTCAGACATTTGTATTTGCAAGCTACATCACAGTTCTATCCCAGACCAGAAACACTGATTTGTGGAGTTCATAAAAATTCTGTATTTCAAGCTAAGAACATGACACTGTAAACATTTACATTAGAATAAACCTGAAAGAGCTTTGCTGAAATCTGTAAGGCTACAGCCAAATATGACTGATAGAAGTGGGACATAAATATAATTTTAAGCTTTTACTGTAGAGTTGAAACAGTCTCACCTCCTGAAATAATTAATCCAAACTCAAAAAACTTGTTATTTTTTCTGACTGTCCTAGAAAAGCGGTTGCTCAGCACAGGTCATAGCCAATGAAGCATTCATTTCTCCTGCCATACTACTTTCAAGTTTTGCTCCAACTATTCACCATTCACTATTTTTTAATCTTCCATGTGTCACGCAGTGTCCCATGTGATAGGGATGGCTAATTACACTCTCGGTGATGAGCAGTTTGTGTGAATTATACAGGACTACAGAAATTGCTGCTGCTGAAAGTCCAGAAAGTTTGGTTGACTGACATGGTACTTTACAGAATTGCGAACGTAATATTTTAAGTAGAAGTGCACTAACAGACAATCTCATGTAGACAATAGATCTCTGCTCCAGTGTGACAGCACTGACAACAGTAATAGACATTTTTTAAATATTCATTTAAATAATATTCTATGTAGATTTTTCATTAAAGGTTAGCACTATAAGATACAGGTGTCTTAGCTAATCACAAGGTAGCTGTGAACAAGGTGACTGTGACAAGAAATTTTATTTGAAAAGGTATTTTCAATAGGGATAGAGAAAGGCACTGATAGGATGTAATCTGAATTACTGTGCACAGTTCTGATCACCTATACCCCAGCAGGAAAAAATCAATCTTAAATAAACTTAACTATTAATACAATAATAACATGGGAAGAGAAACTGTACTGTACAATGAAGGTGTAGGAAAGAAAGGTAAAACCTCTGTGAAAAGATTATTAGAAGTACAGAGAGGATCAGTGCACACAGGCAACAGGAAACAATACTGAAGTGTAAGAACACAAACTAGGCAAATAACCAAAAAGCTTATTAAAGCTCATATAGCCTTGTGATGAGGAAGTGAATTCAAACCACTGAAGAGCAAAGTTTGAAAACAATCAACCAAGCTTTTTCTGTTTGGACCCAAAAAATGGAAGGAAATTTAAGAGGGACTTTCTTCACGTTAAAATGAAATGACAAGCACTTCCTAGTCTTATGTTCATATCTAAGCTGAGTAGTCAGAACTCAGTTCAATACATCTGAATATTATTTAATACATTTGGCTATATTTGATTTCTACTTTGAATTTTTTTTTTCTTAAAAATAAAACCAGTTATTTAAGGGGATGTGGCAGGGAATGACAGAAGACAGTTCAGAAACAGCACACTCTTTTCTGCTATTTTCTCCTCTCTGCTGAAAGAATAATTTCAAACCACAGGCTTTGATCCTAGTATCTGACTGGTATGTCATCCACTGGGTGTGAAAGACAGGTTTGTTTTCCCCCTAAATCCCCATTTTTTCCCCTCTTTTTCTTCTGTTCTCTGCACAGTCTAATCTGGGACTCCCATGCAGTAGCAGACAGGTTTCTCCCAAATAATGCCATTTTTCTCAGCTACCACTAGTGAGCCAAACAAGACTCAGACTTGTGCTTAGCCCTATTCATCCCTCTAAGAGTGAGGGTTTTATCCCACAGTAGTAGGTTTGGGTAAACACTGAAGTGAGGCGTACTTTCTTGTGCTCTTCATAAATTGAAAATTTGTCAGCCTGCACTGAAACATTTCATTTAAACATTTTCTAGTGTTGATAAATAACCTGTGAGGGATTATATAAATACAGCAAACCCCATCTAGGCTCTGAGTGGATAGAGGGGAGGCAGCTAATACGGTCTTAATGCTTCTAATATATTGTTCCCATTTAGCATGCAGTAATTTCAGGCTCTCAGAAGAGGACAGCTTGCTCAGCCTCTCTTCATGAAACAGGCAAACCTGCAAACCTTTCACATACTTCACAGATGACAGACAGGACGGCAGAGCGCTGCAGGGAGCCTGCTCTTCTTTTGTGTGTACTTACATAACGGTGAGTTCAATGTGCCCAAAGTGACTGCAATGACCTAAAGGAGCTTTTAACATCAGATTCTTCCAAAAGTTCTACATTCATAACCACAGTGAAGTAATTCACGTTACCAGTAATTGCTAGAAAAAGAGCTCTGAACAATGCATGAGCCCTCTCTAAAAGCCTCCACTGTCATGATTGGTGTCAAGGGCTGGCCTTGCACTTACTTTTGCAACAAAAGTGTGTTTGCAGAAGACAGGATTTTCCAGGTAATACCGTGGGCAACAGAGCTAGTAATAGAACTGCCCCTCCTGCTCGTGTGACATGGAGATGGGTTGGAAATAGCATAGCAAACCAAATTCTGACTACAGCTGTGATAATGGACTGGTTTCAGCATCTGATATAGACTTAAATGTTAGCCTGAATGGTTACCAGAGAGGATGAAGATGACTGGGGTCACTCTGGGACCCCACCTGAATCCAGGTGTTGCTATGCACTGAGATTGGGATGCAAAAAGGACAATCCTTTTGAGAGATTGAAAGTGTGTAGTCAGATTTGATCACAGAAAATTATAAAGGCAAAGAAGAGATGCACAAAAATGACACCATCATTATGGTATCAAGGCCACATTATGCCCTACAGCTGATTCATGTATTTATAGGAGTCACAGGGAAAGCACGAAGACACCAAATCCTGGCACTCTGAACAAGAACACAGAACTTCTTTGGTGCAGAATCAACAAGGCCGATTCTTTGGTCAAGACTCTGTCACACAAAAAAAGGGAGTCTCATCTTGACACAGACTTTGAAGTCTCTGCTGAAATCCAGAAATGCTTTCCTCCCAGAGAGAGCACAGGAAACAAATGTAGTGCATTTGGAAATATATTTCAAAATGAATAATGTTTCAAAGCTTGGATCTGAAATTTTTTACAAGATTAAATATAGTTAATTTTAAAAAATGAAGAGAAAATGAAAGTTATATTCAATCAATAAAATTATCTCCATATGAGCAATTTCAAGTCTACTTTTGAGCAATCTTATTTTGATGCAGAAAAACAAATACAAAGCAAACAAAAAGTCTTGGACTAATACGTACTTATTGAAATGTATTTTTTAGTTCATCCACTGATCTAAAAGTCAATATTTCACTCAGCTCTAGGACCCAAAGAGAACTGTCTCAAGTATTCACTCAAAGAACTAAACAAAATCACTTGTTTAATTAATGTGATTTTCTAAGAAGAGCAGACTCAATACATTTGAGAATACCAATGTCTCTTAAGACAGGAGATTTCTTCACAAGCTCATCGTAAGAAGATTTCTCTGTACTTCTTTCCTATGCATATGTGTTCCAAGAAACATTTAATGAGCTTCACAGAGTCACTAAGAAAGAAAGTAGTCTAACTACTTACTTTCTAGATCTCTATTGAATTTCTTATTAATTAACATATTAATGTTCTGTTTTCTTAAATTTAAAGAAAGCAAAAGAACTTTTCAAATTAAGTCATGAGACAAGAATGTTAGCAGCTTTTTTCACTCTACTAATTCGTATACTCATTAAAATTTCTTCTTTTAAGAAGAAAGATAGCAATGGCAATGTTTCTATTTTTAAAACAAAGTCCACTTGACAAACTAAGCTCTTTCTTTGCTGGTTTCTTCAGATTTTTTTATCTGACAGAAATTAAATCAAACTTTTTTTTTTTTTTTTTCATCATACAAATGGTTTAAAGCATATACTTGAACAAGTAAATCTTTATGGTCTTGTATACGATGTGTCCTTCCTTGGAACAGTGGCAGGGATCCTGAAGACGGCTACTGGAATTCAACTGTGTCACCAGTCTCCTGCATGAAGTGCTCTGTTTCTTCTCTTCATGTATTGCTCTCCTCTCCCAGTCTTCCTATATGAATGTATTTAAGTTGATCTGCTTGAAATAATCCATGGAGAGTCCTCTTACTCCATCTACTATGGGAACATCAACACTACCACTTTAGTTTTGATATGAAGTGGACTTTCTAACTCAGTCTTCCAATTCTCCCCACTGACTGAGCTCCGCCTGTGTCACAGCAATATCTCACTCCAGCTGCAACTGGGCTTTCAGTATCTGGGACCAGAGTTAAGCTAGTCCCAGTGAAAACAAACAGACAAAAAAACCTCAGAAATATATAGAGGATGGAGACCTGTATACACCTACAGGTGTTACCTAGAGACAAGTTGAAGGTTTCACAAAGCAAATAGAAAGAAATAAGTGTTCACTGATACACATATCTGAATACCACTCTCTCCTGCATCTTTTTCTTCTTGCCTGCACCAGATTTAGCCTGTTCTGAAGAAATAAGTGCCCTTGTGGAGCAGTCCAAAACACTACATCCTTAGAAACAATTTTGCTTTACGTTCACATGAACTTCTGGGGTTCCTTCCTCTAGCTGGGCTTTGCTTTAGCTCTGTCCTAAGTTATCCATTCAGAACATAGTTTCTTTTAAATGCAGATAGCGAAGGCAAATCTATGCTCTGTTTGCCACATTGCTTTTCAGAAGATAGCCACAACCCAACACCTTTCTCAGCATTTCTGCTCCTACCTGTTAGCCCCAGCTTGCACATCACCTTTCTGATGCCCACACAGGCCTTTTTTTCTCTTTCCTGTGGGATGTCTGTGATAGGCTTGCCCTTTTCTTTGCTCCCTCTGGCCAAGGAAAACGAAGATGTCTTTCCCAGATGAGACAGAAATATGAGATTTAGTACAGGCTCACCTTAGGTGCTATATTTTTCTTCTAAAATCAAGCTAGAAGGAAGAGGAATTTCAGAAGGTCAAAGTGGAGAAACAAAAAAAATCTTCCTTTTGTGATGCAGGCAGCAGAATAAAGCACTGTGATCAGAACAGTAAATACTTCTACCACTATCTGCCACCATGTGAACATAGCCCAACAAAGAAATTACATCAATAGAACAAACATAATATATGATTTATACAATTGCAGTGATTTCAAATCATTGACATAAACTCCAGATTTGTGATCATGCTCAGAACTGGTTAAGGGTAGATTTACATGAGGAAGAGCTTTACTGGTAAACTGTTCAAACGCAGATCCTTACGGCCATCTAGTATATCTTAAGACCAAAGTAAAGAAATCTCTATCAGCAATGAATGTATATATTTAGTAGGTTGGTAGTCATCTTTTTCAAACTAGATCAGACTACCTTTCTTTGATTGAACTGAATGTTCAAAATCACAATGATTTTAAGAACATCATCTCTACCAAGACTATGACCATTTTCTAAAAATCAAGAACAAATCATCAGTAATGACTAATCAGTCAGTGAATCAAATATCCTCATGTTCCTCTCCCTCTTGCTTTTTGTTTTGTTTTGTCTGCACAGTCTACAAGCTGAAAACAGATTTCTCTGCCGAATTGAAGTAATGTGATAAAAAATATAGTCTTATGAATATTCTAGACCTTATCACTATATGCATTTTACAGCTGTCTGCAGTAAGCATCTTAGTCATTATTTTCTTCCTACTTGCTGTTTAGCTATTCCTGCCCAGTCTTATTTTCTCTCTATTGGGCTGCCAACCACTATACTACTTTTCAGTGTTAAAGTCCACGTAGATTAATAAACATATTAACATTTTTTAGGCTCAACAGCCCAGAAATCCCAGTTGGCAGTTTTACAATTGTTTGGTCACTTCAGAAACCACTACAGTCCCTCTGCAAATGTACATGCACTCTTTGAAGGTCTAAAACCAAGGACAAAGGACAGTGTAAATAAGATGCCCATGGGCATATTTTTTTTTCTTTTTGTTTCTTCAGTGGTTTACAGTATTTATTCTACTTTGATTATTTACCCACGCAATCTTACTTGACAGAATAGTCCTTGTTTCCAGACTGAATCCAGCTGCAGAATGTAGTGATCAGGATGTCCTGTGACTGGTCAGCTTGAGCAGATATTAAAACCTGAACACAGTGGTCTCAGTTTCCATTTGTCTTTGAGATTAAATAATATGCCCCCAAAGTCCTCTCAAACTTTGGACAACTAACATCAAACAACACTTTCTTTCAGCAAGACTACACAAATTTTAAACAAAACAAAACAAAACAAACAAAAAACAACAACAACAAAAAAAGAAGCAACAACAGATAATAAATCAGTTTAGGCTAGAATGGAAAACAAGACCTTAGCTACATGAAGACCAAGCACAAAATCTGTTGGGACAGGAGGACCAATAAAGCATTCAGGATCTGGATTCATATGCATTTGAATAACCACTGTACATTACATTACACCCAGATTCTGACAAAGAATATCTTTCAGGTCACCATACAAGCTGCTCAATGTAAAGCTAATGTCTGCGAAAAAATGTGCTTATATGATACTAAAAATTGAAATGTACCTTAAATACGCTATAGTGCCTTGGTATAGGAAAAAAACAGATGGAGCTTTCTCTAGTCAAACCTCAACTTGAAAGACACAAGCCTTGTAGAGCTGAAGCTTAGTTGGTGGTGCACTTCATGTCCTTCATGTAAAATATTCTGTCACTTTTAATTTTGTATCTTGTTTACTTTCTCTGTTACAAAAGAACTGGGACTTGTTTTTAGCAGCTCTGATTAAGTTTCTATTGATTTTCGAGATAGGAAATGGAACTTTCAGATTTCCCACATGAATTTAAAGCAAGTCAGATATTAACCTCGAGGTAAAACATCTGCCATGACATTCAAAGAATAGACAAGTACTATCTTACTGAAAACAGCATCTGTGCTCAAAGCTCAGTGCTTGGGATTTGGATTTTGAGAACAATGCAAGCAGTACGACTGTATTTTTTACATGTGTAAAAATACACATAAGTGCAACCACATTTATTCAAATTTACACTTAAGCATTATTGCACATACATGAAAACACCCTTTAAATACACAAACTTTAACTATTAAAGCACTAATAGCTAAAGTGAGTTAGACATAGTGTCAAGGGGAATTAAAAAGAATATGAAAGCCAATGCACAGCTGGAGAGAGTCTTATTTTTTACATCACCTTGTACCTAATCACATAAAGGGTATTTATTATTTTTGAGGATCAGTGTTCCCTTTCTCATCCTGTAACAACTGGCAATATGTACATATACCTGGAAGTTTATAACTTTTATTATGAAATATATCACTACTATAGGTAGTATATATATAGACATATATAGAGAGAGACATATATATATATACCTATATATATATATATAGACATATATATATATATATAGGTACTATATATAGACAGCATTTAGTAGACCAACACAAAATAAATATGCATAACAATCTGAAATATATGCCATATGCAACACCTACTGAGCTGAAAACCATTACTTTCAAATCCTTGGATGGGTTTTACTATTATGATAGTTTTCTTTAATCTAGTTCTTTGGAGCTCTATGTGATATTGGTGAATATTTCCAGACTATGCACATTTGGGAAGGTTCTGAAAACAAACCCCATCCAAAACGAAAAAAAAAAAAAAGAAAAAAATCTTTAGAGATGGAGTTGAAAGATTCTAGTTCTCTTCTTGTGAAGAACAAGAAGTCCTCACCTAATTCTCATCTTGTGAAACATCTGGTTACAATATATACCTGTCTAGCAAAACTATTTTATCAACAGACAGTGATATTTACATACTTATAATTTACAGAGTAAATTATGCCTACTATCTTATCATTACAAGAGTGATCCCACTGAGTTTTGCATCTGATTGGAGACAAGCACAGAATCTTCCTATCAATGCCCTTGGCAATAGGAGGAATACTCTGCAGCTGCTTCAACTCTGGTCAATACACTCAGTCCTATTAAAAAGGCAGTTGGTCACTGCATTCAAACACCCTTGTAAAACCACTTTGATCGACAGAGTAGAACACCTTTGAAATGCATTAAAAAAAAAAAAAAAACAAAGCCTTTATGAATGACTTAATCTTCCAGTGCTGAATGTTAATATTAAAGCTGTCACCAAAAAGATGGTAAGTTAAAGGAACTTTAAGGGTTTTTAGAAAATGCTCTAATCCAAGAAAATTTAAAAAATTTACAAGAAATCAAAACCTTAAACAGAAGATGGAAAATATAAAACTGTTTAATTCATTTGCATGAACCCGAATTCTAAACTCAAACACAACTACTGCAGACCCAGGTAAATCATCTTGCAGAAGGCCCTTTAAATGGCACTTTGGGAAACATGAAAGCATACCAGTATTAAACTGTCAAGTTATATTTAATAACAGCTGATGC
Source organism: Athene cunicularia (assembly GCF_003259725.1). Classification (NCBI taxonomy): domain Eukaryota; kingdom Metazoa; phylum Chordata; class Aves; order Strigiformes; family Strigidae; genus Athene; species Athene cunicularia. Next base: position 14,579,368 of record NW_020799117.1, on the reverse strand, counting down.
AGGCACCTAGCCATGAAAGATAACAAAGGTCAAAACTTTATGAGCAAATTAAAATAAACAAATAAAACAAAACCCTTTAGAATCTATCATTATTACCTGTAAGTTTGCATTATGGCCATATTCTGCATATTAATAAAAAGTGTAAGAACTTATATGAGATTTTTACAATTCCAAACTGTTATTACATTTGCTGAAAAACTGGAATTGCGTTGTCATTTTCCCTAGCAGTGATTCAGGAAGCCATGGGTTTTCCTTGTTCAATACAAGGCACAGAATTTTGCCTCAGATTTTTAGAAAAGAATGAAGCTATACTGAAAATCAGACCTCATACCGCCAATTAAAATAAATGTGCTATGCTTTTTCACAGCACACTACAGATATTAAAAGGATTATGTGTGCGTGTGTGAAAGATTGTATGGATTGCAGAATACATAATAAAGAGGTAATAAATATATAGCGTGAAAAATGGCACCACTAATTTCCATATGCTCACCTGCATGATAACAAGGCAGATCATTTACGTGGGAGCAGTAACACTTCTAACACCATGTTTGTGAGACTGTACTTCTCAGTGACCCAGCCATTAAACCAGGTGGCTGAAATGAAGCACTTAATTTGGGAAAAAAATTAGAACAGTATTGTTGAAAATTCTCTATTACATTTGTACTACTACTAAATTATTCATGAGAAAGGAACTTAAAACTTATACAAATTTTTTCCTTTTTCATATCAACAAGCTACATTTTTATTTGGTGATTGCCTCTGTAGAGTTTGCAGAGCAACTGTAGTTAGACTAGAGATCTGCTTATGCAGCAAAAATATTTTAGGAAAGGTGGTTTCCACCTGAACAGATTTGTGTTGTTGACATTTATGGAAAAAAAACTCTACACATTTCCATTTGTATACCTAACAGAAATACATCTTTGAGCAATCAAAGTCAGTCATTTTGCATTTCAAAAGATTTGCAACTCCTCTGAATTTGCCAAAAAAGGCAGTCAACGTTTCCTCATCCACAATGGAAAATGATACCCTATACATGTACAGAAATCTATAGAATATTACCATGCCACATAGTCACATTCTGCAGGAGGCCTATATTTAACAAATGATATATTGACTAAGTCACAGGTAATACACAATCTTTTTGTGAAGATAATTAAAGATTAAATCATCACCTGTTCCTTCAGCTGCTTTTTGTTAGCAGTATCCACTTCTGCCTATAGGACTGTCTTACTACTGCCCTTCTTCAGCTGCCATGAAACATTCCCACTGGCTTCACATATATGCACTAGAAACACATGAGGCTTCAGAACAGGCAGTTACTTTTACTAGTTATTACCAGAATCTACTGAAACTGAATAAATACAGCCAAAAGAAATAAAAAATAAAAAAGAATGCTAGTTGAAATTTTCAATTGAATTAGATGTAGCCACATTTGAATTGCACATCTGAACAGTCCATTTATAGTCACTTCTTGTGAGCATTCAGTTTACAGGCACAGATGTTCGGGGAAAATACATTTTAATCTCAGGATGAGATCATTTAAATATAGCCTTCTGTGAACATTCATACCAGTCAGGGAACAAGAAAAACACCAATCAAATTATATGACTAATCATTTTTAAGCTGTGTACAGATATATATTTGAATTTCAGATGCCAATCTGAAAAATGTGCCTCAAAGCTTTAAGGAACATTCAAGAAGTGTTCATGGAAACTTTATTAATGGCAGAAGAGATACCCATCTTCACGAGTGGCTCAAAGCAGATTATTAAAAGAATTTGAAAATAATATAAATTGTCCTTAATTGACAGTTTTATGGAATAACAGTTTCATGGGTTCCATGGTGAGAATACAGTACTTCAATGTTTGATGATGTTTCTATAAAAGCAGGGATTCAAATATTAATGAATGATGATTAAGAAAGAAATTGCTTAATCCACATGAAGATTAAGAATTGGACCAACTGGAAATCCATCTTCCACAAATGTTCTTCAGGCTGGAGTGATTCAGATGCTTTGACTTTCTAGTCTAATGAATCTCACTGAAATCTAGTAGTTGACAACTAACCCTTTTCAACAAAGAATTTCCTACAGAATTATCCTTTTCAAGGTAGCTCCCCTGTTCTCTTGTTCTCAGCGGGCTGAGGTTACAGGTGTCTACAGTTAAAATGTACTGTTTCAGAACTGCTACCACTTCCTACTTCTCCACTGGGAGTGCAGCCAAACTACTCTGAGACCACTGTCTTCTCCACCTACTGTCAGACTTAAATCTGTAGGACACACTGGAACCATTTTAGAAAAATGTCAAAAAGAGACAGAAGGGGTAAAAATAGAAAGATGATAGCAGTGTTTCTTTGCAGAAAACTATTTTCCATGACAGATGACAAAAAAGTGTAGTTTGAACAAAAGCATATTACAATATAAACCAGCAAAAAATATACAAGTAGTTTCTCTCTACACAGAAGGTAAATTAGCTGCTTTTTTTAAAACTTACTCTGAATACAAAGCCACTCAAGCAACATTCAGTTCATTTGCCTTTTCTCTAATTTCTGTAAATAGGCACAATGTTAATATGTGACATATTGTTAAGCCTAAGGTTTGGAAAGTATTTTGTGATCTTCAAAATGAGTTCCAGAATGTTATTATTTTACGTTGATTTCACAAACAATTAAAATGCACTATCATGCAATGCAGATTATGACATTAATTAGACAGAGGCTTGATTCTGATTAAAGCTAATTTGTGTCAGCAATAGCGTGGCCAGCAGGGACAGGGAAGGGATCTTACCCCTGTACTCAGCACTGGTGAGGCCGCTCCTCGATTCCTGTGTTCAGTTTTGGGCCCCTCACTACAAAAAGGCCATTGAATGACTCGAGCGTGTCCAGAGAAGGGCAACGGAGCTGGTGCAGGGTCTGGAGCACAGGTCGTATGGGGAGCGGCTGAGGGAACTGGGGGCTTTAGTCTGGAGAAGAGGAGGCTGAGGGGAGACCTCATCGCCCTCTACAGCTGCCTGAAAGGAGGGTGCAGAGAGCTGGGGATGAGTCTCTTGAACCAAGTAACAAGCAATAGGACAAGAGGTAATGGCCTCAAGTAGCATCAGGGAAGGTTTAGACTGGATATTAGAAAGTATTTCTTTCCAGAAGGGGTTTCTGGGTGTTCGAATAGGCTGCCCAGGGCAGTGGTGGAATCCCCATCCCTGGAGGGGTTCAAGAGCTGGGTTGACCCAGCCCTGAGGGATATGGTTGAGTTGAGAATGGTCAGTGTGAGGTTAATGGTAGAACTAGATGATCTTCAAGGTCTTTTTCAACCTAGATGATTCTGTGATTCTGTGAAACACAGACTTTTGTCCACTCTTTCAACATCTTCTGACAACTTACTTTCAGTGAATAGGATAATAGATATATGGAAGGTACTTCTGTTGTTAATCACATGTACAGGAGAAAGTGCTCAGATATTGAGAGATATTAAACTTGTTTGAATCAGTGTAACTACTGGCACTCTGCAAATTTTCATTCCAGATATCGTATTGTGGTTCTCAAGTACTTTATGAACAAATGATGTGGAGGAGTGCTAGGACCATATATCCTCGGAACAAAGTCTAAATCAGTAGAGGTAACAAGCAGCAAGTTAATACAAAGTTATTTTCCAATCTCTTCGTTGGTTTGCAAAGCTCAAGGTTACTTGATTAATTGATCAGGTATTATATTCTTCCCTGGAGAATGAACAAGATATCTCTACTGAAAAATCTATAAAATGGAATAAGCATATTACTAAAGGAGGCCAAGAACTTTAGTCTTATTTCCACAAGGAATAATTTAGGCTTATTTTTCTAAATAGTCCCACCCTAAATAACAAGACCAAACACTTGGTGAAATAAATCTTTCCCTGCTGTCTATGGTTCACTTTTGGCATTCACATCCCAGAGATACATACAGTAATTGAAGCTTCAGAAAAATCTGAGACATGTTTTAAAGTCCTATGTATGAATAAGAAAAAAATATGCTGGATTTTGTTGCTTTAGTTCTAACCAGAATGCCGTTATTTAATTTCATGCAAAGAAGGCATAAAACACTCTGTTCTTAATTAGTTCTTGATACAGCTTATCTGCTTTTATGAGGGTTTGTCAGCACAGCATGAATCAGAATCATAGGAGACCACTACTTAGCTTGAGTTTATGCATGATTTGTCTTTAAAAACAGATTGGTTTGAATTGTTGGATCGCAGAGTAATTGCAGACACTATTGACTTTATCTATATAACAGGTCAAATGTGATTGAGATGCTCCCTTTTCAAGTGCAGTATTTATCATCGGGATGACAAAGCTTCGCATGTATTTAAGACCATAAATGGCACACATTTGCGAGGATTTATGTTAGTAAGTTTGGAAGTCATTTATCAGTTGAAAAACAGAAATGGCAATCAAATACAAGTGAGGAAAAAATACCAAATGAGCTTTCACTGCTATATTATTTTGTGGATTATAGATACTGCTAGCAGTAATCTCAAACTCCCAAAGTGCTTCTTAAAAGCATGATTAACTCTCAGAACACCCTTGTGGAGAAGGTAAATATTATCAAAGCATTTTACAGGTGAGGTTGCCACCGTACCAGAAGGCAAACTGGCTTGCCTTCACTAGTGCGACAGGCTATTTGTTAATGCAAGAGGGGAGTATGTGAGTATCACACATGGTAAGTGTGCTCACTCAGGATGGCCCTACTTCTTTTATTAGTTTCTGCACTGTTCAAAGACCTTTGCATAGAATGCTCTGCAAAGGGGTATGCTCAGCACTCAGACAGCTGCGAAGCAAGAAGGGGCTAAGGAGTTTTACAAGATTATCTTTGTCTGCCTTGAGTGTGCTGTTATTCTTTCGCCACTAACCAGCATCCAGACTGGAAAGTTTCATGCTGTGAAGCACCTGCTGTTCCTCCATGAAGGGAGGAGAATGACAAGTTGTCTCCCTTGTGCTAAGAAAGCACAACCAGCCTCAGTCATCTACTTCAGTGTTGCATCTTTAGCTCAGGCGTTCTGCCTGCTCTTGCACAGGCTAACAGGATCTGCCTAGCATCAGAAAAGATTTTGCTTATTAATTGTACAGCTAATCTAAACAAAATGAAGGAAAAAAATGGGTTTCCATTTATGTTTTCCCTGCAATACTTTGTAAACTGTAACCATACATAGGTTTTTGGAGTATTGCAGTAATGGAAAAGGCATTTCTCTGGTAAGGGTTATGGTTTCTTCCCAGGGAATCCTAAAATGCTCTCCATTCATGGGCATGATCCTGCAAGTGCTGGCCATGAAGAACTCCCTGCAGGTCCAGTGGGAGTTCTGCTTGAGAGGTTTTGAAGCTTTTAACAATATTAGACTGTAACAGCCCCCTGAGGAGTTTGTGAACACGCCAGCCAATATGGAGCACAGAAAACCACTACTCTTACAAAATGTGTCACAGGATCTTTTATCCACACAAAGTAGACAGATTATTTGAGAATGAGTCAAACTACACACACACACACAATCATGGCCACACACTCAACGCCAGCAATTCCACCACCGTACAGTGCAAGCTCTGCCACACAAGGACGCGTGTCATTATGTTCTTTGTCAGACACAATACAACAGGGACATGAAATTTAGGGTGCTGCTAAGTGCCACCAATTTTAAAATAAGAAATTAAAGAACATTCTTAACATTTAACTAGGGTAAAACTTTAAGTCCAAAACTCTGGCATAAGTCTGAGGCACACTAGCACAGCCATGAAGTGAGTGAGAACACTTCCAAACTTCAGGGTGGGTACAGAGTGCATTTCACAAAATATTATCTCAGGCTTAAACTTTGATATCTTATTTCAGAAATCAAAGATTAAATTGCTTTATTTTACGATCTACAACGCTACATATAATTATTACTTTAGTTACGGTCTGTGTTGTCAAGCACAGTACAAGACTGCATGGATAAAAAGTCTCATGTGGAAAACAGGATGCTGTTATGTAGTTTTGATTTATGAATAATACAGTATAGTCCTATTTGTTATGCTATTAAAGGTTGTATAAACACTGAAGTACAGGACAGATGAACTTGCACGATCAACTTCCATTACGACATTTTCTAATTTACACCGCATGATTTTGTAAACCAAATAATTTTCTTTACATTTTATCTCTGTGCATATGAAATGTAATATTGAAAAAAAAGTACAAAATAGTTAAATATGCTGAGGATGAAAGAATATTTTGTGTTTTAATTATGGAAAAATTTTTGAATTTTCTAAGCTAGAAATTAAATTTGGAATACTAAAAAATGGGGGGTTTATTTTATTACTGATTTTATTGCTAATATTACTATTTGTACTTTGGGTTTTTTTTTTCTCCATCTGCAAAACAATCAGATTCATAAAATGTTGACAAAAAAAAGAGAAAAAACATCAAACACAAACCTTCAGGAAGACTCCTCCCCCCATTCCTCATTTTGCTTTGGAACTCTATAAAGTTGGGAAGATGAAGAGAGTAACTTTCTCCTGAGTTGCTCAGTTTTGCAACAAAGGCAGCTGGTGTGCTGCATTTCAGCACTGAGCAAATGTCACACCAATCGTCATTTCCAGTAGGTGGAGAACACTGAATGTGGTACACATGCCCTTTTCAGCAAGAGTCTGTCCCAAGCATTATGGACCCTCACAATGTTGTCCACAATCAGTTATGTGCTTGCTGATGATCACATCTTCAAACAGAGGACACTGTTAAATGATTTTTTTTTTCCTATCAAGAGCAAGCATCTTTGTGCAAGAGCTTCTTACTAACAGGCATTTGGCAGGAAATCCACAAGGTCATCTGTAATAGAAAAATAATGGAGCAATTTGAAAGCTGAAGCCCAAACATTTGCTTGTAAAAGCTATGGCCAATTGTCAACTTCGTATGTTTGAGATAAGGTACCTATTTTTATAGTTTAGATTCTCCAAATTGCCCATGAGCAGGTAAAACTGAAAAAAGTGTCATTTCCACTGGGAAGTTCACACAGAGGCTGCTCTTACCTAGACTCAGCCATTTTGCTTCTCAGGGCAGTATTTTGATAACTACCTTCTACACAGAAGAAATCTGCCAGAATTTACAATCTACTCTTTAATTGCTGAAATTAACACTCATTTTAATGGAATCATTGCCTAATAGTAGAGAAACAGCCAACACTGCCGTAACATGTTGCTATGCTGGGCTGTATAAAGGAATTACTCTTTTCAAGGGTATAGTAAAAACAGCTTTGAAAAATCACACATATTTCAAACTGATACAGGTTTGGGGGCTTGAGTATTGATCAGATTAACTGTCCCTTCAGTCCAACTTGTATCATCATTCCAACTTCTTAACCACCACAGAGCAACCATATGATTAAAGCACAATTCTGACTTTGCTGACTATTGTCTGAATGGTTGTATTTGTTACTAATGTACGGTCTGGCTCATGGCATTAGTGATTTCTCAAATTTAGCAGCAAACAACTTTTCATAGGCATGGAGTTCTTAGCACTTTTCTCTAATTTGGTCCACACAATGATCAAAAATCCCTGCAAATTGTTATATATAGCTCATGTCACAACCTGCATGAAATACACATTTTTGTAGAACAAATAAAACTGCCTAAAAGCTAAAGCAAACAACTTTCAAATTATATGAGCATATCTAATTGAAGAGTTATTTGTTGAAAGAGCAATGCTTAAAATAGCTCGTAGTTTCCCCTAGAAAGATAACAACAAACTGAAGTTACAATTTAGAAAGGATGATTTTTTTAAAAAACAGAAGAGGAGGGAAAAGTTATGGTGTAAGATGAACTTAACCACTGAGGCTGAATGGTACAATGCATAGATTCGTTTGTTCCATGATAAAGAAGGAATCTGGTTATGTATCTTTCTAAAATAATTGGGTAAAAGAATGCTTTGCATGCAGCCAATGAGAGTTTTTCCATCACCTTAGAGAGTCAAGATTTCACCATTTTTCTCTACAACCAGGTAAGTAGCCTATGTAATGCCTATCCTTTCTAATCAAAAATATTTTTAAGTACTTGATTCATGGTATGCCAGCTTGTCACATACCTGCCACAGATGTAGGAAGCACATATATTATTTACATTTTTAGCATTTAAATTGAGCAAGTACTGTTATTGTCAAATTTTGACTGTGGAATGAAATGTAGGAAGACAACATACCTTCTATTTTCCCCGACAACAAACTGTATGGAAATATCCACTAAAAAATAGACTACATTATGAAAATATTTGGCACACATTATTAAAATATTTGAATTGGCATTCAAAGAGTTAATGATGACTCCTGACCCACACTAAACTGCTGTGGCTTTTATGAACTGGCGTTTCTAGTGGTATCATGCAATGTTCCTTCAATAAGGCCATAAGAATACAGTAATTTAGTATCACGACAGCTTTGTCTGCACATACTTCTGCTATAGTCCAAAGACTGGCCTTTCATAGTCGCTGTTCTCTAACTCACTTAAAATTCTCACTGGTTTGGTAATGTACATAGAACATTTACTTACAAACACCTATACGAGGAGAGCAAAACTAACCACTGACCAAATGAAAGCTGTGTAATGCCAAGCTCATTACACCTGACCACTCACAGTCAGAATCAAAATATTTTTGCATGCACAACTCTTTGTGGTGAACTGGTGATAACAGCATCTTCCTATTACTGTAATGATTGACAATTTTGTTACAGGTTAAGGTCTGCAAGCTACCTAAATTATTACAAGGAATACAGGAAAAATCTGATGTCTTTCTTGAGGAAGAACAGGAAATAACACAATAACCCCTGTGAATGCATATATGCTACTTTATATATTTCTATCTATATGTAATATGTAGATGTTATCAATGTCTGCATCAATGTCTGCAGTGTACATACACTCCTCCTTTGACCCACAGAAATTCCATCTGTCACTTCTTGCATACAATTCCTCCACTGTGTTTTAGAATGCTTTGTTCACAGGACTGATAGACCATCTGGCTACAGCTTTTTCTTCAATTCTTTTCTCTATGTTCTAGGTTTCTTCTAAACTCAGACTCCTTTTTGGCTATTTCATCTACTTTGATTACAAATCAGTATTTAGCACTACAGCTATGATTCTGCTGTTAGATGTGGCTCGAGAACATCAATATAAGGAAAGGTGATAGAAATGCACTGTAGGTCAGATTCCCCATTGGAAGCTTCCTGAGGAAAGTTACTCTTTTCTCATGCACCACAGAGCCTAACCCTTTGCTGCTTCCCACAGCCTGTACCAGGTAGTTTTGTGCTCTAGCTTCTGACATTCAATTTAGACATCAAACATATTGTTTTATCATTGTAAGTTGAAAAACGTCACATATGAGAGGTCCAGATTCAGCTGTCATTTCATAACATGATTATACAGGACTTGAGCTCAGAGTTTTGTAGAGACCTATTTCTGATCAAATATACAAAGAGTAAAAAGGTAAGAAGCCTTCTCTTGCACGTGAAAATGTTAACTGAGGAAACACAGAATTTAATTTGTGCAATGTCACATGGACTAATTTTCTGATGCTACTTAAGCGAAAACTGAAAACCACACTGAAAATCAGATAGCAATACATATTATCAAGTTAGCTGAGAGAAGAACTTTAAATAATTCACTTATTTTAGAGTAAGAAGGTTTTGTTGCTTGGACCCATCCCGTATTATTGCTAAAATGTCTTTTGTTGTACACGAATAAACTCCATCTAAACATTACATTAATACTGACACAACTTAGGTCTTCTACATTTTTCTTTCATCTTACTCTAAGTTTCTATCTAGAACATGGTACGAAGAAAAATGAAAGCTTTGTGCAGTATAATAAACATTTCCATAGAAGTCTACATAGTATTTCTGCTTTACATCATGTTTCATTTATCAACCTGAATTAGGCTTTTGAAAGAGAGGGAACTGCAGCTTTGCAGTTCAGTACCTTTTCTAGTCTTTTCTTGCAATAACAAAATTGCTTAATGTCATTTCAAGTTCATCCTGTTCCATACACACATGTACGCAGAGCTATGGGTAATTCACTTATACAGTTCAACATCTCCTTTGTCACAGATGGTAAATGTGCAGATTTTTCCCTCAAGGAAAGAAACTCTTTTATAAAATAATTGTATATTCTGCTCATTTTTTTTTTCCTTCACTGATGCTCTTGTATTGTTATTATACCCTGTCAGGCTGGTAATTAGCATTCAGGCTCCATCTGACACAAACGCAGCTCTCAATCCTCCTTAAAAATCCCTTAGGACACACATGATAAGTAAAATAATGTGAGCCACTAAAGGGGGAGAAGTACTAAAAAAATAAAGAAAAAGAATGAACGAATAAAAAACATGAGACAGTGAATAACCACAGACTGCTTTTGTCATGCAGTCAATGCATGGCTCTTGTTCAGTGAACTGCATGGAGCTAATCCTACTGTGTGGAATAAGCTCTCAGAATGCTACAGCTGTCTTCCTACAGTTCTCCTTTGCTTTTCCTACACAATGATCTATATCCTCTTCCTAGTCTCACCTTTATTCCAGACTCCTAAGGCACCCAGTGTATATGGGTTTCCCTCTTTTAGTCACAGTGATTGCCCCTCCTCCTTTTTCAGGTGTCTCAAGTGAGTAAACATTTCTTCTTTCAGATCAATCATTATTTCTTGAACACTCTGTCACACATGATACTTAAGGTATCATATTGTTCTGAACTCTTCTAACTAGATTATATCGCTCCTGGTAAGATGATAATGTTACCTTAGAGCTATGTGCACATACCAGAATTATTCCATATTCAGTGACGATGCTGTCACTGGAAAGAAGAAGAAACAGAATTTTTCTTGCAGTTCATACAAGATACATCTTTCCAGTAATTTCACCTTTAAATTATCAGTGTGATCACAGATTAGGTCCAGCCCAGAAATTATGTAAGACTAGTACCACCACATAGTTAATTTTTGTCTGAAACTGTATCCTCACATAGGCTTGTATTTTCATGTAAGACAGACAGGATGTGCTGAAGACAGCAGACTGGCGTAGCACTCACACTGTGTCACCAACCCATCTTATCAGAGATGATGAGCCAGAGCTTTCTGTCTTCACATACACGCAGCAACAGGAAAGACAGAGTACTAACTCCTACTGAAACTTGTGGTTTAATATAATCCCAGCATCCTATAGAAATAACCACAAAAAGACCTTTGTACCTCAATACCAAATTAGTATGAAAAATTGCTAGGCCAGAGGCCTCAGAAGTCCAATGGCTCTCAGCAGTCATACAGCAAGGTAGAGGGTCACTGATCTCATAAAGTTCTGTGGCTTGACATAAATCCTGAATACTAGAATTCTTAATTTCGTGATGTCAAAAAATGGTGTATCCTAGCACCAGCACAGGAAACCAGATTTGATACCAGGCCAGTCATTTAAGGCTTCTGAACACTGACCTCAGATCTGTCTATTGGTATAAGACTAATAAGCAAAAGATATTCAGCCAGTAGCATCGCAGTATGTTGTGGCCTAGACATGAAGTTCGGGAGTACAGCAGACCATCAGAACATGCAGAAAGGTAGGTAAGGTTGGAATGCTGTGCCATGGAGCTCACAGCTACTCTGCTTCAGCTCCAGCCACTCTGCTAAATCTGAGGAGCTACTGAACATGCAGAAAGTTCAGCATCAAACACAGTATGCGGTTCTCAGATATGACATCTTCATAAAAAAGCTACTGACTTGTTAACAGAGATGTATGCCTTAAAATAAGAACATCAAATTTACACTAATATTAATTAATGCTCTGACCTGGCACTATATGCCTACATCATTTTTAGATCCTAGAAAAACTCACCCCGTTCAGAGAAAGTATGTGAGAGAGAGACCTATTCAGACCACTGACACAAGGTGTTGAAGAAGAAGTCCCTGAAGATCTATATTTGTACAGTAGACCTCCACAGCTGAGGTAACGCTGCAAGTGTAAGCAGAGCCTGATTCATGCTTTATTTCACTGCACAAACACAGTGTCTGAGGCCTCCACAGATATTTGTCCACAGGTGGGAGAAAATCAGTTGATAAAAATCACTGCTAATCAAATGTAATTTCTAACTGTAAAATGCAGTCTTAGAATGATTCCAGTATTTAAGAAGTTTTAGATGAGAAGAGATATCTCACCCCGAATTAATTCCTATGAAAGCGAGATAAGCATGGGGGGGACTACACCAGCCAATTCTGAGCACCCCCAGCATGTTGCATTATTTTCGTGTGTTTAATGGAGTCTTGTGTCTTTTCTCTTTTAACTGACTGGGATGCTGTGTGAAATACTACACCTGTAACATTCAAATATCTAACACAATCAGCATCTGACACAAGCAGCATCATACTAAGAAAACAAACAATACAGTCAGCTAAAAATGCTGCCTCAGTCCTGTATAAAAAAAGTGGAAGAATAACATTCAAACCCCTTCTGTTTCTGCATGTCACAGACCTAGAAGCTTTTAGGATTATTTTGATAATTCAGAGTGTTCTCTCATACTAGTATCTTCATCTTTTACTAGGTAAACCAAGGAGAAGGATTAGGGATTCTGTTAGTCTGGGATTTATGGCTACAATGGATTTAAACACATGAAAGCCATCTGCCACAGCACCCAAGAAGGAACTATTACATACTCAAATCAGGAAAAAACCATTAGTGGTGGATTTTACGCTTTTTGCAGTAGAAGCAAAACTGTGCCTTATCCTGACCTCTAACTATACAGTTTACTTCTTACCAAATTAATAAGCCAACCTTCAGAACACATTTCTGCAGTATCTGCTTACATGTTCATACTGTCCATGTAGCAGAATTCCTATTTTCCTGGGTTCTCAAAAGTCCAGAGACCCAAAAGGGGCACCTGCTGGAAGGACTGAGAGGGATGAATGTTCAGACTCAACATTGCTACTCAGCCTGGAGGCCATATGGCTCTCAGTTGCCTCTGTGTAATTTTAGGTGGCAATATATCACAATGTCAGGTGATATGTCAATGACATTTCATCTCAGTACTTCCCCCACAGTTCACATCATGGAGGTGAACCATTTTTCACAGAAGATGTATACTGTATAAATAGGAAGATGTATATGCATCTGAGTATGGAGATGTTCAGTTGTGCTGGGGAACTGACTCGACAGTACAGCACAAATCTTTTCTGTAAAAGGCACTGGCTTTCTAGCATTCTCCTAACAAATGTGGGGCTAATCCTAAAGAGCCTCTGGAGAAGCAAGTGGAGGCAACTACAGTGACAATGCTGTCCACTCTAAAGGCACAACATTTTATGGATAAAACCTCCTGGGATGTCCTTTCCTTTAAATCTTGTGTGGATTTCTTGGAGGACTGGATGATTAAACTCTGAACTATCACTAGTCTCAGTATAACAAAACGCCTAGTTCTTTGCTACTTTGAATCTTACTTTCTCTTCCTGAACTTCTTTGAGAAACATTTTAAATTATATATTTAACATCCACCTACCCTTCTATCTTTAAAGTTCTGCTAGCTAAATGGACAGAAATTTCCAACTACTAAAAGCAAGAATCCATATCACACATTTCCCATGTTTGATCATGCCTCTTTTGTCATTTATTGGAAAAAGCAGATATACATAATATCACATTTCTCTGGATAGTACACTGACCTGTGTAAAACAACTTACCAGAGAGTAATCTTCTTTCATGAAACACCATTTTTTCTGATGCCTTCAAGGCAAAAGATGTAGGCATCCAGTTCTCTGGGTAGCAAGGGAGAATTATCTTCATAGATTTATTGAGGGAATAAATACAACTTTGCTAACTGATTACTTCCATTCATTCTAATGGCAACATGTTGCTTCTCCAGCAATTAATAAAACAAACATGCCCCATACCAGGGAAAAATGCTGACCATACTAGAAAAAGTGAGCCAATACATTGTCCAGGCATGTAAATACATTGACAGCATAATTAATCCTCAGTACATAATCAATGAGGAACGGTAAGGTCTTCTGAAAAATTGAAGACACCAGAATGAGACTGAATTTTCTCTGAGCTAAAATGTGGAGTCACTAGTCAATGAATCCTCCCTCAGGAGACTGTAACAAATACAAAGAACCAGCTCAAGGACAGCCAGAGTTGTAAATTGAGAGCTATAAAAAAATAATAATATAACGATTGTGCCAGCATGTTTATAATTTATAGGTTAGAGTTACAGGTGAGAAATAGGGGTTAGCAGTCTGTTATAATCTGAACTTGAGTCAGTAAAGCACTGCAGAACCACTAAATCACCACTTCTCTCATTGCATGTAGTTTAAAAACATATAATAAAACTATCAGACAAAGCCACTTTCTTTTAGGGTTTGAAGCTGGAGCCGTGGATACCAATCTGTTCAAAGTTAAGAGTGCTACTAGGGAGTCCAGCAAAGGGAAGCTCTTAATTTTTGTTATAGTCATTTTTCCTTTGCATTGGGCACTTGTCATGAAAGTACAAAAAGCACAGGGGTCTCTTTTTGTCATAATTGAGGCAGGCAAGAAAATAAGAGTTCCATTTCACATTACATTTTGGTGTTCTCAAATTTAATTCCATTTTGATAATCTAATTCAAAGTACCAAAAAAAGTTTGAGCATGCATTTAAACAGACTGGAACTGGAGCCTTTAATCCTATGCAGTGCTGAGAAACTGTTTCACATTCCCTTCTCCCAGTGGGTGTTGAGGTCACCGCTTACCGCAGAGCAAATTGGAGTCTAGCAGGACTCTGTTCTTTGTAAATAGGGGGGGCTGCCTCGCTGTGCTCTGCTGGGACTGAGCAGCCATTCCAAAAGGGTTTATATCAAGGTTTTGGGCTGTTTCTTGGAAATGACTTGCCCTTAGAGAAACATGAATTAAATGGAGCAACTCTACACGCATTTGCTAATAACTGCACAGATAGCAGTATACCACTTTTCCTTTTTTTTCAGTCATTCATCTTTCAAAGTTTCCTCTGCTTCCCATGAACAGAGCAGTCGTTACTGCCAATCAATCTTGTTACATCCTTTACAATGTATAGGAAAGTACTGGAGCACAGTACATAAAGATGGACCTATATCCATTCAGACTTTCGTTTAATGATAAAGTATAGCTATAAATACTTAAAAAAAAAAGTTATAAGAAACCTTCAAGATGCTGCCTGTTTATCTGACACAATCATCATGTGAGCTGCAACTCATCTTCCCTTACAAGCAATATACCGTATCCCTCAGCTATCGTGATCTGCATTTAACCTGAACTGTGAAATACCAACTGGCAGTCAGTATTCTTTGCCTATGAAAGGATATGAAAAATTTTCCTGATTGAATTACTTGTCTGCATGCTGTATCTATCTTTCATGTAAATTTTCTATGTGCATTTTTAATTGCTAATTACTCCCATGGAAGATAGTTGCAGCATTAATGTTAACTAAAAATTACTGCTAGAAAAAAATTTTCTGGAAAATAAAGGAGATCAGTAATGCAGTGAAACTGGTAGCTAGTAAGAGTGCAGCCAACCTTTTACAGTGAACAAGTCCAGTGGTATGGTGCTCTTTCTACATTTAGATCCCTTTCTTTGAAACAAGCCTAACAAACACACTGACAGTTGTGTGACAGACAGAAAACCTTCCAGGCAAGCTCATAAGCTACATCTTTGTGGGGGCTTGACAGCACTTTGACTTTCTCTGGTACTAACTGAGTAAGTAAACAAAATTGAAATAGTAGTCCTCTGTTCTCACATTTTCAGTAAAATTGTTTCTCTTAGACTCAGCTACACACCAGTCAGTGGAACCTCAAGATAGTGTTAAACATTTATTCTGAGCCATCACAGGTTCTTGGATATTGTGAGAGAGAGGAATTGGGTAGAGCGAGGCAGTGTGGTATCTGCAGACAAGGCTTAACACTGACTTACCAGCCATCTTTATAGAAACACAATTTTACACGGGGACTTGTCCCTAGTACCAAAGGACTTTGAGCATCTTGGAATACTTGCTATTGAAAGAAATGTATAATTAGTTGATGAATAACTTCAGACCTTCTCAAGACAAAGTTTACCTCTCCATAGCTTCAGCCTAGGGAATTGAAGGTTGAAAAAAAGAGCTATAGGATAACAGGAAAGTTCACATCTTCTGAATAGATATAATGTTTCCCTTATTACAGAGTAAATAAAGAAATTTAAAAAACCCAATTAAAACCAAAACCACAGATGCCCCATTCTGAGGTAGTTTTTTAGAGTTAGATTCACTGTTTGAGTAACCAGCAAACCAGCATCTTAGGAGACCCCTCACATACAGCAAGAGAGAAACTGAGCCAGAAAGAAAGGCTCCCAGTCCACTTATGCTCTGGGTTCATCTCACTTGCAACACGCTGTAATCAAATGAAACTGCTCTGCTGGAAAGTGTCTGATGCATTTAATATCTACTTCTGTGGTTTACATTTAGCTGTAAACTGGGTTTAAGATCGCTAACATAAGACCAGAGTAGCACCGAGGTCAGCACACGCTGAAAAGCCCACACTGGAAGCACCTGCTGTTTTGAGATTCCTGCCGCAAGACAGTAAAAAGCTTCTGCAACTGCAGTTGCAAAAGTGCAAAAAGCCTTATAAGTACTTCAGGAAGGAAAGTAGAAGTCGAGTACAAATCTGAACTTTTTTGAGCAGCCTGCTTTCATCTCAAGGGAATTTAGCATTTCTGTAGACCACAGCTATTATAGGGTCATCTCAGGTAGAAAGGTCCAAGCCCTCTCAGCTCTCACCCATCAGAAGCAATGTTTCCAACTTCCCTAGAAAACAGAAACACAGTGAGAGTGGAACTAAAGGCTAAGTGTCATGTGAACTCCATGATACATGTTAGGTAACAAATGACCTGGTACATTACCCACAAGCTTCCTATCTGACTGGATTCACTGTAAGCCAACTGGTACAGGCAAATCTGCTTTATTTCCAAGCTGTCTTTATTTATTTAGCTATTTCAAACTATTGAAACTATCAGACTATTGAAACTATCACTGCTTCTTTACATGTTCTCAGCTTGGGTAACTGCAAATATGAAATATCTTTAAGATGCAGCTATTTGAAAACATTGCATACAAGGGAACTAGGTTTAAGTAATTAATTACATGTCTCAGAAGTCAGAATGAGGTGATTCTATACAAAGTTGCTCCATCATAACCTTGAAACCTTTCAGAATTTAAATTCAAGCCCCACAGACACCTCTATTTTGGGGAGCCCAACTCCTCAGGAGGTTTCAGGCTTTTAATAGGAAACTCTTCGCCTGTATGCCAGAGCCAAAGCCACAGCTGTGTTTTAGCAGAGCAAATCCACTGACTTGGGTCAAATTCAGGATAATTTACATCACCTATGGGATCTTGCATACCTTGAGTAGACTGTTGTATTCTCTCCAGGAGAAAAACAGATATTTGACCTGTATGTATATTTGAATATGACTTTCCATTTGTCAGTATTTGTATCCTTTGTCTAAAGAAGGGAAGCACCAAGTACCTTCTGCAGGAAAAACTTCCACCAGGTCAGCCCTGGCAAAATAATAATAAAAAGTTATAAAGTGGGACAAACAGGAAATACATTTTCAAGCTTGTCTGACTTTAGTTCAATAATCTCCTTGGTGAATTTACTAAATTTGCATGGAGGTTGGTTTTTTTTTTTTTTTTCCTAATCTCATTATAGGTTCTTGAAAACAGGAAATTGCTTCCATTCTAAGAGATCAATTTACTTGCATATATAGCATGATGTTTCTCTGTGGTTGCAGTTGTAGGAATAAGCTTGAGATGAGAAAGATTTTTCTTTTGCCAACAGATTTGCACAGAATACACGGTCTTCAAATAAAAGAATCATGATGTGCACATTCCTTAGGCACTCGGTGTGAGCTATCCAGGATCATATGAGTGGGACATACAGAAATACAGATATACAGCAAGCCCTGGCCAGAGCAGTGCCATTACAGATTGCCTCTAAATGACAGAGGCTTCAGGATTGTGAAGGGGCTGTTCCGCACATCATCATGTTTTCACTGTGCTTGTCCGGAGCTCTTTTGTGATAAATTAGTGTTGACACTGTCAGGATTAATTTACGCTATTGCCTCTCTGTTACTTGAGAGACCCTCAACGAGAAATTCTTCTTTGGAAATTCCAGCAGAAGGGCTTACAGTATTGTTTATACTGAAACCACGCTGACATAGGAGCTCGAAGGCAGACAAGACACGTGAGCAAATGTGAAGGTCTATAAATAACAGACATGGAAACACGAAGAAAAAAGGAGTGTACTAATGCAATCAACTACAAAGCTATCCCAGGTTTCTTGTAGAGGTATGCAGGGGGAAAGGGCCTTCTTTTATATATATATATATATATATATATACATACATATATTTATTTTGATACTTTTTTTTTTTTTTTAAGGAAATAACAAAAAAGCCTTGTTCTTAGTCAATCTAAAAATCAGTTGGGGGGAGCAAATTTTCAGCATATGGTTATGAGTTTACAAATATTTTATTAAAAATTAAAGGTCTATAAAGGGACCTATGCAGCATCCACAATAATTTCATCATATTCACTGAAAATCTTCATTTTTAAAAGAATCTTAAACTGTCCAAAAAATTCAACTTGCATTTACTAATAATGTCATCCTGAATGCATTTTTAACAAAATAACTTCTTTACCAAGCCATCCCCTTTCTATCTAAAAATGAAAAGAAATCTCTTGTGTCTGTTCATGGAATGAAAGATTATTTCTTTCCATGAACAATTTTTACTTTCAATACAGATCTGAAATCCTGTCCACACAGTACTCCCCTGCCAAATGGGCTTTGGTTAAAAATAGTTTTTAACAAATAAATAAATAAATAAATAAACTTCCTATTTAAAATATTTTTTATAAATTGTGTGATTCTCAACTAATTCTAATTTAGTCCAAAAATTGCTATTTTGGTCAAAAAAAGTCTGAAAGATTACAGTAATGCAGAATACTACTTTAGATTTTTGACCACTGCCTGTATGTCTAGATCTACTGTTCTTGCTCTTGTATCTAGCACACGCTTTTCTTAGCTGAGAATGTATCACCTCACTTTTTTCATGGAGTCTTATCTATAAAACGTAAACATGGAAGAATAAAATTCAGAACCACACCGAAATAAGTGATCTGCAAGATGCCCGCTGCATTTTCTCTCTCATGGCTTACTTTACTGTACATTCAGCAGGAGAAAAGGCACTTCTTGCACCATCTGTCCCTGCTGCAACTTGCTATATGCTGGCCCAGAGTTAATAATGAAAATGGTAACAATGAATGTCTCAAATACACAGAGCTCGAGGCTGTGCCTTTCAAAGTCGCCTGCAAGGCTTAGCCACCTATGTTCTCCAGACAGGTTTGAATTTTCACTCTTACCTCTTGCAGTAACACATGGCTTTGCAATTCCCAAATCCTGCCTGCTCTGAAAATACAGGCTACCTTAACTCTTGTCCACTTGTGTACAACTGACACATAATGTGCAGCTGACAAGCTACGGCTTCTCTTGCTTCAGAGAAGGGGTTACATACATATCAAAGAGCATAATTTGGCTCTGTGGTCAGAGAAGCTCTTAATAATTAAACTGACACACAGAGACAGGTCTGAATACTCTGTACCATATAGTGGAAGCAGAGGGAGAACATCAGTGACTTTATATCTACCTACATATCTGTGTCTATACAGAAAGCACACTTCACAGTTTTCTTGCAACTGAAAAGGAAGAGAAGTCAATTAAATAAACTTCTGATTCTACTTTTGTTGGCTGCACTCTTGTGAGAATAAAAAAGAAACAGAATGGGTGGTGTGGAAACTTTTAAAACAGACAACATTACTTCTGATGGAGAACACTTAACTGGTACCAGAGAATATATTTGAAATATTGATTTAGTTTGTGTGGATAGGGAAACAAGTCCCAACATACTTTCATCTGTTCTTAAATATAAATGAAAAAACAATACATTTACTATAAGGTCACAGAGGGAACAAAGAGCATCAGCTGAAGCATACTTGTGATTTATATTCAGAACCCACAGGCAGCAAGAAAAGACAGACTGATAGCATCATCTTACAATCAGCTTTTGGATCATGTTGTGCATCTGAGAATGCCAGCAGAGTCCATGGCTGTTTCCTTCTCTGCATTCTGCAAACAAGTCTTATTCAATGATCAAACATTTGCTTTTTCTATCCTTCAGTGCATGCAGCCATATATAATATTATGTAGTTCTTAGAAGTTTGCAGGCATCTAATGATCACATTCTTGGGTGTCTTTTAAATATCAGTCAAAAAAAAGAGTAAAGTCTGTAAGAAAAGAAGATGCATATGGGCATCGAAGTTCTCCAGGACTCAGCCACAGACCTGTAATCACTCCTAAGAACATGGAGCGATAATTGAGAGTTCAACTGTTTTTTGAGAACTTGTGGAGGACAAAGGGTGCAAAATTGCAACAGTCGTTGACAACACTGAAGAATACTTTCATATAGTGCAGCGATCAAGTTAATTTGATATGTAACTCTGGGAGCTCTGGATACTCAGAAGGCTTAGCCAACAAGGTTTCAGCAAGGTTGCTAGTTGCCTCTCCATCTCCTTCACAAGGAACTCTTGGCAAGCTTAACTCTGTTTCCAGCTGCTAGAAAGGTACTTTCAGCCTCAGGATGAAAATAACACTGGACTTTCCTTTCAATAGATAGCGGTGTAACTTAATCCTTAAATAATTTTCGCTGTTGAGGTTGTGTTTGAAAACAGAATTCACAAGTTTGCTCCCAAAAACACCTAGGATTTCATAAGTCAAATATTGACATTAAAGACAGAAAAAAGTTCAAAACTAACTGCAAAAGATAGTAGTTGTTTGTTTTTTTCGTTGAAGCAGCCAAAGGCAAACAATTCACAACAAATAATTTCTGACACATATTTTCTTTTGCTCATAGAATATCCTCAAGTAACTTGTTATAACTCAGGTGTATTCCTTTTTTAAGCAGAGTTTCCCTAAAATTTAAGCCACATTCTGAACTTTCTTGGCATGTTCAATACTCCAGAGATAGAGCGCTACATAGCAGAATAGAAAGAAGAGCAATTCTGGCATGCACATCTTCAAGTTTAAATTTAATATTAAGCTTCTGTGAGTGTACCCTCATAAAACTTTGAAGTGTATTCCTTTTCCTGCTCTTCCCTGAGGAACTGACTAGCAGAACAGAACCATGTGAATGATCATGAAAAGGAGGAGCATGAGAAAAGCAAATTAACTCAATGTAGTTCTTTGAACTAAAAAGAAAAGCATTTGGCAAAGTCTGGATTTAGGGTATGACACTGCAGATTTACAGAATGGTAAAGAGCAGAAATTCAGCTATTCTCAAATATGCTGAGTAGAATATCTACATGCTCATCACCCAACAAGATGAAGTAAAGATAATCTTGCTTGCTCAGCCATTGCTCAGATTTGCAATTTATAGGAGTGGAGTTTAAGTGGCAGAAAGCCTAATACTGTGTCCTGTTATTACTGGTCCATCTTTGCCTTTGGTCAGCAATGCTGACCCTCACAGCTCCCCACTCCTCAGTTAGATGCCCTTGGCAGTACAGCACAGCCCTACTGCAGAAATTAAGGAGTCAGAGAGGAAAAACATAGCGCATCATTTAAGCTAGCTACAGACAAACAAAACACAACCCGTTTCCTGAGAAATAGCGTGCTGGTCCCAAGTGTCTCAGATGCTGGCTCTACCTGCTGTTTGTTACTTCTACCAGGCATGATTTAGTGTCTTCCAGATTTAGGACTGCACATACTCCTTTTTTTTGACCCCTCTTCATGTGCATTACAATGTAGTCTTTCAGTACAGATCCATTTCAAAGAAAATATCAAACAATCACATCACACAACTATACAGCAGCCTCTAAAGAGCTCTGCCGAATATAGTACAGCTTGCTTTCCTAGGATGTGAAAGCGTTCATTATAAACACAAACGAAACTTCATTTAGCAACACCTAAATTTGCCTTGGGTCCACCATTTTTGCACTGGCAGCCTTAGATAACAGAAGCCCAGGCCACTAGTAATTAAAATCATATTGATTTTACTCTGTATCACAGCAGTATATGAGTAATGTTAGCATTCTTATAATGGAATAGAAAATGCTAAGTGGCTGTGTGAATAAGATACTTTCATCTTCTATAAAATACCATCAGGAATTGCAACAAGAAGATTCCAAATCAGTCTGGTGAAATAGATGTTTTTTTAGAGACTGACTGATATATTTTTAAAGAATTTAACCCAATAAATACATAGAAAAAATTCTCTGCTGCGCCACTGAAAAAAAAGCTGGGATGTCTCAGTGCTCTCAGGACAGGAATATGCACAAAGAACACTCATCCTGCTGGCAAATTTTTATTTTAAGGAAAAAATTAAGCATAGCTATTCCTCCCTCCCTCATTGTTCCATAAAGCACGGACAGTTGTTTCTGTCCCTCAGACTGTGCCTGTACTGTCCTCTGCACTTAGCTGACCAGTGAAAACAGTCCACAAAGCCCACCACCAACTTTATAAAATTCCCCAGAATATTGCTGGAGGAAAGAACTATATCTGGTGGCTCTTTAGTTGCTGCAGCATTCTTCAGATCTGCCAGAGGCATGACGAATTTGCAAGTCAACCTGTTTTAAGATGGATTATCCTTTTCAGAAAATGTCTGCAGGGATGGTTTTGGAAAAAAAAAAATCCTCTAAAAATCTTGTTCCTGCTTTGCTTTTCACACTAAACATGAGGAAAAAACATTCAGAGATGTTTTCCTGCATTCATAGCTAATGGGGGGAAGGGATTATTTAAATTCATGTCACATTTAAAATAAGGGTTAAATAATCTTATAATTTGCTTTGCTATTCCACATATACATAGATGTGTATGTACACACGTATATACACACACACATTCCAAAGACTATGGAGATAAATCTACACTATCTATTTGTTCACCTTTAGAATGATAAAGTGAGGAGAATTTTTCAAAGTTCTGCATCACTGCAAACCCCACATATTTCATAAAGATAATTAACCACTAAAGAAAGCTCCCAGCAATTTAACAGATACAAGCAAAAATTTAATTCCTTGGAGGCATATCAAATATTGGAGTATAGCTTAACTACTGAATTATCCACTAACCTTCTCTTCCAGCTCTGCCTTGGGGATACTATAAAAGATGTTTCAAGAAGGTTCTGAAGGAAAAGCCATGTTAAAAACTTTTAAGGAGTGGCCTAGATCTTGACCTTATCTAAATTAGCTTGGACTTGCATAAGATGGAAAAAGGTTGATGTGGAGGAAAAAATGATGATAATGATCAAGTGTCTTGACTTGCAGCCAGGCAATAAATCACTTTTATTGGACATGCCATGAATGACAACTGAGAGGCTTAGCACTGAGACTGAGTCACTGAAGACATTGTGTCTTCTGAGTCATCTGGGAAAAAAAAAATCTCTTTGTATAGACATTGTCCTCTTAATTTGCAGAAATGTAAATAAACATCTTTCTCAGCTTTCAATTACAAAAAAAAAAACCCAAACCAAACTCCAAACCTGGATAGCCATATAGTCAGTAAATCATCTTTCCAGCTGAAAATTTTTCACTCGTTATTTCCTTAAGATAACACGCTCTGCCGCCCAGGACTGACATTTAGGATTTTTTTTTTAAAAAAAACAACTTATTTCGCCATCTATTGATTCTTCCTGTGAACCCAGATAAGTTCACAGCCTGTCTGAAGGAGAGGAGTTAGCTCTAGCACAGGGCTGCTCCAATTCTCCTGTGTGTAACAGGGAGGTGTCCCAGCCCTTAGGGAGGAGAGGGGCACCTCACTCCTCCCCGTCCTGTGGGCACTGGGGTATCCTGCAGATGGGGATGGGGCGCTAACAGCAGAAGGGGGAGAGCAAATGTGGGCATCCCGAGTGCACAGGGTGCACCACAGGGCAGGGTGCATCGTGAGAAACTGCAGAGTGAGTCTGAGGACAGTTCTTGCGGTCAGCCATACCCAGATCCACCATCCCTCCTGGCAACCAACAAATATATCTGGGAACCTTTGTTCTTAACGTTCCTTTTCCTGTTCTTTACTTAACAAAGGAAAAGCCTAACTTAAAAAGAAAAAAAAGGAAGAGCAATTTATTTTAGTGATCTTGTTCACACAAGCCAATAGTTTTAAACACAGATTTTAAGTCTAATCATAAACTTTCCAGAAGTAATCTTCTGATGCCCTCTCCAGTTTTTCTTACCCGCTTGCTGCCACAGGAGAGGAGGTACAAGCCTGAATAAGGTCACTGTACTGCTGTCAACTTTAAAAAGCACCAAACAAATAATATTTAAAATAAAGCCCAACTCTATGCACACAGCTTCAGCAGAACTGCATATGCATTCTGAAAGCTCTTAAAATTTGTATTATACGCTTTACAAATGTTAATTGCTTAGTTGTTACACTTCATGGGAGGTAAAAGCCTAAAGGATTCATAGATTAATTCACTGGATAATTTTGGAGAAGGATGGGGAGGATAAAGGCTTATAGCTTACAAAAATGAGAACAAAAGACCAATGTTACTCCGTCTACTAAATCACCTACAAGGGATCCCACATGGGTGTGCAATATATTTGTAAGCTGCTAAAGAAAAGATGGGTTATGACCTCTAAGGTGGGAAGATTTAGAAATACACATCTCCTCCTCAGAGGTTTCTGATAGTGCAAGCAGTGTTTGCTTAAGCATATGTACTAAAAGGAAATTTTCTGTGCCTTCTTTTTTTTATTGGTTGTAATGTTTTCTTTTTCAGGATTGCAAATCAAGTTGTACTTGTAAAAAGTTCTCCGTGCATCTCAGAGTCGTGTAATAGACTAAAGAGAACTTCTGCCTTATAGATGGCAGGACCAGGTTTTCTCAGGAGTTCAGGTCTTTCTCTCTTCCTTGGTACATTCAGTACATCTGAACCTTTGCCTCACCTCATTAATTAGTTCAGTTCTCCAGACACACTAAAAACTCCATCGTCTTCCCAGGTAGCCAGCCTCCAAGAAAACAAAGGACAAGTTCAAGCCCTTCTTTCACGTACTTTCTTAAAGGTCTGTCAATCTTCTCCTTCTGAGGCGAATCCTGGAGTCTTGAGGGACTTCATACCTACCCTTTACTGTCAATGTGCTAAACATCTCATCTATCTTTCAACTATTCCCCTTTCATTTAACTCTCTGCTCCCCTCATACTCCTGCCTATTCTCTAATATCTCTATATTAAATTCTCTAATTCATTCTTCACATAATCTCTGGTTCTCCTTCCTATGCCTGGATTCTCTTGGCCTTTCAACTGCCAGAAGTGTGTTCTCACAGGTGTTACGGCCAAAGTTCTCAGTGCAAGGGTTTTGAGCCTCATTTCACTATGGAGATCTAATTGTCCTCACTTTAAGAGCTTGCTCAACTCCTCTACTCTCTGCAAAAAGATTCCCATCTTTTTTGTCTCCCTGCACAGCACATCTGCCACTGGCTGGGGTCTGGGCTACTGCAGGAATAAGTCTTCAGTCACCTCCAACTTTCTTGAAAGGACAAGCACAGTCTTCTCCCAGTTTCTGCATACACACACACTGATGTGCGTACCACAGCATGTCAACCTCTCTCTTCAATTTTTGATATCTACACCCTGCCATCCAAAGCCTTGAAATTGTTTCATAAGCCTTCAGTGGGAGCATGAGATATCTGTAAGAAAATGACTGCTCCAGAAAAACTTCTGAGAAGATGATCCAAAGACAACATCCTTTGTTTATATTGCCCAATCTGAAGAAAGCTTTCAGACATTTGCTTTCAAATGCTGCTTTCAACAAAGGGGTGGAAGTCTATATTTGCTTATCCCCCCCCCTCTGCAAAAAGATTATTAGTGCATTTCTTTTTAATCTCTCTTGTCACACTGTAACTTTACAAGCTGTTCACTACAATTTCACTTTTTTAACCCTCTGACTTTTAATCTTTTACAGTTCTCAGGGAAGAATAAGAATTCCAAGTCAAGAACAAATTGCACAGAGAAGGTATATCCAACGGCAATTACTCACATGATGGCTGAACATTCCAATCAAATCCTGAATACCTGGAGTTTTTCAACTTTATAGATCTTAATTTCACAATTATTATCATCCTCTGCTATATGCATATTTTCTATGTTTGCACTAGGAAAAAGGTATTACCAATGGAATAAGGGATTTGTAGGAGATTGTTGTACAGTCCTATTAATAATATAAAATCAATCTAAACCACAAAGTAATTTTGTTGACTCATGGGACATTAAACATGCCTTATTTAAAGCCTTTATAGTTTTTTTATTTCTGACTTCTCCTTCAAATAATTTTTATTGTCTGATTTAGAATAATTCAACAGAAGATAGAGTTTTCCAGCTAAGAAGCCATTACCAATTCAAACATCAAATTGACTTTGTTTCCAATAGGCAAGAAAGTGAACATAACTTGTTAAATTTTCTGTAAATTAGAAATATTTTATAACCTAGAAAGAACACCTCTGTCTTTAATGTATGAAATTCTGTTACTGCTGTAAAGGATGTTTTACTTACCATGTATTGCAGGTTCAGGTCACAGAATAGATAGATACTAGATTTTCTGACTACAAATAAGGGCCAAATGCATGCCTATGCATTATCTGAAATTGACTGAACAAAAATCTTTAGGTAGATGTGAAATTTACTTATACGTTTTACTCACACTGACTGTATATGACACTCATATGAATTGGAAGAGATTATACGTTGAGATGGTTGGTTATTTTCTGATAAAAATCGGAGCCGGGGAGGGGGGGGAGTGTGTTAAATGTTAAAACCTAGATCTTTCATAGGAAAATTTAAACCAGTTTTGATAGAAAACATTTCCTTGGTCTAAAGTGGAATTGCAGACAGAGAGACAACAGGAGTAAAAGCTCACTGCACAATAAAAGAGTCCAATCCTATAGTAATCAAATCTGCCTGTTCTCCTCTCCAGAGGAGAGTCCACCAAGTACTGGGCTCATTTCAATATAATACAGAAGGGCTGATCAGGCAGGTCAATACCATCCATTTATTCAGAATTTCACTGGAAGATCAATTCTTCATGGAAATTAAAAAACTATGTATTTTGGTACTATTTACATATCCATAAAATTCATGGCCATAATGAAGATAGGGATGTAAATAACATATTTGTCAGATATCATTCAGCCAATAATTTCTATGACTTTCTACCTACCTTCTTTAACGTTATACAACTTTCTTTCATTTTTGCCATCAAGTAAGCACTTCCTAAACAGACCTGCACATTCAAATTTTTGAAAGTTATCAGCCTCTACAGTGGTGACCTTAATTTTCACAGGAAACAGTTGAGTATGGCAAGAGCAAACACCTAGAACTTCTCTTAATGAGGCAGTCTGTTATTTCAGAGAAATACACAATACAGTCAGGTGGGTCAGAAATATATGAACAAGATAAAGACAGCTTAGATCAGGACACTCTGTTAGTAGTCTGTTATAGTTTTAGTACATTCTAGAAGTGACAGAAGTGGAAGAAAGAATTCCTTCAGACTAACCTCTAAGTCCTTCAGTCCAAACCTGCAGCACTGATGGAATAAGGTGCACCAAAATTTTACAGTCCGATCTGCGTTACATAAAACATGTCTAGAGCAATATAACCTTATGAATGCAAACATAATTCTGTTGTAATGAGGAAACTACCCACAGTGATGATGGGAAATCAGCTGCCTCATACAAAACTGGATTGTCTGAAACTTTAACAGGTTTTCAATAATTATCTGAAGCCAGAATATGATAAGAATTTAGCACAAGATTTGAAACCAGTAAGTCCTTTTTTTTTTTTTTTCTATGGGTTAGCTTACTATAGCTGCACACTCTAGGAAGAAAATATTTCTAAATTGTCCATGGATAATCCTCTCATGTACATTCTGGATATGTCTGCTTAACATGCAAAGTTTTTCAAATTGGATTATCAGGGATAAATGAAATATATGCAAAAATGCCTTTACTCATGTTCAAATCCAACATACATTTGAAACGCGGGGAAAAGATGCAGTCCTATTTTCTTTTTGGAAATATTCATATGTTCCTCAGAAACTTTGTATAGCTGTAACTTTAGAAGAAGTACATATAAACAGTGAAAAAATACTAGAGTAAAATCATGAATGTAGGGATATTGTTGCCCTCCACAATGAAAAACTAATGGCAAAAGATTCTTTATTAAAAAGCAAAAAAAGTTAATTTATTGTTAGTAACATAACAAAATAGAATTCTTCTATGCATACCTACAAGCACACATATATATTCTGGGGTTAAGACAGATTTATCCATCAGAGAACATGAAAGGTCCTTGAAATTTGTCTGAGGCTTACAGGTTTTTAAGGAATATTTAGAGGCATACAACAAGAGATTACACACAAGTGCTAATTTCTTTTTCTTTGCATTTCCCTTTGCACTGATATTCGAGTTTGTCAAATTTTATTGGCTAGTATTTTTGCATGAACGGCCACTGGGTGCCACTGTTCTGCTGCACAGAAAAAAAGCTGAAACAACATTTTTGTTGTAGTAATAAGTTTTTTATTATTAAAGTATGTGTTCTACTGCTGTATATACCCATCTTTTAGAAATGACACTGCTGCACAGTTCATAGTGAGCTTTTTCATAGCAGAACAATAGGAAAAGTGGCACTAAGAGATTGGAAAACCTGTTCAGACTCAACAGGCAATATAACCTCAGAGAAACTTTGTTATAACAGTATATTTTCTACTTAATAAAAGATATACAGCAGCTGAGAGACCGGGTATCCAGGCTCAGGTTTGATATTCATTTGCTGAATGACCTTGTAGAACTCACCAGGGACTGTTGCTGCCTAGCTGTGCACAACTGCTTTTACAGTATACAAATATGTATGTCAAATGTTCAAAGGTACATGCAAACAGAGTCTAATATACTTGTTTTTTTAAATATGTAGCATGTGTGTGCAGCTACAGTAACTGTGCACAGGTAATAGGTGCATTTCTGAATTTAAAAACCATATTCTCAACTTCTCCCAGCTTTATTTCCTTCAGTTACGAAATGGGGTTAACAACATTATATGTAATATAAATACATTTAAGGTCTAAATGAATCTTATGGAGGTCAGTGAGAAAGACAAGTTCAAATGCTGCCATTCCAAACTATTGAGTAGTGAGCAAGAATAAGAAACAGTTATTGGAAGACTGCATTCCCTGAAAGTCCAGAAGAAATATTTTTACAATATGAAAATAATCAGAAAGAACACAGCAGCCTATCAAAGTAACACCTTTATGTCAAATGGAAGAAAGATCTTTCCGATTATGTAGCCAGTTGACAGTATTTAAAAAAAAAAAAATATTATAATGAGAAGTAAAGGAAATTTTGTAAAGTTTGTTGCAAATTTGTCGGATTATCAAGGCATCTATCTTAAGGAACCTTAATTAATCTTTCTGATATGTTATACTGCCCAAAAGAGGGCCGATAGTTATTCACTATATTGCTCAGATACATACTGAAACAATTTCAGAAATGCTGAATGACCTTAGAAGACATCTTTAATAACAGAATTGGGGTAGTCGTCTTAATCCACTGAAAAAAACCAAAACCCTATCGCATGCCTTCAGAATAATTTTCAAGAAGTGAAAACGACACTGTTCATGTTTTATAACCATGTTTTATAATATGAGATTAATCAGAACCTTTTTATTCTAAAAGCAATTCAGAACTCTATAGAAAATATTGTGCCCATCTCAAGTACCTTACAGGATTTTGAAAAAGGCATGTGGAAAGATCATTTTCATTCAGATCTAAACAATGTTTCTAATATATTTCTTTATTAATCCCAGACAATATTTCTGGGTTCTCACCTAAGAACAAAATAGTTTGGTGTCATCATTTTTAGGGCTGTATGACACCCTGCTGTACCCACCATGTTTTTAGTGGAAGACTGGCCATCCTGCTTCCTTTCACTCACTGGCAACTTCTAATTCCCTATGCTTAAATGCCCTCACCCATCCTCTGCAGTGTTCCCAGCCCTCATAAAGTTCAACAATAAAAAAGCACAGCAGAGCAATAAATAGTTTGAATGGAGTCCTGAACTCCCCTGTAGGTAGCCAGGTGGGTAGCAAGTGAGTGAGACAGGAAGATGACAAGATTGTCTGCACTTCTTGCTTTTGTGTTTGGAGTTTAATAGGAGGTAAAAATTGGTTTCTGTCTGGTGTTGACTGCCTTCCCTCTCCTGAATTGACCAGCTCAACTACTGTACAGTGAAAACTGTTCCACTTCAAGGAACTGATGGGTGAAGGGCATATCACAGCAGAGACAGATATGACCTTAGGGGCACTTCCAGCTGTCCTTGCTATATTGAATAGTTTGGAAACAGCTTCTACTTTGAGACAACAAAGATTGATTTTATGAAAACTAGTGAACACCCCTTGGCCTACGTAATTTGGGTGCACCTGAAAAGTTAGATAAAAGAATCTAGAAATGACAAAAAGTTAAAGTGTTTAATACCCAGCATACATTTATGCTTGGCCAAATAGATGAACTGAAGTTCACTGGCAACAGTAAGCACGGAAATTTTTAGGACTATTAAAATTTATTCTCCTTTGTGATTTCCAATGTACTATTATTGTGATAGGGCTGGGACAAATTTACAGTTAGTTTTTTCGCATTATATTCATAGACAACACACAAATGTGCCTTGGGTATAAAGGCAATAAAGCCAGATACCTGTCTGAAACAAACTATGCTGAGATTAAAAGTATTTTCAATTCATATTTACATCTGCTTCCTGTACCCTAGTCAAGTAATCCTGCAGCACACCCTGTATTTTAAAGCAGACAGAAGATACAGATCTACAGTAAGAGAACATTTCATGCTTTGGTAAAAACAGAGGCAAACATATGGTGTTCACTTCCCTAATTTCATTACAGTTCAGCTCTTTTCAGCAATAACTGTCTCTCCCATAATACTTCCAAATGCCCTGAAATACTCTAAGTGAATTTGGTAACTAGCAAACTGCTGTGTTTTCCTGTTCATTAGCATGAACTGTCTTGTTTCACTTGCCTATCACACCAATGTGATATGGCATAATGCAGTGTTACACATTGTAACAAGTCAGAAAAAATTTAAAAGGCCACATGTTTGTTTTTATACTTAATTCCCAACAGCCTAACTGTGTATTGTCCATTACACAACCGACGTAATTTAATAGCCCAGATGCTCAAGAAGGAAGTGAAATGACAACTTTTTACAAGTTTAGAAACTTGTATTGTTGTTTTATATCTGTGGTTGTCTCTCTATATGTAGACATTAGTAAAAGTTTTTTGCCTTTTTTTTTTTTTTTTTCATAGAATTCATGAACTTCAAATAAAATTTAATATAAAATCTTGCGTGGTTTGACAGCATTTAAATATCCAAACTCACAACTGTTGAAGTGCTTGAACACTGCGACAGTTGCCTAAGAGCTGGAAATGAAACATGGCTGTGGATGCACAAATGCAGAAAAACAACAAAATTTCTTTCTCAAAAATCTAAATATCAAAAGTCAACCATCTTTCTGATGAAAAGGTGAATAGTTAGCTATTATTATTTAACATCATATGATATTTTCTCTGTTGTACGCATATACCTGTACAAACTGGGCCCAGAGCCTGGAGGAGAATGTTTTCCCAAGTCACTCAGTACCAGTGAATTCCAACTGGGGAGAAACCTCACTGAGGATTGAATGGCCTTCAACCAGCATGCCTCAGTGCTGGGCTTACTGACATCAAGAATTACTTCCAGACCATGTATCTATTCACTTCATGTGCTAAGGAAGCATAAAACAAAAGGAAAACTAGACAATAAAGTAGTAGTACTTTTCCTGAAGTCACTGAAATGAGGAACCTTAACAAAATGGATGCCGGACAACTAAGAAGGACACTGGACAGGCAGGATAATGCAATAAGAGGGTGGGCTCTCAGCAGGATAAGCTCCCAGCAGGATGGGCTCTTAAGATAAGGAAGGAGCTGCAACTTCTGAGTCCCAAGATAAGGGACAAGACTCAACGAATACTGATTTATCATGATTATGGAAATACAAACTGGGTAAAAAGTCACAAGAGGAAGAGGAGGCATCTTCAATCTTCATCCTGAAGACCCCCGCCCATGATCACGAGGAGCCACTGAGCAGGCGTAACTAAGAGGAGTCCAGGGTGGAGCACATGAAAATGACTTCTTAGACTCATTATAATAAAACCCGCCTTTTCGTGAAGATATCATGAATATGTACAAATGCTTTTGGAACTATCATGAATATGTAACACTTTGTTGTATAAAGCCAAGACAAATTACCACGATGGGTGTGTATGCTTGTGGAGGAGCGGTCCCCTGTGCACCCAGCACTGCAATAAAGAATGCCTGCTTTCTAATCCTCTGATTCTGAGTCTTAGAGAGTTCTTGACCAGCTTTTTGGTATCAACACAGCCTATTTTACATTATTTAGATCTTCCCCTTTCCAAAGCAGGCAATTTTCTCAGGAAAGAGCAGGGCTCAGATGGAGAATATTCTGGGGTGGATCCAGAAATTGTTCCTAGAAGGCAGAGTTGGCTCAACTTGAAGCTACACCTGTATCAGTAGAGATGCGCCATTTTATCACTATTTTACATATCCTGCCAGGCATAGCTGAGGTGAGGGCAGCTGTCTGATCTCATGGTCCTTCCCAAATGCTAAAGAGTATCTCACACTACAGCTTTAATGTGCAAAATATTTCTCTACTTTAAAACCAGAAGTAATATACATACATATGTATTAGAATTAGGTAACATTAATATACCTGATCTCTTCATCCTATTTCCCCTTAATTAGGACAAAAATTTTATGTTAAAAGAGTAAAGCCTGACTCTTGTCATCAGAAGATCCAAAAAGAGCTCAGCATTATCTGTCACACTGTACGAATTGGAGACTTAATGACACAAAGCACTGTAGCCAAGGGCTCTCAAGCAGCACAAGTGGAACAACTCAGATCTCCAGTCTCAGCACAGTCTTCCACCCACTGTGACAGTAAGGGGGAATAAAACAGGAAGGTTGAGCCCCACACTGTGGCACTGGAGTGCCTCTGCTGGGTAGGCATCAGGCTTTAATATTCATTATAATTTCAGATTATGTCTTTGAAGCCTGTTCCAGCTCTCTATTTCTATTTGCTATGCTTGTATATAATCTTGTATCAGCCTGAGGGTGGTTAATAAATTTCATCTTTTTATCTCAGTTTTCTTCTTGTAGCAATTGTTTTATATTAAATAAAACTAGTAACGTATAAAAGGTCAGGCAGGGCTGAACCTGATATGATTGTTTTCATAGCATGGTACTAAATGTAATAAGAAGCATCCAGGGAAATGACCTTTAGCCCTGTAAAATTTAAACACTTAAAATAAGGGTAATTTGGTGCCAGCCCAAAACTATTTTAGTTTGCCCTTTATTGAAAAGATGCACCACATTGCACTGTGTGGCTGCTTGATCAGGTAGAGATTAGAGGTCATCACAAGCTCTATAAATCACTGTGTTCCTGAAGAGGAGCAAAGTTACTGGGGAAAAAAAAAAAAAAAAAAAAAAAAAAAAAAAAAAACCCTAACAGTGAAAATCTTTGGTCCCAAGTCCTGCACCTATTCTGATAGAACACTCTCATTGAACATGTGCATGCAGGACAAGATCCTAGTTAATGATGATTGTGAAGTACCCATGTATTATATAATTCTTTAAAATACGTGGCACATGCAGCTCTTTGTGTTAGGCAAAGGATAAACAGAATCTCTTCAAAAAGACATTTTACCTTCAAATAACAATGCACCTCTAGCTTTGTCAAAGAGATGTCACACCTTACAGAAGCCATACTTTAACATCTGACCATTACAAATGCCTACATGAGCAGTATTTGAGACATTCTAGAATACTGTGAATGCATAGCAGACAGTAATGAATGTTTTTCTTTTAATTGAAATATATATCTATTGCTTGTAAAATCCATAAATCACACCAACAGAAGAAAGAGCATTACATAAAGAATTTGATACACTTCACGCTAAAATAAATGAATCAACCATTAAAATAAATGTATTACAGGAAAAATTGATCAAAATCTTATACAATATTTCATTCACCAAATCAGACACATCCCTGTTGAATCACTGCTTATTCAATACAGAATGAGATGCATCATCTATCAAAACTGATATCTCCTACAGTAAATCAAACCCACCATCTGATTCAAATATGTCTCCTACTGAATCAAAAATATCACCCCGTACATCAGTTATAT
Organism: Athene cunicularia; assembly: GCF_003259725.1. Taxonomy (NCBI): domain Eukaryota; kingdom Metazoa; phylum Chordata; class Aves; order Strigiformes; family Strigidae; genus Athene; species Athene cunicularia. Next base: position 14,545,044 of record NW_020799117.1, on the reverse strand, counting down.
GGCACCAGATACATGGCATTTTAAAGAATTACTGAGCAGAGTACCTCTAGATTTAACAAGGATAAAGTTTAAACTAAAATTTATTTAGACAAAGAGATCAGTACTTCCAGGCTGTCTAGCCGGCTGATTCTTGGAATAGGGACTGCTATTATTTTAATATTTCCCTAGTGTCTTTTGTTTAAGCCACCCTGCTAGGAGACGCTTTTTTCCATCTCAGTGGAAAAGGAGATTTTCCATTCCACTTTGTTTCATCCCTCCAAATCTCTAACGCCTAGGACCAAGCTCTAAGCAGCCACATGGTGTCCCCGGGTTAGCTGTCCTGGTTCTTCAAAGAGAAGTGCCAACCCTTTTCTAATGGGTTCAGAACACCACAGCCAATGTACCATTAAATATAGAGATGCTAATATTATCAACATATATCCAAAAATCCTGGACACTGAGCATGAACCACCCAACAACCAGCTAATGGGGTGATGCCCTGCAGTACTTTTCTATTACAGCCACATGTAGAATAAACCCAAGTCCATGCTTTGCCTCACAGTTTGTAGGTGGCCTCCAGAACACATTGCCACAGTGGGTTAGGGTTGAGGACAAATGGGTTAGGAAGATGACAAATGTTCCTATGGGCTGGAAAGAACAGTCAGAAAAGTTAGGGAAGAGGATTCCATCAAAGGTGCCAATGTCATTCCTGGCTTGGGAAGCTGCTGCGACACCAACTCATAGAAGTTGGGAGAGTAACTTTGTGAACTATCTATACATACTTTCACTGTTTTTTAACTTTTGTATTGGCAACTAGCAGAGACAACTGTCAAAGACATAATGTTATTCTACACTTCTGGACCCAAGATACCATTTTCATGTTCTTATACACTGTATTTGATCTCACACTCTTTCTTGGAGTTTGGTTGTCTGAATCAAAGCTGTGTACAGGTACCTGCTTTCTTCACAAGCATCAGAACAACCTTTTCTGCAGATGCAATGCCTAACTAAACGTGTCTCACATTTCATAAAACATTGTGTGAAATAGAGGGAACAGTGTCCTCCTTTTCCAAAATTGCCCAGTGGCCACTGCACTCAATGAAGAAGGGACATTGCTGTCTTGCAGATGAGATACTCTACCAGCTTGACATGGTGAGAATCAAGCTTTCCTTATTTTGTTGGCAGCACTTTCGGTGCTTGATTTGAGACTACTGAGTGTGGGTGACCTTGTACCTCTCCTGTTAAGGGTTGTGTAACAAGCAGCAAAAAAGGGATGAATTCTGAGGTAAGCAGGGAAGCTAACAGGACAGATCCTGACAACATTTCAGTTGTTTTGTCAGTCAAAGGAACAGGGCACACTTGGTTTCCACTCCCTGTTCCCTGGAAGGGAACTAATCTCTTGATTTTCATCAGTGCTGAGAATGATCACTTAAAATAACTTACTAAAACTGGCCACAGCTGATACTATAAGAACCATCAGGATCAGATCAAGTCATCTACAGCAGTGGAATGTTTAAAAGACAGTCTGCTTAACCCAGCCAGCTTGAATATTCTTTCACAGATGACAAAATTTCTTCTGCTTCCATTGGGACACTCCCAAATTTTGGGTTTAGTTTATAAGTTAGTCTATAGGGCTAGTCCCCTTTTATTGCAAGACATTAAAAGGAACAAAACCCCATGCTTGTTACTGATCTGCTGTTCCCTATTATCGCTCTGCTCTGTCAATATAAGCATTGATTATAAATGCAGTTTTGCCCAACTTAGATTGATTAGAAAGTAATGCAACAAGAATTGTACAATTATGTCAAAAAGAAGTGCCTATTCACATGAGACACCAAGCTGACTGCTGCTTGATGTACTACTAGCAAGTAGAAGAAACCTGTGTTTGACTTATGCTTGCTAGGAATCCTACGTAGAGAAATATAATTCTATTCTGCATTTTGGTACTCTTCACAGAAAAATATGCCATAAGGTTAGCAAATTCAGGACAAATCCAGTCAAGGGAAAGGAATTTATAGACACCATGTCTCTACCAAAAATGTCTTACCTCTTAAATCTGATAGTGTCAACCTGAATACTCTCTGTGCATTTAGTTAATTAAGAATCTGAACAGCATAAGCAGTTTTCTAAAGACATGACCTTTGCTGAGGTTGATGTGTTGATGTTTATCTTAGATCAGGATAGTCACTACTGAACCTGTATAGAGTTCAGGCAGCAAAGTGGGTGCTACTTTGTTCCACCTCCTCTGATGGATATTGCCATAGCTTGAAGTTGCAAGTGGATAATAATTCCACCTTTCCAAAGGACAGAGCAAGGCTGGCTGTGATAGCAGATGACAGCAGGTGATAGATGCAACTATCACCTGCACAACAGGAGAGCATCTCTTTGGTGGGAGGAGTTTCCAGAGAAGATCCTCTGTTCATTGTCACACTACAATCTACTTGAGTATGGAGAAGAATTGAATTGAAAAAGTTTATAGGTTTAAACTTCTTCCATTGCTTCATGAAATGAGCTGGCAAAGATTAAAAATCAGATATAGAATATAAATTTCAGGGGTAAGCACAACTACATATACTAAATATTTTCTTTTACAATACTTGTACTTTTGGTATAGTATGCAGAGTGCTCCAGAACCAAAATGCTATATAGGACTATGCAAAAAGATTTCCTTGTTTCCTTTCTTTGTGTCCCTCTCTTTCAAAGAACATGTTATCTTGTACTATCTCTTTCTAGAACTTGTCATTTAAAGGAGCCTAAAGACATTAAACACTGATTTTATTAATGGTATTTGCTAGAACCTAAGGTGCAAGGGAAAATATTCAAAAGGTACTAAACTGTTCCTTGAACTTAAAGTTTTAAAATCATGGCTGTAACATCTAGGGTTTTGTTTCCACAGCTGAAATTTCAAGGAATCTCCTATTTTTTACAGTATACCTTTAAGAATCCCTATGTTAATTAAGAAAATATAAAAATAAAATACAAAAAACCCTTAATATTTTTAATTATAAGATGATCTTACGTAAAATTTAATTAATACAGATAAAAGCTAATCCTTTTTTCTTAAAGAAAAACATATCTAGCTTTACAGCAAAGTACCCAGCAATTTACACAAAGCCCCTTGTTATTTTACTTTCAAGGCATACCCAGGTACTCCTTTTAAAGCCTACCCATTGAAGTAGGGGTTGAATTGAAGTAAATCAATTAAACTCAATCAAATCAATTATAAATCCCTGCAACGTTACGATTAGTGAAACATTCTTGGTTAGCTTTAATGGGAATCAAGCAACTAAATTCCCCACTCTCCACTTTGTTTAAAGAAAAGGAGAGAAACAAAAAGAAATCAATTATTTTTAACATTTCATAGGATCATAGGATTTGCCATACTATTGTTCCACCTATTCAAGTATATTCTGTCTTCAGGCAAAAGCTTCTTATATTACACATGGCTAACTGTGTTATGCTGTACATACTGGCAATCTCCCCCCATCTGAGTCCTCCAGGTGATCAGTTTTCACGCTGATGCATGAGATTAGATGAAGCAATTGTTATTTTAATTCACATAGCTACCACACCGTTAAAACTGTCACTAAAATTATGCTGTGTTTCTAGCAAAGATTCCTGATGTGCTGCTGTTCTGTGTTAGCACACATATATGAAAATTTGAAATACTTGCAAATCTCACCCCCCCCCCAAGACCTTCCTTCCTCATTTCTGAAGTCTCCCACTATATGCAGTTTTGCCACATCTCTAGGCAGGGCTGGCACAGACTAAATGGGCGCATGGCTGCACAGCTGTGACCACAGCACATTTCACAGAAACTTGCACAGCATTGGCATTGGCCAGTGGTTTTAAGGAGGGAAGAGATGAAGCCCCAGCAGCCATTAGGAAAGTTATAATCTGATTTTAGACAATATTATCTAAACCTTTTCAGACCAAAGATCTATGCAACTATATTTACATTTAGTGTTTGAAAATTAAAGACTTAAAATAGCATCTTGTAAAAGCTGAAGAATCCTGCTAGCTATTCAGTGAAGAACCATGATATACCAATGAATTCAGTATAGCCAGTTGCTGCAAAGAGAGTCCTCTAGACACTTTATTAAATTCTGACATTGCTCATTTTTCTGATTAAAAAATAGTGGCTAAATAAAGATCACAAATATAACATTGCATTATATTGAGAGGTTAATGAGCACAGCAAACTCACCACACCACTACCCTCTCAACAGTAGATGACTTTTTTACTTTAACACCATTGTACCTTGTAGAAGAACCATCCAGGATACAAGCATATTCATAGATATATAAACATTTAAGATAAAATATTTAGGCAAAATAGATTTTTTTCTAAGTTTTCTATCCGTAATAGTAACACAGTCTCTTTCAAAACAAAAGATAATATGCTTCTGAAATGTCTCTGAAGTAGACATAATTTTTTATGGCAAAACCTTTACAATTCAAAGTAGATAAGACCAACACTATAGAACCACAGAAAGCCATGAAGATATATTTTTGGTATCTATGAAAACATAATTCATACTTAACACAGAACCAGAATGACCAGATAAGTGTGATCACTGGAGTTTCTGAACAGCCATGTCTGCACAGAAAATATACTGGCCTGGTGTCAGAAGTGGCTTGTTTCCATTTCTAGAAGACTAAAGATCCTAGCAAAGTTGACCAGCCAAGATTTTAACAAATCACATATTTTACATGCCATTTAATGGGCACTTTTCTTGGAAACTGCTTTTCATCTGTTCCTTTCACTGACAAACTTTGCATCAGTATCTTCCGAAGCAGCTTAATCTAAGTCACCTTAAGGGGACTGCTGCAATGTTACTGAACACCATAGACATATCTGAGGTGGACACTGATATTACAGAGTCATTATCCTTCTCATTTCACACTGTAATAAGTGAGTGAGACTGTATACTTATGGAACTGCAATTTAATCTCAATTTTAAAAGAAACTTTATATATATCTTGCAACTTCATACAATGCATCTTGAATATTTTTTTGTTTCTTTTTTCACCTGACCCATTATTCACACTTCTGCTCTTAAACAAAGCTGAGAATTCTGTAGGGAAGTAGAATATTGAAATCGTCTCCTGCAACCTAGAGCTGAACAATTATGACTTGATTTACAACGAGCCACTTTGCTACATATTTAAATGCAGCTCTGCTGCAAAATTTGGGGACTTTTCAGATAATCAAAATGCTACAGATTTAGCACTTTTAATTTTTGCTCCATCTCCTGCCAGCTTGAACTCTGATTGTAATTACCATTTCATCTTCCCATGAATGACATTGTTTTATCAGAGGAAGACACTGTATCTAGAGTCTGAGCATGATTAGTAAGGAACCAGCTTTCAATGGAAACAGTAAGAGTGACCTGAAATGAATTGGGATGGGATGTAATAATGGCAAGCCAGAGATAATCACCACAAGTCCTTGAGACAAAATGCGTAATTCCTATAGCTCTGCAATATATGTAAGAATATACAGTTGTGTGTACATCTATGCAGAGATGTGAAACAGAATAGCAGAAAAAGCCTGTACTGCGAAGGGCAGTTTTTATGGAATAAAAGGAAACGAAGCCTAACTGCTGTCTGAATCCACTGGCTGTTATCCACCCTTTTTGTCCTGAAATCTTTTCCCACTTCTTTGGATTGATCTAGCCCAACTAGCTGCTAATAAAAATATAATGCAGACCAGCTTACTATTAACAATATTTTTTAAGAGTCCTAATCCTGTGGTTTGCTTCCAGGAACGATGTTAGGGAAAAGTACTTCAGCAGTCTTAGCAGACTACCCCCGATGCAGCCCAGCTGCTGGGATGGTGATGGAGAAAACAGGGATAAGTGCTACAGCTGCTACTGGCTCCTGTTTCTCTGTTTCACTTGTTACAGATCTAAGTAATCAAGGAAAGCTCTCTGCATGTTTTAAAAAATAAAAAGCAACAAACACACATAGAAGTGGGTTAAAGCTCTAAAATAAAAGTAGTATGTGCTGACAATAAGAAATAGCAACAGTGCTCCCATATTAGCAATATCTTTACATTCCAGCTTGCTTAGTCACAGATCTGTGGAAGACTTGCAATAAATAAACTCATTAGAAAACGATTAAGCCTGATATATCTATAACAGAAATGGTCTGCTTTAAAAATTTCCTTTTCTTAGTGAGAATTATCATTTTAGTAAAGAAAAAATTTACTGATAAAATGTCAAGACAAGTAATAAATTGACAAAGAAGAGTGTGTGTACCTTTTGCAACAGTTACAGTAAATTCTGATTGGCACAGGAGTATGAAAACAAATGGCATTGTCCTGGTGCTCACACCAGAGACGAGATACCATTCATGTGGAAAAAATATAACCTAAAATTAATATATTTTTCTTTAAAATTTATGTCAGTACTGCTGCTCCCTTAGGTTCCATTTTTTTAAAACGCTCTCCCCTAGCTACACTTATGCCGATTAATGCTCTAAATACTCTTGTCCTGGTCAAGGAAATTGCATATAAACTTTTGGTCCCAATGGCCAGGTTTCCAAGATATGTAATAAAACAGTACCTCAGAAGGGGGTAATGTTGAATGTACGTAGACTTATGAGAGGCCTCCACTGACAGACATTATATCTCTATGTGTGTTTTCTATGAAGCTTTTCCTAGATAAGAATATTTCATGTGGAAAAAAAAAAAACAAACAAAAAAAAAACAACAAACATTTCAGAGCTCTGAAAATTCCCTCAATCAAACAGATCTTCCACTCACCTAATTCATAATGATACAGTAAAACTCTTTAGAAAAAGGCATAGAGAAGATTTGTGAAGATGACGGGAAAACAGAGTATATTTTATACAAGGAAAGACTAAACTGAGAATAGGCATCACTTTGAAAAAGACCCAAAGAGTGGGAAGAAAAATCTCATACAGAGCTATGTAATGAGAACTGTGTAAATAGTGAGTGATTACTCACAATTTCACCATACAAAAGAAGCATGTGGTAGCTCATGAGCTTTTCAGGCAACAACTTTTTTAAAAAAGAATGTATTTTTTTCACAAGCCCAACAGTTAAGTTGTGGAATTCAGAATCACAGGATAACGTGTAAAAATTATACACATGATCAAAATCTAGACAGATCTGGGGAAAGTATGTCAATCAAAGAGCATAAGATCCTAGACCTGAAATAAATTTGTGTCTCAGTAAGTTCCTGAAACAATTTCTAACACAGGTAAGAACAAGATTAATGTTGTAATTGCCCCGTCACTTCCACTGGCACGCACTACTGGACTGATAGCAGCAGCAGGGTGAACTACATGATTTGAGTATATATGATATTCTTGTTTTCTTACACTGGCTTTTCACTACCTTATCTTCCCATCATCTCTTAAAGATGCATGGAGATCTGAGAATTACCAGCACTGTCCAAAACCAGTCAGAAGAGTAGCACTGTATGTGTGTATGAAGATGCCTCCCATGGAAGGAAACACAAGATGAACAGCACCCTGAAAACTATGTTAATTAATATCTGACTTTGCAAATTCATGTATAAACTTCAGGCCTGTTTCTCCTCTTGTGTTGTATCTTTCTAGAAAAAAAATCTCAAGGTTAAAGATCCCCATAAAAAGAGCTAATCCTCCAAATACAGGACTGCTTTTGCAAGTTTGCCTCTTCCGTAATCCAACAGGGTTAGTTTGCAAGACTAGAAGTAATTGTTCTGTTATGTTTAATGGAAAAATGGAAACTGGAATGTAATTTATAAATACTTTGTACAGGATTTATGAAAAGATGATGAACATTAAGGAAATAATTCAGAAAATAAGCCTGAATAATTTTGATTTTAATAGCACTTATAAGGCCAGAGAGTACATTGTACTCATCATACTAAACTACTCAGAACTAGGAGACAAACTGTAACTTAAATCTTGTAAAGATAGGATTGCCTGTATTCTTGCTAAAAACCTAACCAAACGGTGTGTGTGAGGTTTCTCAGTTTTCTACTCAGTGTTTGAATAATGCATAACTGTGTCTCCTTGCTAAAAAGGAGAAAAAAGCCTTTAGGTTCTATGTGACAGGGGGGCTGAGAGGGATGAATTTTTTTAAAAAGCAGCAGTTCAGCAACTCCAAATACCTCTCACCTTACTGTACTTTCCCTTGTCTCCAAAAAAGTGCATTTGTTATTTGGTCTGTTAAAGCATAAGCCCACTGAAGGCTTTAGGAAATGCGGCTTGCTCCCATGAACTGCATTTTAATTTCTTTCACAGTGAATTTCAGAGCAGGCCGTTCAGAATGAACCCTTCCCTAAAGCTGAGCTTCACCCATGGTAGAAAATATGACCAGTTCAGTCAGTATGGTTGCTAGGCTAGCATGCAGCAAGGGAATAAATTAGCTACAAAAAAACTCAGAGTTTCAAGCTTTTGTGCACCTCTAAAATATCAGTAAGTAGTGTTCTGGAGTTCATGAAAAATGATGTGCTTGAAACAATGCCCTCAGGAGGCCACTGCCCTATACATTATGTAAGTCATATTGAGCTCTCTTTGGCTAACCTCAAACATGGGCTTAAAAACATTTTAGGATAATACTGCCCTCCTGAAAAATAATATAAAAAAAAAAAAACTGAAACCAAATAACCAGGCACCCAGGCTTTTTATTTGTCAAGGAAACCTAACAGTGTCACTGTAACTTCAGCATATATGTGATGATATAAATCTGAGAAGCCAGCCAGGGATGCAGCTTCATAAACTGAATTTTTCTCCTTTATGAGTAACAGGGAAGCTTTGAGTTGCTTTGACACCTGAATAATGCTCAGGACGACGGACACCAGATTCACATGGACTCACTAAGAGTGAGCTGCCAGACTTATGATTTCAGGCTACATCTACAGAGTATGAATCTGCCTCAAAATCCCATAGATTTAGTTTGAAGACTTGCTGCCATCCTCGAACCAAGGCCAGCCTTCACCACCAACCCTGCTGCATCTGTTCAGCTTTTTTTCAAAGTCAGTTTTGTTTGGGTGTATATTTGTTTGGTTTCCAGATTAAATCTTCAGAGATTCTGCAAAGGGAAATGGTGGAGCAAATACTGAAGTAAGGGGAATAAAGGTCACAACTAGCAAACAAAAGCCGTGCCTATGAAACAACTCTGCCCCATGTTCAGCCAACACTCCCTCCTCTGAGGAGACAGACTTCTCTTCCTGCTTTCAAGTGAGAAAAGGGAAAACGTGGATTGTGCCTACCACAGAAAGAACCTTACACTGAAAGGAAGAGTGATTATTTCCAGTATTTCTGCAGAATTTTGCTCATTCAAAGTTGAATGCAATTTTGTAACTTCAAAAACATCTAAAAGATCCTGAATTCTTTTAAGAGACACCTCCCACTAGCTTAAAAGTCTTCTTTTCATCTTTTATTACACTGTTGACACCAAACAAACTTTTAAATGAATTAAGATCTCACTGCTGTGGCAATGGGAATACTACAAGGAAGAAGGTAGTCTATAGGGCATGGGAATCCTTGGATTGACCTTGAGAGATCATCCATAGTGGTTAAAAAAAGAACACACACAGAGAAAGGTTTAATCATGGAGCAAATCTGCACAGGTATTCTACATTAGTATTTCCTTTCTGTACCACTGAGATCAGGCTGATGGTATTTAAGATACAGTAAGAGATCCTACTTTCTTGATAAACTGGACCCTGAAGGATGAACAAATTAAGTTGGTTAGATAGCTACATTTCCACAGATACTACATCACCTCAAGAGTCAGGTTCTATCAACACATTTATATTAATGAAAAAGATAGTGTTAAACGATCTAGAAAATGTTACTGCTTGTAGTCTGACAATGACAGTCCCAGGTATTTCTAAGTAATTACTGTTCCATTTTTGTCCGAACAATAATGAATAAACTCCTTATTTATGAAAATATCATAGAATTGTTTGGATTGGAAGGGACCTTGAAGTTCATCATGCTCCAATACCCTGCCATGGACAGCGACACCTTCTACTAGACCAGGTTGCTCAAAGCGCATTGACTGCACTGTGCAGCTCGGTGTCATCGGTGAGCTTGCTGAGGGTGCCTCGATCCCACTGTCCACGTTGCCAAAGATGTTAAACAGTGCTGGTCCCAGCACCAACCCCTGAGGACACCACTTGTCACTGCTCTCCACTTGGACATCGAGCACGTTGATCACACTTTGAGTGTGACCATCCAGCCAGTTCCTTATCCACTGAGCTGGTCCATTCATCAAATCCATGTCTCTTCAATTTAGAGACAAAGATGTTGTGCAGGTCAGTGTCAGAAGCTTTGCACAAGTCCAGGTAGATGATGTCAGCTGCTCTTCCCTTAACCCCCAGCACTGTAACCCCATCATACAATGCCACCAGATTTGTCAGGCACAATTTGCCCTTAGTGATGCCATGTTGGCTGTCACCAATCACCTCCTTATTCTCCATGTGCCCTAGCATAGTTTCCTGGAGGATCTGCTCCATGAGCTTGCTGGGCACAGAGGTGAGACTGGCCTGTAGTTCCCTGGGTCTTCCTTTTTTAACTTTTTTAGAAAGAGGGTTATGCTTTCCCATTTCCAGTCAGTGAGAACTTCACTGGACTGCCACAACTTCTCAGATATGATCGATAATGGCTTAATCACTTCATCCGCCAGTTCCCTCAGAACCTGTGGATGCATCTCGTCAGGTTTTTATGAGAGTAATTATATTGAAAGCATTTAAACATTTACATATAGAACATGAAGAAGTCATTAAGTGCAGGTAGGACCCAGCCTACAGGCAATGCTAAGCATCTGTAATGCTGAGGTTAGTTCTACCTCTGAAGATCATGTTTCATATCTATCATCTAGATTTGGAACGGAAAGGAATGCAAAAGAAAATTCTACTGCTTTAAAAGAGTTAAGGGGAAAACTAATTACCCTTTTAGAACCAGGCCAGAGCAAGTAACTTCCTGGTTACTGGTCCCACCCTTGATCACCCAGGACTTCTTTATTATGAAAAGGAAGAATTTTGAAATTATGGTGATGACATGGGTAACTAAACAACCCACATTTTTAATTAAAATGCCTCTAAAGATCCTGAAAGAATGGAAAGCGCTTTTTTCCCTTTATCTATTAATTTGGTTTTTTCCTTCCAGTCTCCTGTCATTCCTTTTTCCCAGCCTTTCACCTCTTTCCTTGACAGATCAAAGCTTTTCTCTAAAGGATAACTCTATTTCTGTATCTGTAGTGTTTCAGTACTGAACACAGAGACAAGTCAACAAATACTATAAATGAAAACATGTATGTGGTAGTAAATCCTGAAAGAAGAGCATTGATGGCCTGAACACTATTACAGATTGAAAAACAAAGAAATGAGTCATAAATCATTCAAGACACAATAACCTCCCTTCAACCATAACTCTATATTTTTTGGATTTTCTTTTTTTCTTAAAGTATATTTTGGAATTCTTTGTGTTAACGAAAATATTAATATTGTGTTTACATTGCTATAAAGTAGCTTGAGAAATCTGAATTCAGAAGCCAATCAGAAAAAATGACTGTAGCATCCAGATTAGGTAACTGGCATATTTACAATACAGTGCTTGAGAAAGAAGCCCAGAGTTACTATGCAAATCCTTGCTCTTTGTATGACTAATGGTGACAGGCAGAGAGTCATCAGGCGGGGATTTGCATGCTTTGAGTTATTTAGATAATAATTGTGATTACTGAAAGCAGACACTGCAGATAAAATGTAATGAGGGTGTAGCACAAAGGGAAGCAATGATAAGGCATCAGCAACTTGGGTATATCTTTAAACTCTTTAGCAATTTGTTACGTGCCACAATATACAATGAATTCTGTGCCCGCCTTCAACTCCAGAACTTTGCCATTGTGTATTGCCCTTATGAACTGACATGCATTTTCAGAGCTCTGGGTCATCACATCTCTGGGGTTATCATTAAAGGACAAATCTTGAAAAGCAGAAAACACACATAGCATTTCTGAGGATTTGGTCCTATCTGATCTGATCACATATGGCTGGCTGGCTGCAAGTCGTATGTCGACAGCAAATAAAGGCACAGTCGATACAAAATGTATCACTAGTTCTTCATCATTATTTCATAATTGAATGTGGTTGCTAGTATACAATGAAGATATGCAACTGGTTTATGTACTGATCTGTATTAATTACTACATGGCCAAGTCACATAAACCTGGAAAATGGTTCAGAATGAAAGTAACACTCCAAGAAAGTACATAAAAATCTTATTAAAATTACAAAACCTTTGAGAAGCCTTTACAGTCTGTCTCAGATCAGAACCAGTTACTGGTTCTCACTAAAATCATGTCACTGAAGGCATGACAGACATAATGAATCCTTGATATAAACCCTATTGAACGTTTTCATGTATTCAAGGATGAGAAGTATTATACAGGCCTATAATTTCAGTTTGTTGCTATATGCTGAGCAATTCCAATCACTAGAAATTGCCTTTTTTTTTTTTTTCTTTTTTTGAGGGTGGAGTGCACGTATGGGTGTTTTGATTTAACATATATGAAAATAGACTCCAGAATTGCATAACCGTGTTACTAGAACTACAGAGACCCCTTTGCAGCCACCATTCACAGAATCACAGAATCACTCAGGTTGGAAAATTTAATCTCTTTGGATTTGCTGGATCCTGCAGCAACATTTTCACTTTATTTACTAAACATCCATGCCTTAAACCAGACAAAAATTACTGAATTAATAGATTTACAGAGCATTTCAAAATTACTTTTAAAGGATTCTAGTATTCCATTTCCAAGATTTCATATGAGTTGGAGCTCAGAACATGGTTTAAAATTATGCAAAACTAGGGAAACAATTTTTAAATCAGAGTACAGGCTTGGCAACACAAAAAATGAAATATAAGCAATTGTTATTTGGTTTTGTGCTGCTATTGGAATGAGTGTAATTATTATTAAGTGGGCAGTTTCTAAAATTATTTCTTATTATTCCAGATGCACTTGGGCATAAAGCCATAGTTTTACATAGCCAGAACTTACACTACATTATTTGGTCTGGATTTTTTAACTTGCTGTATACGTGTGGATGAAGAAGGGACAAGCTTTCTGACAAGTAATTGGGGGTTTTGTGCATGTGCAAAGAATGATGCACTATTCAGTACTATTCAGGTATCAGTCAGTAGTGTTAATACTGAGTTTAACACTACTCCTTTGTCCACAATCTGCAAGAGAACTTTTTTTGTGTAAGAAAAATTTCCTGTTGGTCTTTCATAGTTAGAAGGAAACATGATGCTCATATCAGCTGATCTCCCAGAAAAATAAAACAGGTCATACAATTTTTACTAAATTACTCATAGTACATTCCATATCCTTTTGTAAGAGTTTTTTAGTAACAACTTCAAGCGATAAACTTCATTATGTTAAGAGAGCATAATTCAATTTTAGACCCATTTTAAGTCTATTTTTTTGTCTTGTCTTTCTTATTTTGGATCATTTTTGTACTATTGAGTGCAATATTAAGGAGTATGCTACTGTGAGAAATCTCCTTTCCAGGAAGAAATGTATAGAGCAAGCCATACTTAGCCTCCCTTTTTGTTAAATTTTTCTTTGATGAATCAAGACTTCAGATTATAAATGTCAGGGGCTTTCCCATATTTCTTCAGAACATAGCACATTTCAGCACATGCCTGCCTTTCATAAATTCTTATTAAATTTAGCATATATATATGACAGGGAGCCAAATGGCATGAAAACACTCAGACTTTCTGTTTTATATAGAAATATTTATGGGACAATATAACATGAAATCTTGTTCTTCATCATACATCTTGGGCCTAAAAAAATTCTTAGAAGAGCAAATAGCAAGTTATTTAGTGCCCTGTGGCATTATAAAAATGCAAAAACATGACTGTCAACACCAAATATTTAGAACATATATGGACATTTCTCCACACTGTTGTATAAACCCATTTTTGCAGAAACCTACAATACTTAATAAAAAAATGAGGCACACCAAACACATTTCTGCTGATGACCAATGTTATTTCAGGGGTTACTATAGACTTAACTTCTATGCTCATTTTAATCAAAATCTCCAGAGCACTAAAATCAAGGCAGCAGCTGAAGTGGACTTTAGGACTTTGGCAGGGGCCATCTTTAACACCTTTGTCATTCCCAAAGGAATCTGTATGAATATTTCCATAATGTCAATAGCCTAATGGGCTTATAGGCAGCCTAATCATCCCATGTAGTACAGACAACACATTTCAGAGTCTCCTATTGATGAAATTATAAAAATAATAAAAACATATAATTAAACAGAAACAGTTTAACAGAGTAAGTGATTTGGTTGATTAAACATCTGCATTATCACTTGATCTAACATTACTTTGGGCTATTTATTTTATATAACTTGTGCTGAAGAGGTCAACAGTTAATCTGATACTAACGTCTCCTGGTGTTCATTAGCATCTTATGATGCTACCGCGTGGTGAGATTTAGCACTTGGCTCTTCTTAGATTACGTTCTGAGTAACACTTCTGAATCTGCACTCGCACTGGAATTTAAACAGGGTCAGAATACAATTTTTATTTTGCAGCAGTGTGCAGACTAACTTACTGCACATATTTTCATAGGCATATATATTTATATATTTTCATGGAAACTCATTTACATTGCAAAATGTCTCATTTATTGACTTAACCTTGTTTTCTTGAAAATAAAATGGGAGTAATTTGGAATAGTGGCTGTTGCTTTAAGACTTTTTTTTTTTTTTTCCCATTGCATAGCAGATGGATGGCTATAATGCCATCACTTGATACCATGCCGAACTGTGACTGTGTCATTTTGTTAGAGCCTGCTGATTTTGTATAGAAATTTGCTGTTGGATTAGGGCTTTTGCCAATCCTGGCAGAAGAAAAAGGCTATTTAATGTGTCTTGAACTGCCATATGGTGTGGATAAAAGAAGTAGCTTCATGGCAGTCATAAAATCTGATGCATATGAGTAAGTCCATGTGGCTTTGCCATATTCCCTGTCATATAGTGCACCTGCTGCAATCAGGTATTCTACATGAAAAATATGATTGTCATAGCTCTTGATCCTGAATGTACCTCAGTGTCAGAAAACATTACCTCCTTCTAATGTTTTCAATCCACATGGAAAAAACAACCACATGAACTGGAGTATGAAGCAAAGAAACTCCCAGCTTATGGCACAGTGGATTCAAACTATACTTTAGCATAATATTCATCTAGCAATTTGAACTTTATGCGTATTCACTCAGAATTGCATGGTATTTTACCAACATACTTAAATGTCACCTTCTCTTTCAGACTAGATAAACAGAACATACTATGGAAAGAACTGATAATGGCACTGCCTCCAAATTGAAGGAACACTCATGAGTCTTAGTCTAGATCTTCCACTGTTTTACTGTGATAAATCTCACCCTGTTTCTTCATACATTTCTGCCAGCACTGTGAATCCAGTGATATTCAGTAATATAATTCTTATCTCACTTTCTTTCACATCCCTTTTTTCTCCCCTTACTCCCTAAAAAAGCCTAGAATAAAGCAGAACAAAGACATCTTCAATCTAACACTACAGTTCTCTCCTTCACTGAATAACAGGAGAAAATCTGGCTGCACTGTAGCTTCAGTGTTTTAGCCAGTATTTTTTCATGCAGCAGGCGTTCTCAAAGATGTTTAGCTGTAAACAGATTTCCTTAGAGTATATGCGAATGTCACCATCATATAGAGATACAATTATGCTAATGCTATAAGCACTATAAAATTCTACTTATAATAATGTCATTATTTTTACCAGTATTCAGTTCCTCAGACATACTCTATCTAACCCACCCTGTCCCTTTATGTCTCTAATTTTCAGACTTTCAGCCTCCAGACTGGCATCCAGAAACCAGTGTAACACCTATGTTCCCCATGCAACATGTGAGTGCTCTGCTGATCAGCCTTGTAGAAACAGGAGCACTCAAGGGCACATGTGGAGGCAAAACCTGAAGCTAACTTGTGATTTTCAAGGAAAATAATGAAAGGTCTGTAGACTTAAGTTGCCTTCAGCATTAGGTGATAGCTGAACAAAAATTATTGGGACTATAAACGTAGTAACATAGTAACTCTATCTAAATCCCATCTGGGGCTTTTTAATTCTGTTGGTCATGTTCCTCAGGGTAGCATATACACTGTGGAAAACACTACCTGTTTAGCTACAATTTTTTTTTCCAGAGATAGTTGAAGCCTTATACTCACTTAATAAAAGGAAAAAAGCTCAGGATGTCTGCCAGATTTGGACTGTGTCATACGTAAAGACTTATGGCAGGAGTGTTTTCTCATATAATTTACATGAAAATACTGTGAACAACAACTCTTTGTTTTTTTAAGGCAGCTTTCTAGGACAGAACATGGGAAAGTATGAAGGTGATGAAAGAGGTGGAAACAGATGATCTTTCTGCTTATTGCACAACAGCATGGTACTCCAGCGCAGCTCTGGAGCACAAAGATCAGAGCTTCACAGGGCCCTGCATCAAACCAATTAACCCCCAGAGGTGCTGAAAGAGTTGTCCTGGCACTTAAAGAATGGCCACCCAAGAGGTCACATCCTGATAGATCCTCATCACAAAATCCCATCATTTCATCAGACCAGTTATAGGAATGTTCCTTAGTGGCATTCACTTGGAATTTTCTGTTAGGAAAGACCTATTTAAACACTAATTCACTGTTGACTCAAACAGGTACAGGAACTTCACACAAACACATCACAGAAAATCCTAGGCAGGGCATGGCCATCAGCTGCAACCAGGAAATAATGTCCATGTAAAACCTAACACAAGCATGCCTTTCCCTAGGCCTCTTATATCTGCAAGGTAGACGTACTAGCTAATGAAAATAGGTAACAGATGCTTATCAATGCTTAACATGACATTGTTTTGCACAAGAAAGATATGAGAAGTTAATCAAAACCCTCACATTATGGTACATTCAAAGGCCTGTCACTCTCTGGGGTTTGTGGAAACACCCTTGACATCAAAATACATGTGGACAGTGTCAGCTTAACCAGCTTACCCTGGTCAAACCCCATGCACAGCTTTATCAGAAAACCTGGGTCCAACTTTAAGCACAGCTAGAATTTTGCTCATCTGCAACGCTTATTAAATGTTCTTACAGTGCTGTTGTGTAATAAACAGCCATGTGGACCAGTATTTTCTGGATGGCATCCATTTAAAAAAAGCCAACAGATTCCCAAGAGGGTTAAAGATCCTAACAGCGTTCTGAGAACCATGCTGACAATGTCACACCTATGTCATGGCACAGTGTATGTACTGTCACAATGTATGTACATACACAATGTATGTACAGTGTATGAGCATCCCGGCCTTGCAAAACTGAAGTTCCAGAGCCTCTGCCTAACTTCAAGCATGTGCTGAATCTAAGGATATTTAGTGATATTACAGATCTCAAGAAAGATCAGTTAAAAGGCCATAGAGAGAACATACAGAGACAAACCATCACAAACTAGCAATACATGGCTATGTGTGTGCTTAAGACACTTCTATAGCTGTTCACATGGTTCCATCCTGCTCAAAATCTCTTGGTCATTTTAAAAACTTCTTACTATTGGAAAGATCGAAATTGTAACATAAAACAATATCAGCCATCTCTCAAGGTACATCAGTTCTTACTGCTGCTAGGATTTTCTCATCTACAGCTTTCTTATATCCAACATGTTGGATTTAGTTTAGCAAACAACTTTTCTGGAAATTGCTTTGTGTGCATTGCATGTTTTGCTAAGTGATATTTCCCCAGAGCTGGCAGATCACTCCATAGTAGCAGATGTGCATGTTTTAGAAAATCACTACCATAAGGAATAGCATAATTATGTTTACTGCTGTTTGTTACTGCACCACATATCGAATAGTAGGGATACTGGTACAATTGAGACTCACTAAGAACTTCTTTTCTTCCTTGACATAATATACTTAATAACTTTTTTTCCCTCTCTAATTGCAGCTAAAGATTACCTGCTCACTAATAAAGTTTTCTTGAAGTATAAGCCAAAATGAGGGCCATCTGAAGGCAACTGAGGATGAGCCTTAATTATCAGAAGACTTCAGATTATATCCTTTTGAGTTTTGCACCTGCTTTATAATTTTACTCTAATACTGGTTTATAAAAAGGTGAAATTATTGTAATAGAACATGCACTTCCAACAGACTATAGTGCTAAATTCAGTGATATCCATGCATTATCTGCTGACCAAAAGCACTACATGAAGTTCTGCAAGTATTTAAAGTTTACTACTGAAGATCTGACAAAAACTTTGTGTTATTTTTATGTTCAGAACCAAAGGAAAATAAAGAGGCAAGAAATATTTCCAGGGAATGATAAAATTTCAAAAATATTTTATTTAAATCATGTTGCCTGAAACACTCCAGAAGGTGTTTATTTGATGTGTTCTTACCCCTTTTTGTTTGATTTCTGATTTGAGAATACTTATGCTGATTTCTGCATTCTTTCTCATTTACATTTCAATTGTTGCTCCATTAGTCCTAGACACATTGTGAATTTGTAGCTCTTGAAATCTTATTCTATTTTACACACATATATGGGGCTAGAAGAGGTGGGTTTAGATTAAATGAAAAATAAGAAGAAAAAATATTGTAGGACATTACAATTACTTCAGTCTCAAAATGGTAGTGCCATCTACCAGAACAGCTTCTTAGAAATGTGTAGTACATCTTTTAAAACCAAAGAACACAGACAACAATATAAACATTTATTCCCTTAGGAATATCCTTGAAATATTGGGCACTCTAATTACAACACATTGTCCTGACTGATCTGTTTTACAACATTGTTCAGGTTTACACCTGAGAAAGCATCAACTGGTGTTTGGAAAACTGTTTTGTTCTGTCATAAACATGAGAGTTGAATTCACCATCTCTATACATGCTTTTGGGGGTAACTACTGTAAAACAAAGACTCATGAGGAATGAAATACTGTACTGCAAGACTGACATTCATACTATGCATTAGGTAATTAAACCCTCTCTGTGTGTTTGATTGAAGTGTAGAACTAACTGACCCACTGTTTTCCTTTAACCAGAGGGCAACTATTTTGTTCCATTAGTCAATTATTTAAAAGATACAGTGATTGCTGTAACTCCTTCAAAGAATCCTTTAGTGTATTAGTGCTTACAGGAGGTTAATAATTTAACATTAGAAAGTCCACTAACATAATGCCATGGTCACGGATAAATACGAGCACAAAATACTGGTAATGGATCTTTACTCCATAATAAATCTAACAGATAAACCAAGGCCAGTCATATTAAGTCTATATAATATAACATTCAGCTTTTTGATGCTTATGTTTTTGACAGGTTTAAAATTCCAAAACAGACAAAGTTTTATTTCAACATAAAGAAATATATTACATACTATGCTTTCAAACTGCCAGTGTTTAAATGTCAAGGCACCTCAGAATTTCTAATGTTCATTTTTCCTCACAACAGATAATGAAGAGATTAAATCCTACATTCTAATTTAAGTCTGGGTCCAGAGATGGCCCTGAGCAGCCTGCTGTACTTGACCCTGTTTGCCCAGTGAGGGTTGGACTAGATGATCTCCAGAGATCCCTTCCAACCTCAACCCTTCTGTGATTCTGTCTGATATTCTAAGCATCTGCAAGTTCATGCCAAACAGATTACCTAAGTCCTAGGCATCTCTTAGTCACTAAACCATTCTTCTTTCTATATCAGCCTTTACATTCACATGACAAAAACCTGAGAAATTCTGTCTTAGTTATGAACATCAAGCATATTCTTCCGTTTTCATTAAAAGGCAAGCACTGATCAGAATAACCCCATTTCCCAAAAAAAAACCCAACCCACAGAATTAGACTCTCCCTTCTTAGCTCTTCCACACTTCATTCAAACACAGCAGCACTGCTTGTAAAAGCTAAAGACAAAGGTAGCTGAAGAAAAGGGAAAGGCAATGAATTTCAAGCTTTGTTAGACCTAAGCAGCAGTAATCACCTATCTACAGTGCAAAGGAGATCTAGCTGCATGTTCTTTGCTGACCTAGACTACAATACTGTCCTATTAATGGATCTGTGAAAAGTCACTGCAGAAATACAGTGCCGGTATGGCAGGTAGCTTCCCTTTGCTCCCAAATCTTTGAGGACAAAGCATAGAAAAATGATACATGGGATTTACTACATCTGATGAAAAGGACAAAATATATCTCAAATTCATTGGCAGCATTGGCATTGATACTGGAAAAGACTTTTTGAAACATAACAGTCCCTTCAAATTTTATTGAAAATCTTGTTATCCACTAAATTATGGGTTGTGATTGTGATTTAGGGAGCTATTCTCTCATACAAGGGCTACAGCTATGCAAACAGAATGGCAAGGTGTCTTCTCTGGTCCAGAGCGTGGGTCAGTGTTGTCACTCAGTTTATAACCATACGGCTTAACTCACCTCCTGGCAAAACCGACATAATCCCATCTGAACAATTTACTGGAAGCTGTCCTTGGCCCATGTACTCCTGAAGAGATCTCAGGGACTATGTGGAAGTATGCCACTTGGCACTGGCCATATTCAAAACCATGCCCATGACCACAACAGTCTTTTAACAGAACGGATGATGACATGACAAACACTCAAAGCTTTTCACTGGCTTTATTAGCTTACCTACAGGTGTACTGTGCTGACTAGGGCTTTCTTAACTTCCTGCTCCCTCAAACAACTGTAGTTCCAAGGCAGGTAAGTACTTCTAAGAGAATCAAAATTTTTATTCCACACTGTAATAACAAAACACACTCCACAAAAAGACTCTTATTTCATCTCCTTCTTTAACAGTGCCTTCCTACTCCAGCTGTGCTATGCACTCTGCCATACACCAGAGTTTATAGTTATAAAAGTATCAACTCATGAGTTTACATAACTGGTAAGTGCTTTCTGGAAATAAATGGTTTTGTAAGCCTGAAGATGACTATCAGAGGAGAAGAAATCAAAGGAGAAAAGATGGAGATGACATGTGATGAACAAAGTAACTTTAAAAGAAGAAGTTCTTACTTATGCCATTACCCTTCCCTAGGAAGTGGAGGTACTGTCCATTTTTATCTTTGTGACATTCAATTTTCTTTGACTAGAGCAATATCAGCAGCACAACAGAAGGTGATCCCCTCAAGAATTCATGGGTTTTCCAGATAAACAAAGCTTGGACAAGAAATGTACAAGAAAATGAAAAAGCTCAATTGACTTAAATGCTTTTCTTCTTTCAGTTATCCAAAGGATTCCTATTCACTGTCTTGTCATTCTGACTTGCTTATTTAAGTACATTTTTCTACTAATATTCTGGTTTTAGAAAATGAATGTTTTATCTCTCTGAAAAATCTTGTGTTCTTTAGATAAAATGCTACCACACATGCCACAATAGGAAGTAAACAAAATGTACCAAACACTATTAATTCCACTCATTTGTCTGTCCTAAAACTCAGGTCCAAAATTCAGATGACTAGAAAAAAACTGGACTAATTTTTGATAAAATTTCTATTATTTTATGGTTTTTATGTTAAAACTAAGTGAAATTTAGGAGGGGTTTTTTTCTGGTTTGGTTTGGGTCTTTTTTATATCCCTGAGACTTTTATTTTAACTTGGTACTTAACCTCTTGTTTAGATTCACACTTCACTGGTATCATTGCAATATCGCAAAATTAGTGTCAAGAGAATAATTCTGCATGGTGTACTCTAGAGAAGGGATTTATATAAATCTGTATGAATCTCAACCAAGAAGAGCTGAATGGCACTTTAAACCTTAACAATGGGCTTTGGGTAAGACCCATAAATCCCATGGAAGCATTCTTACTGTGTCAGAGAATTCTGCATTGAGCCACACATCTCTGCTTTTCTTCTCAGTTCAAAATCCATGAAATAAAGCAGAAGGCTGATTGTTCAACTGATGGAAACCCAGCTGGAAAAATCTATTTGCACAGCTGAATTCTGAGAACTCAGTAATGAGTGAAAAGTCAGCTAGCCAACAGGTTTTGGACGACTACAGATTTCAGATATCTGGAGATTGCAGTGATAGTTGCTAAAAATCCAATTTTACTGGTTAAACAATGAAGATTTAATAAAGTCTAATGATTAGATATAATGAATATTTTGTTTCTACAACATAGTATTATTATTATTAAAAAATATGATTTCCACATATTTCATTGACTTTTTTGAATATGGAAACTAATTTTTTAGCATTACAACTCAGTATTTCTTTTTAACTGCTTTTACTTTAATACACAGCAGTTTTTTCTATAATTTTGTAAGAAACAATATTTATTAAGTATTTATTCCCTTCATTTTATGCCTTTAAAGCATGTAACCAAATAAAACATCTACTTTTAGATGATGGTAAAAACATCTTTACAAGCACAGATAATGGTGCTCAAGTATTTCCAGAATTCTGAAATTGAGAGCCATAAACTAAATGAAACAGATTTTGGAAAAGAAATCTCACATTAAAATTTGAACCAGAGGAAGACTTTGCTTTTTCTGGAAGTAGCCAGTTAGCAAAGACTGGGGACAGTTATAGATCATCTAGAGAATTATAGCTTTTTTTACATTAAAAAAAGAAAAAAGGAAAAAAAAAAAGGTATATGCACTGTATCTTTGCAATATTGACACAATAATTTCCTTAAATGTCAGGATATAGAAAACTGTGGAAAACCAAAATATTAATCTCAAATTTCCAAATCTTCAGCTAATGGTATGGCTTTAGCATTTTCATTTTCTAGATTGGCACTGAGGACAAGTGGAAAACTTGAAAGTTGCCACAATGTTAAAAAAATTAAGAAGAACATCACATTTTGATGTCAACAATTCCCCAAACAGCAACACTAAACTGCAAAAACCAACTACTGAACTGAATTGTTCAAAATATTGATTTTCTTGAAAGAAAAAAAGCCAGAGCTGAGAATGAGACAATTTTTTTTCTCTCTAACTAGCAAACTTTCAAAACAATACAGTTTTAGCTGGCCTCAACCATGCTAATGTTAGCAACAAACAAATGTCGACTATAAACATTCAAATTGAGCTAGCAGTTGTACTTAAATTCACTAAAATACCCTCATCTTTCTGCCCCATTACAGAATATGCATGGCTTGAGCCTGCAGATTTACTCATGCCATTGGCAACCATGCAGCATGCAAAGAACTCTCCACTTTTCCTATTTTTCCTTTCTAGATGGACATTTTATTAATGGCAACATATCAGCATCACTGCTGCCTCTTCCAATAAACTGAATGCAAACAAGCAACCTGGTTATTATTTCAAGGAACAAATGGGGCTTTTAATTGAGGAGAAGGGACAAACAGGACTTCTGTGATGTTCAGGCTTCTGAGAGGAACCACTGCCTAACGGATCCGAATAACACTTGTCTTCACACAGTAGTGACAGTGAGACTGGAAACAGTTGGATGAAGGTCACTAACAATACTTTCGAAGCCATGGAATGGTAAGAAAATATAGCACAGAAAACTGATTCTCTAGTAATGGCTACTTTTATTCTCCTTTCAACTCAGTTGCATCCCAGTGTGTTCTCCTCACCTTACACATTCAGCCCATTATGAATTCTTCTCTCCTGTATTTTGAAATCAAGTGTCTTCACCTTCCATACCGTCTAAATGCTTATGGAGCTATTCCAGAGAAAGTCCAGTTTCAGTGTTACAATTCTGAACATACAGAAAATAAGTCAAAGTCAGAACTGCAAGAAACTCAGGTTTACCTAGAGAAAATTGATTATCCCACCTAAAAATTAAGCAGTACCTCTTGAGCATGTGCAAACCATAGCTTTCAAATATCTACAACTTTACCCAAGTTGCATGGATTTCTAAGCAGAATATAAAAGGCATTTCTCTCTTCTCATGAAATGTCAAGTCCTTGCTCTAAACTATAGCAGCACTATAAAATTTTCAAAGTAAATCTTTAACACTGAAAAGCAATGACTTCTGGTCTCATTCTGAACCTTTTTTCCAGGGCAAAGTAGATCTGATACAATAATGGAGTAGACCACAAGTATAGAAAATTCCATCCTCAAGCGGCAGACACTGATAAAATTATAGGCAATTGAAAAAAATAGCACAAGGAGAGAACACTCAACAGCCCTTAAATGGGGCAATCTTCAATGTCTCTCATGTGTAAATGGCTCTCCCACGTGTATAAGAAAGCATAAATTTTATATTCAAACAAATTTGAAGTCTAAATTAAGTTAGAAAAAATACTGCGTAGCTCATTAAATAAATTGGTCAGGTTGACCTTTATCAACCTTTTTTTTCCATATTTATATTACATTCTAATTCAGAATAATTTTTAATGTTAGAATTTTCTTGAAAACACACATTTAAGTTCTTCACCAGGCCCACTGCTGAGATAAAGTCACATCTTAGTTATTCAGAGCAGCCCAGAACACATCACCTCCTGTGTCCTTGTCCAGAAAAAGAAAAGGTGGGAGGGCAGTCTGACTTCCATAGCCTTCCTTATGCTAAATCTAGAATCAATCAAGCTTGCAACCAATCAATTCAACACTTTCATAAAAAGCTTCAAATGAAAATCAAATTTCTTACTTTCACTATGAAATAGCCAGATTTAAATAGGACCTTCTTTCAGAAGACTGCATAATTTTTAACATGCTTTAAAAGAGGGAAGAAAATCATTTAACCTCCTTCACTCAGCAGTGTGAGAGGGCATGGGGGAGCTGCAGCAGTGGGCTGCTGACTCTCTTGCTAAAATTGAGCTCATTTCAATGACTGTACCTTCAGCAGCTGCATGAAGATAGCAGTAGAAAGAAAGCAGGTATGGAAACAATGCTGTTTGACATTAACTAAATAGTGCCTGCTATATATACAGACATAATGAAAAGACTGGAAATATCCAAGAATACCCATTTTTCTATGTTCATCAGCTAAGTACATCTATAACAATCTTGCTACCTTATAGGCAAGATAATAGATAAAATGTATATACTTAAAACTACAGCCAGACTGGCATTTGTATAAGCAAACTGAAATGGAACTGGAAATACCCGTAGAACTTCAAAAAGGAATAATGACAATAAAAGGTATTTTGATTTTAATACAAGCAAGCAAGCAAAGAAATGTTAATACATTTTGGGTGAGAAAAAATATTCTTCTAATGTTTTTATTTATCAGAAACCAGTTACTTTTAAGTGGTGATAGGACTTTTGTTCTTACTGGAGACAAGCAAGCTTGGGTATCATGACACACAAAAAGAAAAATCCTCAGCTTTTCAGATATTCTTCAAATTAACAACCAAAGATGATAGTGCTTTTGAACAGAAGTATTTATATATACTACATGCATGTTATTTTTTCCAAATTACCATTTCCCTATCTGTGGGAATTCTTGCAATATACAGCATGTGATAACACTACATCACACAAACATAAGTACTTACTAACAATAAAGAGACTTCCAAAAATTTTCTTCTTTTCTAAAACATCTATCAAGTATTTTATCATACTATAAAAACCACATTTTATAGAAGCATTCATTCATGTGACCTCTCAAGAGGCAACCACACTTTTATAGTGTAAAGACCCAACACTTCAGTAATTGGAATGTTGTAATTATATACAAGCAGAGAACTAAACATGCAAAGCAACTTTTTGCATTATCTTTTGCTTGTTGCAAATGATGAATTTTTAAAGTTTTCTGTAATTCAAGTATAAAATATGTCTTATGTTTAGAAACTATTACTGGCAGGTGAGTGGCCTTCAGACTTCAGATTACAGGCACAGACTCCAAACTTTTGGTAGGAAAGACACAGTGGCATTTCATCCATTGATTCAGGAGCAGTTAGAAAACAATCTTCCTTTTGGCTGCTTATAGCTTTCTGAATCAATATCTGTCCAACAGTTGGGATTAGTCACATCCTCCTTTTCACTTTAGTGTAGTGTGATGTCTTCCTATTGGCTTTCTCTTACTCTTTTTAAGTATTGCCAATTCTTTCTATCCCAACTCTATCAAGCTTTCCACAGACCAATTCCAATTTCTAATTTACCTCATCTCTGCTAAAATGTCTCCCTTCACTCAGCATAATACTTAAAGAGTATCATGAATTCAGCTTCCTGGGGAATTCAATGTATCAAAACGACGTAAATTGGAAAGATATAGGTAACATCTCACTCAACCTTCAATGTTCATGGATGTGTAATGCAGCAGGTTTTACTCTCAACCTCTTAGATGGCTAGCCACTTGCCTCATCTAACCTTTAGAAACAAATTGTGAAATCACTAGACATAAACATAATATGAAAATTAGGCAATAAGAACTAAGACCAAAAAGTTACCAACCTCAAAGGAAATAAATTTCAGAAGAAAATAATGACTTACATTTCTGACCTGAAACACAGCTTCTGGAAGATAGTATAACTAGACACTTTCTCTTGACATCTGCACAAATTGCACTGTGCCCTTCATGTTAGGAAAATATTAGGGATGACAAGTCAAAACCAGGGAAAATCAGTTGTTTCAAGTTGTATGTAAGGAAAACTGATGTGGTTAATGAGAACCCTTGAGTAGAAGTTAAAATATACCTATAACAAGATAAGCATGCATTTAATACAAAACAGTAACTATGGAAATAAAAATAATACAGTAGCCAAAGTATCATTATCTTGACAGGTTATGACAGCCACACAGCAACAAGCCTCCTGCTATCAAGATATCCAGATATCTACCTCATTCTTCTTACACATGTTTTCTGGGAAAAAAATAAAAAAATTTAAAAAAAAATAAAAAAAGACAAAATAGTTTCTGACTGCATAAGCATGCAAGGCTTGGAAGTGGGTAATCTGTCCAGTAACACGAGAACAGTAGCAATTCATAAATTGCCTACCTATCTTTTGAATTCATTAATAATAAAATTCTTTAGACATAAATCACATGATAACCTAATCTACGGGGCCTGGGCAATCACAAATACTGTGGCAAACTGCCTTCTAATCTTATCAGTGTGTTGTTTCTAAGATCATCACTATAGCGCAGACAAAGGTGTAGCAGTTTGCATCACCACTGGACACCAAACCACCTAGCCAGCCCTGCTGAGAAAGTGCATTACATAGCGTATTCCGAGATACACTGCAATGGGATGAACTTCCATTTCAAATTTTCAGTTTTCAGGAACATGGAAGAACTAAGAGTTCACATAGATTTGCATTTTTCAGAAGTCAGCAATAAACACAAACCTGCACTGTGAAACGAATTTCACAGCTATTTTTTCACAAGCCATACTATACCCAAAAGCTGAGTGATTTATGTGTACATGCAGATGCCACACAAAACCAATGGAAATTAATGCCAGTTATAAATTCTCATAACTTTCCTGATACTTAGATCTCTTAGGAACTGAATGGTAATTCATTTCATAAAAACATTATTCTCTGCTGCATATAAGGTTTCTATTTGAAAGTAAATGCATCCAAACATCAAAGTGAACTGGACACAAGACTTGGGTGTTCATGTTCAAAATGCAAAGGTACTTCATGCAATTGTTTACGCTTCACCATCTTTGCTAACTATGTTTGATTTCAGACTCAAGCATCCCATTAAAAGTCAAAAAAGATGGACTGCCCAGACAGTGAAAGACCCCAATGCCTTTTGCTGATGAAAGTTTGCACAGATGTTACCTGGAATGTAACATATCTTTGGCATGTAACACCTAGATGAAGTCATATCTATCTGGAACAGGAGGCATTTAAGTATTTTTATCTAAAGAATGAAGGAGCATGATCCACAATGAGACAGTTCAAGCAGAAATTAGCATTGAAGAGTTTATTTGCCACCTCAGCTGCTACTTCACTGCAATGTCATTGACTCAGCAATGCTTGAGTATTGTCTTGAATAGGTATGGCCTGAAACTCTTCTATTTTCTGAATCATTACTAAAGTCCTGTAAAATTTCCAAAAGTCCAAATTTTCTGCATGAGAAGGCATTACACTGGCTTTACCTACAACCCTCTTCTTGTATCTTGAACTACACTTCTATTTTTACACTGATCTCAACATATGCATACCTATAAATACACAGACCATAACTCTCATATCATGGCATTTTATCACTACTAAGGGCGAGGAGAATGCAAAGAGAATAGTGAAAGCTTTTGCTGCTATGAATACAGAGGTTCAGCACTGTGTACCCACTAGTGCACTTGCTAGTTTAGCTCC
Organism: Athene cunicularia; assembly: GCF_003259725.1. Taxonomy (NCBI): domain Eukaryota; kingdom Metazoa; phylum Chordata; class Aves; order Strigiformes; family Strigidae; genus Athene; species Athene cunicularia. The sequence continues at coordinate 14,516,813 of NW_020799117.1, read as the reverse complement.
TTCAGTTACGTGAAGAAAGCATAGGCACCCCAAACACAACACCTGTATGCAGTGTGAAATCAAGAGATGACAAGGAGTATGCAATGTCATCAGGTTACTCATGCCTTGTATTCACAGATGAAAGCTGTTATCTTTTAACAAGTGCTGATTGTAGGCATTTTATAAGAAGCTTACACCCCCACACCTGCCGACAAATTAATGCTAGCCCTGGCTGGCAGTTAATTCTGGACAGAAATGCTGTAGTAAACTAGACAAGATAAATGCATCTAGGGAAAATATTTCCAGCTTTGGAAAACAAACAAAAAAACTTGCATTCAGACTTCAATGCATAAATCACCTATAGAATTATAATAACGGACCCAAACAAACTGCTAAAATTCCATCCTTTAATGCTGGTGAAGTATTAATACCACTACATGACAATAGTATTATTATACCAATACATTACATTATTGTACCATTGCAAAGGAATATCTTTAATATCAATACCATTTACAGCAGATGCCAGTACAGGAGGAAAGTGCAGAGCTTTTGTACAAGAAGCAAATATGAAGTCCAGGGACACCCTCGTGATTGTTCTGTGCCAAAGGACAAGACAAATCCAGCACTAACCCACCTAAGTGGGGGATACAAGTGATTTTTGAGGCTGTTAATCTGTTTCTGTGAAACACTGATGTTCAGTCTTCAATATGTTATTTCAGGAGACCACTAGGAGATACCACTATGCCTTCCTGCTTTCGCCAACAGAGAAAATAAAAGTTTGATCCTTTATTGGATTTGGCTCCCTCAGTAACGTCAATTATTTTAAAACAGACTGCCCTGCTTTGTCATTTCCACGATCTCAAGGCTGCATCCTGTCATGCCCATTTTAGAATGAAATAAATAAAGAGTAGATACAAGCCTAAAGAAACTATATCACAACATATAGGGCTTCACTCCTTATTATATAATGTAATTACTCTTCCTTGCTGAACCAAATCAAAAATATTTGCTCTGGGGATTGTTTAGGGCTCACAAAGTCATTTTGATGTGTTCAGTTAACCACAAACTCCACCTCTATAGATGCTGATGTATCGAAAAAAAGGTCTATGTGTTTCTCTACAGCATGCAGCATTGTACCCCACTACCAGAAAGTGATTATTTACAAAAACACACACACAAACAGATGTGTTGTGGTTTTAATTTAAGATAAAATTTTCTATGGCTTTTCAAGACTCGTATCATATTTCCTGTGGAAAAATATTTTTTCAGATGTAAAACCTCAACTTACACTTTACAGAGAACATTTCCAAGATCACTGTAACCTCTACATTTCTCGTCAGCTATTCTTCCTTCCAAAGCCCCCTTTCTTTCCTCTGATTTTCACAGGCTTCTCTCCATCTAAGGCACACTAAATAACTTAATTTTTCTTATTTCTTTTTCCATAATGTTGTCTCAATAAACCTCGAGGAGCTGAAAACTCAAAGAAACTCAACAGAAGGCAGTCATCTACTTGAAATTCTAGGCTGCTAAATTTTCTCCTGCTGAGTCACCTGTGCCTAAAATTCCCATTCAAATCTGTGTGAAACACCTCAGCACCATGTTAAGTTGCTTCATAGAATATCTTTCCTCAAGACAGCCCATAAATCCCTTCTCATGGAAGTGTTAGACTAAGGGGGAAAGGAGCATGGCTTGCAATGTATCTGTTAAATTCCAGTTTGCTTATTTGCTCATTGCTGCCTCTTTCCTCCATTTTTTGTTTAGATGTTACTTACTTTTCATGTAAGCAGGGACCTCATTTTCTTATTTGTATGTACAGCATCCAGAGGAAGGCATTCCAGACACAACTAATACCAGCTTTGCAAGTTCCTCTAGAAACTTAAAAAATATTTTCCTTCTGCATGGGAGTTAGGACTTTTTTAAAATTTCCCTCTAACAAAAGCACCTTTCACTAATGCCTACCAACACTTTCAGTTCATTAATTCAGATTCTGCAAATGGAAATTAAAACCAGTTCCTCCATAGAGATCCCTTTTTAAAGGCAGTATCTCAAGTCTGTGACTACACGTCAAATTAAAATCCCAGAGTTGTGAATTTTTTTGTGAACTGAATCCTTAGGTAGCACGCATGCACATGTCAGTAGAGGCCTTACACTGCACATATACACCACCCCGTTGCAGGATTTTTAGCAAAACAGCACTGCTCAGAAGCAACTATACCAAACTCAGACCAGAAGATTTTTTTCTTAACACTTCTGGTACCTAGCTGGACTTTGATTTAATCTAAATTCCTCATTAGATTACATTTAAGGGGGAATTCCCTTCTCTGAATACACACAGCCAGTACTACTTTAGATCCCTTCTGGTTCCCCACTAGTGCTCCTGAAGGCGTGGGTCTACTGCCAGTTCTGTGCTGTACCTGCTGGCCCGACAGAGGTATCTCAGTGGATCAGGTGTATAATCTGGCGCCACAACTGTATTTCAGCACCTAAATCACTTCAGAAATATAACAACGTCATGTCCATTCAAATCCGAGTAGTAAATTTGAGGCCTCCAAATAAATACAACTTGCATTGACCAAACCAATTTCAAGATCATGTTCCCATTCAGAGAATGGGATGCCATCCAGAGGGACCTGGACAGGCTGGAGAGGTGGGACCATGTGAACCTCATGAAGTTCAACAAGGCCAAGTGCAAGGTCCTGCACGTGGGTCGGGGCAATCCCAAGCACAAATCCAGGCTGCGCAAGGAGTGGATTGAGAGCAGCCCCAAGGAGAAGGGCTTGGGAGTAGCAGTGGATGGAAAATTGACTATGAGCCAGCAACATGTGCTCACAGTTCAGAAAGCCAACCGTGTTCTGGGCTGCATCAAGAGCAGTGTGGGCAGCAGGGCGAGGGAGGGGATTCTCCCCCTCTGCTCTGCTCTCGTGAGACCCCCCTGCAGTGCTGTGTCCAGCTCTGGGGGCACCAACAGCAGAAGCACACGGACCTGCTCGAGTGGGGCCAGAGGAGGCCACGAGGATGCCCAGGGGCTGGAGCACCCCCTGTGAGGACAGGCTGAGAGAGTTGGGGGGTTCAGCTGGAGAAGAGAAGGATCCAGGGAGACATTAGAGCGGCCTCCCAGTATTTAAAGAGGCTACAGGAAGGCTGAGGAGGGACCTTTATCAGGGGGTGTAGGGACAGGATGAGGGGTAGTGATTTTAAACTGAATGAGGGTAGATGTAGATTAGTTCTTCCCTGTGAGGGTGGTGAGGCCCTGGCACAGGCTGCCCAGAGAAGCTGTGGCTGCCCCCTCCCTGGCAGGGTTCAAGGCCAGGTTGGACGGGGCTGTGAGCAACCTGGGCTGGTGGAAGGTGTCCCTGCCCGTGGCAGGGGGGTGGAACCAGATGATCTTTAAGGTCCCTTTCAAACCAAACCATTCTATGATTCCCAGAATACATGCAAATAGCTAGCACCTTGTTTATTCTGCAGATGTCAGTGTGGGAAGGTGACCCAGTGGCTAACACAGAGTCAGTATGCTATATTGCTGGAGATTTCTCTGGCAAGTTGCTATACACCTTGCAATGAATTAGACTGGAAAACTGGGAAGGCAACTAACTGACATTAGTGAGGCAGCTGGATACAACACTGAATAAGCCATAGAAATAGCTGGCAAGTTTCTTCATTCTGACTGGCTACTGAGAAAGCTTAAAGATTTATTTTGAATCATCTCAGTTTTAATGGTTTGCTGTGGTCTCTTCAGGTTTGTTTGTTTGTTGCTGGAGTTTTTTATTATTATTTTTATTGCCGTTTTTGGCATGCAATCTTGATGAGGGATTTTAACTGCAAGGTGATTAATTCATGGAAAAGTACAGGCTGCAGATCTCATAACCATAGCAGCAACATAAAGTCTGGCTGGAACAAACAGATTTGAAGAAACTTCTGCCTCCCCCCTGCCATCAGAATAAGATTTATAGTGTGAATTTCGGCAATATATTAATGGTGATACTTTCTCTTTCATATATGTACACTTTACTGTAGAGGTTCACAGACTTGAGAAATGGAACATATTTGAGGCCCAGAACAGTTCTCACTCCTTCTCCCTGAATTGTTCATCTTGGCATTTTCAGCAGATGTATTAGGATCTTTCCAGTACAAATGTTATCACAGGTGCTCTAAATGCAAGGGGTACTCATCTTTGAAACTGAATACCCTAAATCCAAGGTTCAAAGCCTTAAAAGGTCTAAAAGCAGCTATATTTTAAAATTCTATCAATTTTAGGCACATATACCAAAGTCTTAGAAATTGTTCTCCCTAAAGAACTCACTTCAGGTCTGGAGGCAAAATTCCATATTACTAATTACAGAACTGCAATATACAACTGTTGCCTCAAATCCAGCAGCAGACCCTGTGTATGTATTTCATACTGCAAAAAACGTAATTACCAAACCTCAGCAAATACAGATGCAATACAGACTTGTTTGCAATATTACAACCCAAATTGTCCCTCCTGCAGTACTTCAGTTTAAAAAGGTATGCAAGCTCTGCTCCAGAAAAGCTCACAAAAATATCAAACACTATTGAATCCTGCAGAGAATTGTGATTAGAATAAACCTACACAGTGAGTATCTTCATTATTACAGTAAGTCATGAAAAGTTGGGTTTATGCCAACTAACTCACCAGGAATTAAGCTGAGAAAAGCTTTTGGTTTTCTGAGCATTAGTAGTCCAGGGTTTTTTTCTTCTAAGAAGTCTGCACATATCTGAAGAAGGTTCAGGAAATTTTACTCCAGTTCAAATTCCATCTATCATGGGAACCTTGGACACTGTCAGGATTCTGCTAGATGCACTTTGATTATATATCTTTGTTTGGTGAGTTTACAGGTAATTCTGACTGTTCAAGATTTACAGACCACAATAACTGAGCAGCTCTACCAACTATAAATATATATTACAGCAAAAATTTTGGCTCATGCTCCACTTTCCTTGGCGGATGGAAAGAACGTGGCTTATCTGACACCATACCAACCACTGCAGATTTCACTTGCCATGTAGACACATTTTGAACCATCACAAAAAAGATGAAGAATGATTAGCCATTAAATATTCAGTATAAAATAGTTTTGTGGTCTGAACACTTGTATCAGTGAGGATATCATGTTCTTATTAATATTCATCTGTGAATTTTGTTTGAATAACTAAAGACTTCAAGAAGCTGCACAGCATTAAAACATGATTGAATGCCTAAGAACTATCTGTAGAGCCTTTTCCTTTTCATGTTACTCTTTGGTACTAGTTGTCTTGTAGTTTCATTGATTAGCACTGAAATGTCCACAGTTCCTAACAACAGTATCTCTCATCTGTTTTGGGTTTTTTTTTAAGTTCAAGGAAACTGCAGAATTTTGCTATATAATTACAGATGCAGACACACAAGAAACATGAACAAAGTATATGATCTTTCAGGCAATTTTGTAAGAAACCATTATTTCCCTCCTTTTCAAACATGATGACAGACAGCACAAGCTTTTAAATTCAGACACTTGGCTTACTAGTTTAAGGAACTGTTTTTCAGGTTCTGAAACACAAGGTTTTGGTAAATCTCACAAACAGACAATTTTCTGGCCCATTTTAGCTGCCATATTAATGGTTTGATTCCTAAAAAACTATTATTCTACCACATCTTCCTTACAAGCAAGGATTATACCATATTATATTCCTAACAGCCTTCTACCTGCTGTATAACATCTTAAAATAGACATTACCACATAGCAAACTTGTTTTAATTAATCACTAAAGTTTGATTCTTTTACAGTTTAATTGAGCTCCTTTGGTACAGAAAAATAGTAGGGAACAAAAGAAGCTCTCTGCCTCTCAAACGGTCAGAAGTCTGGAAGGTAACAAATTAGATATTGGTTAAGACATGCAAATTATCTATAAATAGAAAATGGTGACAAGAATGGGTATTCCAAAGAACTCTGACTTTCTTGACTTCTTCCAAGCCACTGGACTCTGCTGGAATCAGAACTTGATACCTTATATATTTAACCCTCAGGAAAATTGCTTTTGTAGATTTACTAGTTGGAAAAAAGTTCTGAACTGTTGGTCACATAATATAACAGATACCTGTCCTTAGATTACGGAAAATTTATTAATTGAAACAGCTTATCTGATTCTGATTTATCTGCGTAATACTTGTGCAAGCACAAAGTCTAGCCTTCCCAAGAAGCCTGCACAGAAAACCTAGTGCTCAGAGTTGATGCTGGACGTAGCTGCACACCTTCGCAGAACCTCCCAAGTGTCACGGCCAAGGACAAACATGGTAGGGTTGATATGAGCACACCTAGCAGATGTGTCTTCGACTTTCAGATCCAAAAATCAGGACTGACAAATACAGTCTACAGACCTCACTCAACTACAGTTCTGCGTGGACGCAAATGTTTACAAAAACGTATGTGTCAGAAGAAGACCCTTCAGATACTGTCACAAAAGCTGAACCTGCCACCAAGACTCTCAAATGAACTGGTAATTTTGGTTCTGTATTTTTGTTTTCTCCCTACTTCCAGAAGAACAGTAATAACTAGAGTGGCCAGTGACTGACTTTTAGACTTCTCTGCTAATCCCAAAGTAAACTGTTAGGACAGTGCCAGGAAGAAGTAGTGATAACTCTGCTGTCAGTCTGATGAATTCCTTCAGCAATACATTTACATTTAAGAGATAAATTGTAATCCCGTAAGGAGATATTGCTAATTATGTTTTAGGAGTATAATTTTATATCCATTCTCAAATCTAAACATAAACAGTTTTCATAAGATCATCAAATATTTGAGCTATAACTGGAATCTGTGTCACCTTCAGAGGTTTTTTATTATTTATGACTGAAACTCTTCTGCTAATACATCACCGGTACACCACTTGCATTTTCATCACTGTTCTGAAGCAACTAGTAAATCATGCCCATATTTCTCATACTATTCTCTGTTCTCAAAACCTGAATTAAACGTGAAGAATAGAAACTGCACTCATGCATTCTTAAAAGCCCAGCACAATCATAACTCAAATACTTTCTTGCAATTTTTCTATTAAAGTCAAACTGGCAAACTTGTGACTCATCAAAGCAATTTTCTGATACAGTACTCTGAATCATTTCCACTGGGGGACTGGGCCATGGGATCCACCACCAGCAAATGAAAATGCAGCCTTCAAACATATCAGTTAATGGATATTTAATCAAATGGAAGCACTTCTCATTGGCATGTATGGTTTTATTTTTAAATCTAAAAGGCTAATTTGTATCCTCTTCTGCCCTCTGCTAGCGTGGCTTTCCTCAGTGGGGCTTTTAGGGGCAGAGAGGCCATGGGGCTGATGTATTGGCTTGAAAAAGGCAAACTGTTGGGAAGATGATCACACGAGCTGCATGCCTTGTGCTGCTCACCACCACGTGGGGCCTGATTCTAAGCAATGAGTACAACTCAGTTTGGCTCACATCTTTCTCTGGTTAAACAAACAAGGGAAGTGGGCCGAAAGAAACCAAATTGTCAATAGTCATTTGCCTCTAGCTTATCAGCACTAAGCATTGCCTCAGCATACACTTGCCCCAAGGAAACTTGCAGTGTTAAATATTAGAAGGGTGATTTCACTTTCAGGCAAGAGCTGACCTAGTATTCCTGGGTCTATAGCTTAAGAAACAACATTGAGAATGTATAAAAAGAAACTAGAAGATAGTCTGGACATTCAGGGTAGATCTTCAGACGTTTGTAACAACGCATGTCTTGCAAAAAGTGTACATGTTACATGTACAAAGACTACACAGAAAAAAACATTGCTCACAAGCTAATTTATTATGTCAGATGAGATGTATGTGCACATTTGGTGTGTATTTTCATGAGGCATCAGCTTTTGAAAACAGGACATCTGCTGAGCAAGCTGCTCTTGACATGAATGAGGATCATGTATCTACTAATATATCAATTTATCATCCCATTAAAATGCATTGCATTGTTCATCTCTAAAGATGACTTGATGGTCAGCCAAATAGGAATCTGACTTCCTAAATAAAATTATAGTCTTTACTTTTCCTTTCTGGGACTTTGTCATCCCCTTCATTCTACAGGAAAGGCAAAAAGACTACAGAACTTTGAGGAGTCAGCTAAAAAACTTGGTGAAAAGACATCAGGCTAAGTTTATTGGTGCTTGGAGCAAGGAGTTGAACTACAAAGTGAATTTTTTCTGTTAGAGAAGGATCTAACAAAGACAAGTAAAACACTTACTTTCAAGTACAAGAAAGATAAATAGGTTCAGGAGGAGAATGGGGGGAAAAAATCTTCCAAAGTTATTGAAATTACTATCAACACTTCTACTTATGTCTAGGATAACAGAATATGGATTAAATGAGGCAGTAACTATGCATTACTTCAACACCAATTGCTTGTAAAAGTGTATCCACTGGGGTTGTTGAAAGCAGTCAAAAGTGCACTCCTCCAGGAGACTGTTAACACCTGGATTGCTCTCTGACCTGCCCAGGTCATGACTTGGAAAGAAAGTTTCTCAGGGAGAAAATGACCCAACAGTGGGAGTAGCTGCTGTTTTCAGCATCAGCATGATTATTGCAGCTGGTGTCAAGGCAACACAGAAGTTCTTGGCTCCTCACACAAATGAACAGGGAATGGACTACTCACATCTCTTGTCTGGCTGCTGTGTTAGATCATGGTGGTAATATACTGGACAGGCTATCATACAAGCACCTCTTCAGCCTTTCATTCCTCCAGCTGCTCAATTTTACCATGGCATATAATAGCTTGATAAAATGAATCTCTGGAGCTAACAGATGGTTCAAATCCACATCCCATTTTTCGCTGCAGCAGTGCACCTCAATTCTCTCCCTCTTTACAAACTAGCTTTTTTCTCTTCGACCTTGGTCCCAGGCCAGCCAGCACTGCTGTCTCCATGTGTTTGGAAAGAAGATCTGTCATCTGAAGAAAGACCATGAGAAGATCCTCCAAAACCCCTGGGAACTGCTGCTGCAATCTGGCTTTGATTAGAGCCATTTCAGGGCAGGTCACAAACTTGTCCTCTTTTTCTGTAGTTAGAAATCTCACCCCTGCCCTGCTGCTGTACAGGGGACACCATGTGCTCAGGAATCCCAGCTGACAAGCTCTCATGTTGCTCTTAAGCAAACAGATAGCAAGTTGGCACAAAAGTGAGCACTAAGGAACATATTGGATGACTTTCAGTAGCTCTTGTTCCCATACTCAGTTCTTTTACCTTAGTCTTTATATGAATCAACTCCCATTTTTAAATGGAACATTTGTTTGTGAACGATATACAAAATCTACTGCATATTGCATGAACGCACTTGGAAGGAAGACATTACAGGGAGTCTGTTTCCTCTCTCCTTATCCTAGGACTCTGATACAGGAAAGTGGCAGAGCATAACCACAGGATTTACTGTGTTTCATTCAAATGGGCTTCAATCTGGTCAGCCACTTTCTTTCCAGATCTTTCCTCATTCAAGAGTTTTATCAGTCAGTGTAAATTAAGTATAAAATTAAGTTTGGACAGCACAACACATTCTTGTATTTAGTAGTATATTCATCTTCTAAACAGATTATTTTTGCAGTGTTTTAAGGAAGGTTAAAGAAATATTTGTATACCTCTGGTTTTAACAAGCACAAGAAGAAACAAGCTTGGATTATAACAGAAGAATTACAGTACAACTATTACTCCCTAATTAATTCTGTCTGTGAGTAAATCAAAGCTCTAATTATAGACACAAAATCTGCTCAATATTGTGGAATATTTATGCAAAACATTATTCCTAGCACTTATCAGTTAAAATATGATGTCTCACTAGAGCTGAAGCGGCAATTTTAAAAACAATGTAATCATATTTTTGCCGCTTCTTTATAGCTCAATATATGGAGAGTGCCTGATGAGAGCACAGTTTCATTTTTTTAAGTACTTTGTAAATCCCCACTGACAACTGGTTCAGTTCCTCCTTTAAGAAACATCTGTCTTTAAAGAAGAAAAAACCCTTCAAAAATCCTTAAAATGGCATTTTTCTTCCTATTACCAAATAATGTCCTTTAGCTCCACAGCTGTCAACACACTTCGAAAAATTATATTTGACCTTCTCCATGTGCTGTACCATGCACTACCACAGTGCAACCTGTCATTCATATTTCCATTACATCATTAAATAATAACTCCCTCCAGGCCCTAATCCTGAAAGTTACTCTAGCTAGGAAGAGTGGAATCTACTCTGCTCAATTTAGTGAGCTGAAGTTACTTGGCTTTTTTTACAAAGACAGATGACTTGCTCATCAATTGTATATCTAGAGATGGTGAAGAAGAAAGGGTTTGGGATACAGACTCTCACTATCGAACACACTGCTGTTATTCTGAGAGTGTTAAGTGATTCTATCACACCAAAGAAAATTACACCTTAATGTCAATAGAAGATAAAACAACTGTCATATGACAGTGGTGTCGTTCATTTTAAAAGCTTTCAGGTGATGACTCAGTGGTTCTTTGCATGATAGATAACAGAGATATTCTAGTAGAATTAGACTCCGAGTCTCTAAAGTGTGTACATTTTGGAGTTATTTATCACTTGAAAATGAAAGAGGAATTTTAAATAGACTGTTAAATATCAGTGGACCTACTTAATGAGCTGTGCAGGATACTGTAGTTCCTTTGTTTCTTTTATTTATTTATTTTAAAATGGGACTGCGACAATTTATTGTTAGAAAGAAAAAACAGTAAACTTCACACTCACCAGCCATAATCCAACTTAACTTCATGGAAATTCAGAGCCTGCAGATACACAGACTACTAACTAACATACACTTTTATACAAAATTTGTGGCAAGCATCTGATCAAACATCATAATAAACATAGAACAGAGTACACTAAAAAAAGGTATTAGCAAGATGGCATGAAATAATTTTTTTCAAAGGTTAATGAATATTTCACTAGATCTGCATCTTGCACAAAGGGTAATGAATATTTTCAGTAGATCTGCATTTTTGTCTTTAAGAAGTGTGCACACAACAATTGTCTGTTAACCTTTAAGGTAATTCAAAGAAGATACGTCACAGAGCACAAAGATTTTCATGAAGCATAATAACTTCTATTGACCTAGGAGTATTTTAGATTGTTTTAATCTGGCTTCAGCCTTAAACTCCACGGCTTTAAACTCTACAGAGCACAATGATTTTATGAAGCACAATAACTTCTATTGACCTAGGAGTATTTTAGTTTGGTTTAATCTGGCTTCAGCTTTAAACTCCACAGTTTCAAAGAAAAGTGATAATGATCACTTCACTTCTGTCCTTTGAAGTTTCTTCGCCTACTCTTGCTTGATACTCAGATCTCCCATTTTTATTTTGCAAAAAAAACCTAAAAACCACAGCTTATTAGTCTTTCTGATATTATTAGGACTGACAAAATAACTCTCATGGAGGAGTTCAAAGTAGAGGTGAATGTTGCAAAAATTACCATTTCCGGAAGACTGTGAAAAGGGAAAACCACAATAAAAAAAGTGTTCATCAGGTGGAACATGTAAAAAAAAAAAAAAAAAAAAAAAAAAAAAAAAAAATCACTCACAGCATCAGAATGCATTTATCTCATTTATCTATTCAGCCAGTTAGAAGGCCAGCCTCTGAAAAGGTATAGTAGGCAACAAAGTACAACTACCATGTTCGGAAACTCAATAATTGTAAGATCAGGGACCAGTGGAATATCAGAGCAAGAGAAATTTTAATTTTGCTAGCTTGAAATACAACCCTGAACAATCTTTGTCAGCCTTTAAAAAGAGTCAGATTTCTTCCTTTTTGCTACAGTTCCTCTATATGGGAGTGGAGAAATACACACATATACATGTACAAATACACAGAACTCATTGTCCCTGACAGACAGAGGACAACTTCAGGCTGATGTGTACAATCTCCCTTACACACTTTGGCAAATAACTGCATTACAATGGTGACAAAATTAGCTTTGCATCCTATCAGCATTCTTGGATGCCAGAAGCTGGAGACACTCTAGAGAAAGAGGAAGGATAAAATAAACTAGTTACAGCTTCTTCACCTTCCACAATGGGGTCATACTTGGCACAAACCAAATTCAAAGATTATTCTTCCTATTTTGCACTGCCATCCTCCTGTACACCAAAGAAAACATAAAGTGTGTGTCACTAAATCTTGTAGTGACTTCATCAGTGAAAAAGCTAGTGGGTACATGGGGTATTAAGCTTATTGTAGTCAGTGTACTAACTGCAGATCCAAAGGCTGTTTTTCAGACCACTCATTTCCTTTCACTGCAATGCAAAGAATCCTCTTCAGAAAAGGGGAGTGAATGGAATACTTTTAGGAATTTAAGAAAACTGGGCTACTGAGCTAAGGTATATGAATTATACATTCCTCCTGACGACTTTAAGCCCAGCCAGAGATACAAGTGAAAGTGACAACATATCATTTCTATAACTTATGCATTTATTTATTTATGCAGTCTGTGTATTTAGCTCTCCTAACACAGTTAAATCAAGAATGCTAATGAACACAGGGAATCTCCTGAGTCAGTCAATATTCTTAATATATTTTCAGAGTTCCATTTTCTTCCAGTGTTAAAATTCCTGTTCATACTGTAAATGCTATTAATTATGACAATAACAAGGAAACAAATGCATTTTTCCACCTTTAAATACATAAACAATCTTAACATACCAAATGGTGATGAGTGATGTTTTATCTTCTGCTACACATTTGCTAATGGCATGGACAAGAAAATTACATTAAAATGTTTGCAATTTAAACACTTGCTTTCCAGTGTGAAGCTGGAGAATTTTGACTCTTCTAAAAAGAGGACTCTACTTCCCCTGACTTCATCATTATCTCTGAAAATACTGATGATTCCAATGCAAAGAATGAGGAGATGGGACTGGGAAACAGGGATGGAAACAAAGGTTTAAAGGCAAGTATTTGGAAACTGATATGGGAGGTTTAATCAAAATACTGCTATGTCCAACATAGTTAGACAATAATAGAGTTGGCACCTCGACAACTTCTGGAACTTCATTTAAGGCTTTCCTGCTTCTGCAAGCAGCACCGCACTAGGATAAAACTCCAGCGGTGCTTCTTTCATGAGCTCATTTTCTATTCTTATAACAATGCACCTTAATTCCAATTTGATGAGTATTCCTGCCAGCAACACATTTTCATTTTCCTAAACCTCTGTCTGGGGACGTCTCAGAGCTGACGGTGCTGTTTTAGGGCCAATTTCTTGCAGTCATTGCTACCTATTCCCATCCACACAGCCTTGCCAAAATGCACAGTTCATACTATGGTGCTGTCCTCACTGAGTCTAAATTAATTCTTTCTATTTAAGTTCTGCTGCTACAGTCTCAAATTTTAGTAACTATCTCCCCAAGGAACTTGATTATGTCACCCATTCTATTCAGGGGACAAATTTTGCTTTACTTACTGGTAAATGCTGATTAAAGCTTCTGAGGGCTGAAAAGTTAGAAAGGTTATGGATTTTGAATTTTGAACTTCAATATTTACATGCTAGGTTAACTTCAAAAGTTACAGTGCTCTTTAGGACAAAAAAAATATATAAAAGTAGATGGAACGCTACTCAAAAGATGCTTTGTAGCAGTATTTTTTAATATATGCTGAGTTCTTTATCCTTCTGTAGCACATAACTATTCTTCAGAGATCTCTTCTCTACTTTCAAACTTCCTACTACTCTTCTCTTGCTAGAAAATATTCTCATACTTCTTTGTCCTCAGAGTCCTCTTTCCAATCCCCATTTAACCTCTGGCTTCATTTCCACACCTTTCTGTCAAGAATTGCATTTCTAGTCTTCCTTGCAATGTCTACTTCATGTTTTCATTGTACTAATTTTCATTTCTGTAACATCACTATACCAGCAATCCTCCAGAGACAATGTGACTACATTGTCTAGTGACTATTACTGCATTTCCCCAGTTTCTACCTTCAGGGACAAGCAAGGCTTGGTCAAACTCACAACTTTGGCTTCTAAAGATCTAAGAGAAAAAGTAACATAACCTTCAGAAAAGAAGATGAAAAGTCCATCCTCCAACTGCCCACATGTTTAAGAACAGGTAGATATTGCTATTTTATTGATTTGCCCTAAATACAAGATTAAAGATTAAAACAGTCTGATCCATGAGACGGGATGTCTGATCAGTGAGACAGTTTAAAAGATTGCTAGCATCACTTCAATGAGCGGTCAAAAGCCAGAAGTCAATCTGTTTTTAAACTGTTAATGTCAGTGTCTGTCTGGCAAACAGAAGCTGCAATGACAGCATGTGTAGGAGTAACCACCACTAGTTGTAAACCAGTTAGTGTATGTACTTAGACCATGCAAATATATTGTGTAAGAACTTCAGAATGACCTAACAACAAGCATATACAGCTACAACTAACAACCCAGCAACCACTCCAATGCCACTTCTATGCTAGCAACAATCTGTACTAGCCACTATATAGTAGAGAACACGTTCGCAGACAAAGAAAGATTAGGCACAATACATATAGTCAGAGAATGAAGGAGCAACCAAAGATCCTCCAAGAAGCAGCAGGAGTAAACAGAAGCATGATGTATTAGCATCCTTGACAAGATATGACATGATAAGACCAGTTATCTCACTAGGAGTTCTTCCAGCATACCGATGCTGCAGAAAACACAAGGGTAAAACAAGTAACATCCAAGACATCAAAAGGAACTCATTTGACCTTCACATCAGCATCCAATTCTGTCCTGTGAACTACAGTGTACAAGAACTCAGGGCACTAGGTTTACTTCCCAAATATATTAAAAAGTATTTTCTGACATACTATTCTATTAATAACATCTTCAATATCAGTGACTGTTAAAGTTATCATGATAAGGTCTGCTAGAGAGAGCATGGTCTGTATAACTGTGAATGTGAAGGCAGGCAGCAAGTGTGAGCTTGATGGCATATACCTGACAATCTCCCTCTTAGGATGCATTCTACTGTTCAAATTTGCTACTGGTCTCCCACAGTTTTGCCTGTGGCAGTATTACTTTCCAGAGTTCCCACTGAGAATATTATTCATGAGACCTTCTCTTAAAAAAAAAAAAATTAAAAATCAAACATATAAATATATTACAGCTAAGGAGCACTGCTTTGTGCTCCTTGATATGTATTTTCAGAACACTGATTTTGAACAGTAAGTTTCATTTTCCAGAGTTTAGCTACATGAAATACCATAAAACTGTCTAACATTTCCCTCCACTAATTCTTTTACCTAACTTTTAATAGGGTTTTAAATCTTTATTAAGCTTTGATATTTAATACATTTGATATTCTGCTGGATGCTACATTTTTTCTGCTAATTATTTTACTGGCAACATCTGTGTTCAGTAAATTGGAATTCTCTAAATAGGGTTACATTGTATTAATCAGCCAACATCTTTTGGTCCTGATGTTTAATTCATTGGGTTTTATTAGTATATTTTCAGGAGAAGATTTAATTTGTACATATTAAGCACACCAACCACACAGCCTCACACTCAGGATGCGTTTCATTAAGCATAATCCTTAGTAATGAATCTTTTCAAATCTCTCACACAAAACACTCCTTCCCCTTTTCATCCCACCTCAGATGATTCTTGAGAAACTTAATCAAATTTATTACAAGGGAAGCTAAAAATTCCCATTGTGGTATGAGGTGTCAATCTTTGCTGTATATAGCTTACCTCTCATCCCATGTGTCACCATTATTCCTTCAGCAAGATTTTAGGAATAAAGGGGACTGAAGGAATGCTCTGTCCCTTGGATTCAATATCTGACAATTGCTGCAGTATTTACTAACAGACCTGAGACTGTGGTTCTCTCTCTCAGGGGACAAACTCTACCTTCATACTATTAATTATCTCTTTTTTTCCTACACATCATGCAGCTGCAAAGGAGGTGCAATCTTAAGATAATAAGAAAATGATCTTTTAGGAGAAATATAATTTCTCACTAAGGCACACATATTGGAATAAAGGAAATTAATAATCTATTTATTTACAGCACATGTTTAGCATTTTCATGGGTTTGTGTATCAAGTCTTGATTACAGGATTATCAGAGGCTGGTTTTAACTAATCTGTTTTTAATGAACGTGTGCTTGCCAGTCTGATGTCCCCATCTCTTCAATTTTACTTCATGTACAATATTTTAACTTTACTCTGTGCAAACTCATAAACCCAAAGAAAAGTAGTAAAAGTATTTTATAAGTCCCAATATAAAGTTTTAATTAAGGAAAACATTTAAGCATGTGCCTGATTTTATGCCAATGCTTAAGCACATGTGAAATTAGTCTTAAACTTTATGTTGAATTGGACTCCATGTATCATTAAGAGTTTGAATTGAATTGCAACAAAGTAGTCATCTATGTTACACATCCTTTGTCTCACTAAGTCATCAATTTCTAAGCCAGGGACATCACTACAGCTAAAACCAGATTAAACAGTCAAGGCAAATGATCACGATAATAAAAAGCATGTTTGTGCCCACTGATGGGATAACCGGTGTACTATTCCCCATTAATAAAATGCCATTAGAGTAAGAACTCCTCAGGGAATCCTGAAGGCCACACTAAACTAAATTCTAAACAGAGTTTGAACAGCATTTGGTGTTACTTTAACAGTGCTGTAAGCAAAAAGAGAGGATGATATTGAGTAGCTTTTTGCTCATCTCTTACTCTAGAACCACACCTGTGCCATCCCAGCTCCCAGGGAAAGACTATGTTAACATATATCATGTGACAAGTAATACCGGGCAACTGATGACTCTCCAGTCATCTATGAATCTAGACAGATCCCCAGGCCACAACAAAGAAGCAGGGGGCTGAAGCTCCTGGGAGAAGTTCACATGATGGGGAAATTTTCCAGTAGTTATTTAAGACAGTTTTAGGGAGATTTTGTGATAACGGAGCACTTTGCAATGTCGTGGAAAATTTAGTTCAGTGTCTGACCATACTTGTTCAAAACAATGTAGCTTTATGGCAGATAGTAAAATACTTACTTATTACATCAGACAGATTTCTTAAATTCCTGATCTGCTGTCATCTTCGAGTGATGTCCACATTTTGCATAGCTAATTTGAGTCTCCATGGAAAACTCTCCTCACTTCCACAAAGAAAAAGAAAAAAAAAAAACAACACAAAAAAAAACCCCAAAAAACCCCAAAAAACAAAACCAAAAAAACCCAACCAAACAAACAAACAGTAATTTCTTGTTCAAAAAAGAAAAGCAATAGGGGAAATACATGGGAGCCATGCAGTCTGGAGAAAAATATTTTAATTATAAGTCTGTATACATGTGAGATTATTAATACTAAATTCTTTGGTTGGACACAGGCTTCTGAGACAGATTGGTTTGATTAAAGGGGTATTACAGAACAAACTGCAAATGTGGGGTTTTGAGTGGAGAAAAAAAGGGACTTTAAGGTGGAGACTATTTTAAAAGCTGTTGCCCTGCACTGGGATGGTCTCTCACCTTTCAAAATTAATTTCTGAATTAATGTTTTAAATGTTTTTTTATATTGCACCTTTAAATCACCCAACTATGAGTTTGGCAGATCTCTTGTAACTCACCTAGAAGCTTGAGTTCCTCTAGAAAATTACTGGTGTCTGGAGGCCTTCCCTAAAAGGCTCTGACTGAAGCAGAGTAAAACTCAGGAGCACTTGAGGCTGTCGTTCTGATGGTTGTCCTATACTGACCAGCAGTATAACTTAACCTCAATGCCAAACACTGATTACGTTTTTTTTTTTAAATCGTATCTTAAACTCTAAAAAGTCCAGTCAGGACCAGAGCCAACACCACAACCTGTACGCACTGTGTTACCAACTCTGTCTTACTTCTGTCAGGAAGTAATCACTATGAGAAAATTAGATTTTCTGTCCTTTACATCTGTTTGCCCTGTCACATCATTGCTTTCATTTTCAATGATACATCAGCAAAGGAAATAGGGAGAAAATTTATTGGTATGCAAAAAAATATAAGCTAAAGATGCACGTTTATGAAGGCAAACTCCCCAAAATGTCTAACTCTCCCTGTGACTAAGAAAACCAGGGCAATCAAATCAGACATCAGATTGTCAAACATCTAGCAATATTTCAGGATACAAATTCATGTGATTGTATTAAAACCTTTAACAGCCTTCTTATATAACAATAAAATTAGCGAGTATACTTATTAATTCATAGAGGAAGCACTTATACCTAAGTGGCATATAGCTGTGCCAAAATATGGCAGTTCTGTTGACCTGACCTATGATTAAAATGATGATCTACATTTGTTTATACGCAATTTTTTAAATGATAAATCTTCTTATCCCTTTGTTACAAAGACAAGAGGTTAGGCTCATGTTCTCAGAAGCAGAACAGTATTATCTCATCCGGAGAATGAAGCAAAGATACAAGATAAGGAAATCTTTTCAAAAAATTTAAATTTGTTAAGTTACATAAGTAAACTACTTACAGTGAACTGTGTCTGGCAATTCATACAAGTGCATGTTTTCTACTACAGAGCAATTAGGCTTCACCAGCTTCCTCATACTCCACAGTAGAAAGTAAAGGAAAACTATTATCAAACTGACTATACCATTCTCTCTATTAAATGTGGCAAAACATGATCTTATTTGCCCAGATACAATTCCTCAGCATATTGTTTAAATAAAGAGCCTCCAGATGCCTATCTGTGTAAATGACCTCAATTTCACTGCTGTCTTTGCTACACTGCAAATGCTGCTGGTTAAACAATGCACAAACGAAGAAGGAACTCAGTGACAAAGCCTGGTGTAAAGGGGGGCTAGGGAATGACCTGCACTCCAGAGGTGTCCCCAGCACTGGCCCAGCACAGGCCGTAGCAGAGCACTCGCTCTCAGGCCGGCACAGCTAAGCCCTGCCGAGGGCCAGTGTGCTCAGGGGGCTCTGCCCCAGCAGCCCTCCCAGGGAAGGGGCTCTTGCTCTCTCCTAGGACAGATTCCTTTTGCAGGGCTCCAGGTGAAGTGGAATAAATCTCATTAAATTACTTTTACTGGGGAAAGATATTGAAGCCTTATAAACAAATCAACACAGCCATCAAAAAACCCAGCATCTGATGTGTCAGAATCTCTAATTAAAGCCAAGTAATTAATTCTACTGTGACAAATAGACACTGCCACTACCTGTAATGCACTGTATTAATTCTGCACATGGCACATGAGTACATCCCATAAAGCCCACTTTTTTTTTTGGACAGGCCCAGTTCCCTTTTCTCCCTAGCAAGATAAACAACACCGAGCATGGATGATGCTTATAAATAAAAACTCTACAGCTTCAAATAATTTAAATGTGTGAAGTCATTCACCTCATTTCAATGTTAACTGCTGCCTGTGAAGAGAAATATAGTCAGCTTTGGACTTCCTCTGTGTTTTGCTTTTTAAATGAAAGCGAATGTAGTAACTGCTGCTTGGCTTAGTCTCTCTCGGGAAAGACAGCCACAGCCTTTGAAAACAGACTCAGTCCCTCACCCCTCTCAGTAAGACAGGCCAACTCAAAGGGAGAGGGAGTCTTGCTGAAAAAGCAAGAGGGAGGCAAAAATAACCCACCGACCCCCACCCCTCCAAAAATGGTATGTGGGGGGTGGGGGGGAGGGCAGGGTGAGTGGAAGCAGGGACACCTGAGGATGGGAGCTGTGGGAAAGAAGCCCCCTTAACGCCAGCTGCCTGTTTTGCAATGCTTAACATCAGCAAGTGAGAACCACCCAAGCAGCAGAACACCACAGCCTCAGGTTTGGAAGCATGATGGAAGTGCCAAGAAAAAGACACATTTGGGGAACAACCAGCTTGTGAAGAGGGCTAGGGTAAAGCTGCACAGGGAAAGAGCACATCCTAGTAAGAAATAATTTGCCTCTGAAGAAAAATTTCCTCAAAAATTTTCACTTTTAGGTGAAGTCCAAACAAGAAAATTGCATTAAAAAGTATTTTTCAATAATCTTTTCTTGTTAAAAAACTTCTATATACTTCCAGTTCATTTATATTTAAACCATTTTGAAAAATAAAACTACAGACTGCCTTTCTTACTAACACACACACACACACTGAAATGCAAAGGATTACCTGCCTGTAATGTGATGCACAGGCTTTGTTCTGTCAGTTTGCACAGGAATTAAATATCACTGAAAGAACCTAACATCTCTGCATATGCTAACAAGATGCAGCAGTGGTGGGGGAAGCTTGGCCTTTGTAAGATAACAGAATCTGGACCCATGAAGAGGGAGATGTATAGCATCCTGCAATGTAGAAGCATTACTGGCAGTGGAAGCACCCATGCTCTCCTTTGCTACTTCTCAGTTCTGGCTTGGAATGGCGCATCCATAATGTGAGATAATCATTCAACTACCTTATCCTTCTTCCCCTGTAGAAAAATCCGATAAAAGATATCCATTAATTTTCAGTTACAGAGCTTTTTGTTCTGTCAGTATTTGATTACTTCCAATGCCTGGACTCCAGCTACATTTTTCAGATCGGTTCTCAGAACAAATAAAGAAATAATTTCTGATGGATAATAAATCCAGAAATAAAAACAACCCCAACTAAAATCTAAGGTAAGCAAATTAACCAGTCTTTAACTTCTAGTGGACACTATTCTCCTCAGTGATAAGGAAGGTTCTTGCTGCTTATTACTTAATGGGTAACATACATCTCTTTCAGTAAAAAAAAAAAAAATATTCCATGCAGTTGTATTAGCCAGTAATTAAAATGCTTTTTGCAATCCAATTGCCTTTTAATATTGCCTCCAGATAGCATATCCTCAGATGAGAATGCCAGATGCTGTCACTAATTTAGCATTTAAGTTAAATGTATAAGTATTTGCTACAAAACTGAAACTTTGCAACAGAAATAAAATCTATTATTTAGGCCTTCGTTTCACAAAAAGAAACAATTGCATTTAAACATTTGCAGTTGTAAGGAAAAGTACAAAACCTAAAGTTGACGATTTTCAGTCTCTGACTGCTAATGGTTAAGAAACTACAAAGTCCTGGGTTTACCCCATGTACTTAAGTTACTGGCTGTATCATTCAACGTGGGGAAAGACCCAGCTATGTCCTGAAGGTGAAAGAACCTTCAGATGAATATTTTCTCTTCAACAATTTCTGCAAGGAATTGTCAGTACGGAAATTTCTAGTACCTTCACTGCTAACAATTTTAGGACTCAATGATGCATATGGATTTAAGACCAACATAATGGCTTAAAGACTACTTACCAATTACAGTTTCATTTCATATTAATTTCCATATAAAATCCGTTTGTTCTAATTTTCCTAAAGTTGCCATACATTTTGCAATCTGTTACATTATTTTTACTGTAAAATTTGGGTTCAGCTCGCTGTGGCATACACTGGACCGTGATAATTGTTAGTGACATTTTAAGCTGTAAATGATAACTAGTGGCCTATAACTGTAGTACACCAAACACTTGAGCTGATAATAGCTAACCTGTTGTTAGTCAGATCAATAGGGTTGCATTAGTGTATGTGAGAGGAGAAAGCAGAATGACTAACTGCTGGAGCGAGGAAGAAATTACAGTCAAGTTCCCCTGTATTCAAGTAATTTCATGATTCACCATTTTTGTTATGTGTTCTCTTGAAATACCTACTCTTTGTCAGATATGGTATAGCTGGATCAATGGTATACTCGTCTCTTGTTCCTTTCACCTGTAAGTACACCAGTAGTTCCACACTATATATGCTCTTGCTGCAAAAGGATCACAGGCTGGATCAGGAATATGGTTCTGTTGTTTGTTTCTATAACACAGTTGAGGCTTTCTTTACTTGTGTTAATACTGATAGTTACCATAAGTTAATGCTAGAAGCGTTTTAATGTTCAAAGCAGGATTAGTAGCTAGATTTTCAGTCAAGTTAGTTTTGAAGACAAGTATAACTGCCATAAAATCCACTTCATTTATGGGATCATGAGAAGATTCTCATTCCTATCTAACCAACCATCCAGTGTATAAACCCTTCCAAGCTTAGCGTTGCCATAGACAGTTCATTAACAGGAGCTACTGGAGCAGATCTTCACCAATCACATTGGTAAGCCACCCCTCATTAGTTTCATAATTACACTGTATATGTCCCACACATCACATATCATGTTTTTGAGCTATTAAAATACAGCTTTCATTTTCTGAAAGGCTAACCGCATTAAATCACAGAACCCAGGAGTAGCACTCTCTTAAACAAATCATAATTCATGTTAGACTTCTAAACTGACTTTTTTTCTGAATGACACAATCTAGTAAGGTGCGATACATTGCTGATCTTCATATTCTGCTTGTTCTTGATCAGATTTTAATTATTAAGAAAATTACAGTTGTGAATCGGCTGGAAATTAAATAACTATATTTTGGTTTTCAATTGGTATTCTAGGTGCCATTATTCTCACCATCCCTTCAGAAAAGCGGGAATTGCTCCTCAAATCAAATTCACTTAGAGTTTGTATGACCACTGGACACACTGATAGTACATTTCACAGACAAAAGGTATTTATGATGCAACTCTCTCAGGACCCTGTAATGCCCTTAATTCCTTTAACAAGAAGTCACAGAATTCTGCATTGAAGTACTCTTCACCTAAATGTGTACACATTTATTTTTCCCAGTGAGAAACACAAAGCGAACAAACATGCAGGACCACATGGGCAGCACTTCTAATAAAAAGTCCTCTACAGATCCAACAGACATCTAGAACAAGCCAGGTCCAGCTACCACATTCAGAAGCCAACATCTTGCATGCTTCCACACAAAATCACATATGAACACACTTCTCCCAGCACCTATTCTGGCTAACAGCTTCTTCTTTCCAGTAACTCAGAAATATTTCTTTCTGTATTGACAACACTTCGTCCTTTTGATTGTATTACCCATTGATAATATAAGTACAGTTTTGACTACTTGTGCTTTTCTAGTTATTGCTACAAGCATACAAATAACACTGGCAATCATGCAATAAGGATGTCTTCTTCCTCTTCAAATGGTGTGCAGGTAAGTTACAGTGTCTGTAATCGGATATATACAGCAAGTATCTGTACTGACACTGTCAGCGCATCCCCTCCCACCTTCCCACAGAGGAATCAAGCAAGGGAAAATGGAACCAAGGTTTGATGTAGTTGCTTCTGAGTATATCTGAGGCTACTAAATACATAGCAAGTAATTACTGTAAAAACTACATGCTTACATGGCTTTTCTGACAGGCTGTTCTATCCGAGGAAAGCGTTGTCCCAAACATTTGGCTAAACCATGAAATGTATGCACTAATTAGTTTGTACTGTAGTCTGCAACTAAAATTGCACACAAGAAACTCTGCATTTACAGGATTTAGGATTTTTAAAAACATTTTTTCTTATCATCAAACTCTTGTGAATTTCAATTTGAACTCTTCAGTAGTGCATAAAGCTCATATACAACAGTATTAACTGTACACCCTTCTGTGTTCTTCCATGTGCTCCTGCAGCTATCTGTAAGCCATTCCTCAACACATCACAGTATTACTTTGACTGTCTGTCCATCATATCTATTCTCTCAGATGTGAAGCAGAACAATACATTGCTTCTTAAATAGTGTTTATGTGAATTGCATAATAAAGACGTTTGCAGAGGTATACTATAATGATTCTTGTCTGTAAATGTTACTGCATCCCAAATTTACAATTTCATGGGAAAAATTACATACTTCCATAGCCCAAATAAGACAAAACCATTATACGTAAACACAGCCACTACTTTGTCTTTTAAGAGCACCTCAAGATTCTCTAGAAACCCAAAGATGAGAATCTCAATTACAAATGCCAGACACATTTCCTCTATCAAAGTAAAAACATCACCTTTATTACCTTTTCCATTTACCTCTCCCAAACTACAAGTCTATCCAGTCTGATTTGAAACTGCAAGGAATTTACATTCAAAATAGCCTACCAGTAAAATATTTCAGTTAGATTTTGTTTCCTTGACTTCCTGTCTTAGTTAATCCAAACTCACACTCTCTAGAATAAAAAAAAAAAAAAAAAAAAACCTCATTCACTTTAAAACCCTTACATTTACCATGTTCCCCACACTTATTTTTTTCTCCTTTAATATTATACTGTGAAAATACTTTGGGACTACCCTGCAATATGGAGGACTTCCCTTTTAGAAGAACAATGAAAATGAATTATTGAATCCCTTACTATTCCACAACTGTAAAATGTCATAAGCAATTTTTATAAGATCACCAGCTGTTGAAAATGGCTTGACTTTCTACACTGACCTTTAATATTTGTAGTTTGCAAGAGGAACTCTGTACTTTTACATCTGCTTAAAACAGATCGTAATGAAAATGAGACTTACACTAAAAATTACCTCAGAGAAATTCACACGTCTATGTGCACGTGTATAGATGCCAATAAGCACTCACCTGTTCAATAACACTCATTCAAGGTTTCTGGTGAATACTTCACTACCTCTTCTTAAATTTTAATTAAATGTTAAAACCAGGCAAAATTCTGTTACACTTGGCCTATATGTGAATGTGACATTTAATGTGACTGTTTTTCAACAAAGAATGTCACTGGATAACGGTTGGTGGTATCTGCTCATAAACTTGGTATAAAGGACAACAGGATGAATGAAGGATATGAAAAAAAGGTCATGGAGGATAAATTGGTTATGTTCAAGGGCTGTTTGCAGCCAACATTCCCCAGTTTTTACAGGCCACCTGTACATTCACAAAGCAACTAGGTTTCATAACTGTAGCTGAAGATATGGTTCAGTTCAAGGCTGAAGACAATTATTACCTTGTCTTCAATTTGTTTGCTTGCTTGCTGAAACTAAGTGAAACTTTGACAACCTTATTATGAATTTCCTGTAAGAAAGGAACAGATCTTGATACCCAAACGGGTCTCATGAAAGCAAACACTAAAAAGATACTAGCACTTGGTGATACTTTATCAGTTAAGTCCTTCAGATATTTGCCATAGGAGGTGTAGAAAACAAAACTTTGAAAAATATGTTTTGCTCAAATTCTGTGTCTTTCCATAAAAATAATATTACAACAAAGTGTTTATGAGCTACTAGTTACCACACTGTAAGGATGTGGATATAAGGATAAGGAAATAATATAATGCAAAGAGATTTTTAGCTCATTTTTATTGCATCCTCTTATTATTTGTAAACAATCAAGGTATTTACTATATGTATGCCTATTCCTGATACATATTAAGCATAAAAATCCCTCTTACTTTTAATAGTATAAGAAGGTCTTTTCACAGAGTGAGTGACATTAGAATATAGGTGTCAGAGAACAGAGGAGATTCTGTCAATTACTATTAACATTTTGTGGTGTCAGTTTGTGAATACCAAATGTGGCTCCACAAAACTGAGGATTAACTCTTTAATGGGATACTTTGGTACAAAACTTATTAGTCCTGACAAAGATAATGATACAGTCCAGAGCTGCCAGAAGCAAGTGCTAGGTCTCAAAACAATGTAACTCAAGGAATAACTAAGTCAAAGATAATCAGACAGTATCAAAACCCCCCCTACTGTAACAGAAAAAGAACCTCCTTTTCTACCGTCTTGCCTAGATATTTCTGAAAGCTTTAAGCAAATATGCAGAAGTTTTGTAGCAGGAAAACATTCTACCTGCAACCCATCCCTGATCTATGGCTGCAAGGTAGAGAGATTATACAAAGGGCTTTTAAATAATCAAAGGAAGATGTTAGATGAAGCTTTTTAGTGTCAGTGATAGTCACTGATGACTGCCAGGATAAGAAATTAAACAGAAAACAATGAATGCAAATAGCACTAAACCAACAATTAAATATTATCTACCAACAGTTAGGGAAATCTAATGTTTCTGAATGAAGTAAAAAAAAATAATAATTTAATGTTGATATTACAAATATATTCTGTTTGATTACTTTATCACCTTCAATAAATAAATCATAAATATATTTATACCTCTGTAATGTGGAGAAGGAATATAGTATGTTCCTCACACTAAAAAGCTAGAAGCAAAACAACTTGTATCCTGTTCTTTTTCATTTTACTTCCTTTCTTACACTGCACCCTCATTTTGAATTATGGCAAATTTTGTTCTACACAAATTTAGATTTACCCATTCTTGAATTAACCTGTGTTGCCAGCCTGTTGGGAGTCATTTTGCTTGAACATCTGGACCAACCACATATGTCCTACTGAAATTAAATCATCATTTATGAGTTATGAGTATTAACAGAGGGTCAATGAAGTTTGGAATGCGTATGTGTAGTGTATTATTAGAAAGTATTATATAAAAGTTGTGTTTTGATGTTTATGGCATACACTGAAAATTAGATGCTTACCTGGGTCTGTAGCAAGGTAGTTTATAGCTTCATAGTTCAACTGGGTCTGAATTTATTAAAAGTTTAACCAATATGACAGTGCCATCTGTATATAATCAATATTGAATTATTATTTTTTAAAAAAGGATGTGATGCAAATCTGACTAAGGAGTCTTTTGGTGATTTTATTCTACAAATTAAAGACAGTGTGGGTCTGTCTTTCTTTGGTGGTTAACTGTGATCCCAAGAGAGACTTCAGGCATCCTTGAATCTGTAGGACACTCCAGTGTTTCCTCTTCACATCCCTCCTTGATGTACCTTTTCTATATGAGAGAATTAAAATGGGTGCTGTGGAAATCCACTACTCCAGTCCTATGTCACCTGAACAGTCAGATTTACGTTCAGTAATACACAGGAGTACTCCCTTTCTGTTAGGTATTAAATAAACATTTTTATAGGAAGCCTATAGTTTTTACTTACAATATACATACCTGACAACACCAACTAATTATTAGGGAGTCTATCAGAGTCTCAAAGCAACATTAACATAAGTAATATTTCCCTGCACAGAATAAAGGAAAATACAGTTAATTTGAAAATATTTTTCCTAAAATGTCACAAATGCATAGACAATGAGGAACAGCAATATAAAGCTTTATCTAGCATTGGTCTTAAAGGAGATGACAGGCAAGTAAACTGGCAGGGCTACATGAGGGAAGCAGCTCTGTAAGAATTTATGCAACCCGGACACTTCTCTACATTTCCTTGCATTCCCAAACTGAAGTGAAGTTTTTCTATCACCCAGCAATGAGTTTACTTATAATCTTTTTTATACCTTACTCATTGCTACCACATGTACGCACTGAACAATTTTAACTCTTTTTCAGGTGATAATTTTAACCAAAAATTATAGGCCAGGATGGACTGAAACTTCTGCAAAAAATTTTACTGGATTTCATTGGAATAAAAGGATTATGGCCTCAATGCTCTACTTATTAGGAACCATAACTGTAAAAGTGGTCTAAACCTTATATATGTACAGCAAGTTTTATTTCATATCAGTGGAAAGGTCTCAACTCCTTAAGCATGTAATAGTATGAAAAGACTAGTTTTGTAAATAAAAACCAAACAAATATTCCTGCTCGTATTAGATACAGATAAATGCTTGAAAGCATGATTTGAGTTTGGCTTAACTAACCGAAACCCAAAAGACATGGAGAACCATCCCAAACTCATTATTTTGAAATAAAAATCTTCTGGGTACCAAGCCAAACACTCATGATTTTCATGTGCCTGACTAATGCCTTTTTTTATATCCTCAAACTCATTATGTCTAATACATATCACAACACTCACTGCACCTACATATTTAGGGCTATCAGAAGGTGTGGAATGAATACTTAACAACAGTACACATCATGCACTATAGATCCACATTATTGACTGGAGAGTAAAAGTCAATTAGAATATCAGTGAATGCACTCAGAGCCAGCACATTCCATCTCCTTGCTTAGTGAATTGTTTGAATACCAAGAGGGTTCCTACCATAAAGTTATACAGAGAGAACTAGGACATCAATTTTGCATATCAAGTGACATAATCGGTTTTGGATTGATAATCTAAACATAGGCAGTAATTGAAATATAGGTACTGAAAACGCTGCCACTGCATACAGTTTCCAGAGACTATTTAAGGTGCAGTTTCTAAATCTATGGGCACACTAGAGCTGGAATGGACAACATTGTCCTGAGCTCCTGACCATGCAAGCCTGCTCCCCTTGCATCAGAACAAGGCATTTTCAGACACGTAAGGAGCTGGATAAACTCCTCTCTGCTAGATTAATTTTCAGCGAGATCTCTGAGCTGATCCAAATTCCTATTGCTGGTGCTGACACAGAAAATGTGGAGGGAACATACTGGAGTGGAACAATACTGGGGAGGCAAGGTTTACCCACTTCAGCAGCAGCTCACACTGAAATCTGTTCAAGCTAATCACAGAAAAAAACCTCTCTCCAGGTCCTCTCTCATGCCAGAAGACTCTTACCTTCTAACCAGGAAATGTGCTTTGTATCCATTTTGAGGTTTCCTTGAATGTAGCTTTTCAAGCCAAAATCATAAATTACTTTAAATCACCATGAATCACTGTACTTTTCAACTTTTTCCATCAACTTCAACACATGCTTTTCACTACGGGCACTGTCAGACATGCTGCTCTCACAGTAACTCACCTCGGTAAAGCAAGTCGTCTTACCTGTGTCATCATCCCAGAATGCCATCGTGAGAAGTCTGCATCCAAAACTGCAGTTTTAACCTGGGTCTAACACTCAGCCTGGTTTTGATAAGAACAGGTTTAGAAAGCAGTTATATACTGAAGGAGGACCTGGGTGTGTTGAAAATTTGAATCTGCATCAAATACAGCATTCTTAATCCTCACCCAAGCCCTTTAGACCAGGCACTTTCTTCACAGGCCTACAAACATACATCTAGCACTACTACTATTTGACTACTTAAAGCTAGATATCTAATCTAAGCTTATGATCTAGGCCCTCTATAGTCATCTAGGCTCTTTCTAGTTACTGAAGAAAGAAGGGAACTTCCTGAGTCTATTCATACCATGTATCTTAGACTCCTGTCGCTAAACTGCTTTTAGAGGTGCATGCCTCCCTCCATTGACTAAAGAGGGGAAATTACAGGCCCAGTTTAGAATAATAACCTGACTAAATATAAGTGAGATAAATACGATCCTTCATGTCTAAACTGAATTATTACATTCGAAAACATCAAAATACTGGAAACAAGAGAGCAATTCCAAGAAGACTGTAAATAACATATACTGCATGAGAGAAAAATTTAGATGTAAGTTGCAAGTTCAGGCTTTCCTGAATTTGATGCTTCAGGCAAGCCATATGCACCTTCTTTCAAGGAAATCTTTTGTCTTTATAAAAGAAATTATCAGTGTTGGTGACTGAAGCAGTTTGCCCTTTCCTAGATTTTTGTATCAATTATGCTTTGAAGGTGCTGAATGAATCCATTCTGTGAAATATATCTCAGTTAATAAAAAGGTTATATTTTTCTTCAAGAAGGAATATAATTCATGATGAAATAGGAGATTAATGTTTTCTAAGTCAGAAATCCTTTGGGTGAAAGTAAAATAGGTTTTGGAACAGACACACTTTCCAATCAACCTCACTGGTTAAACATTCCTGAAAGGCATCAAATTTGAACTGAGGGAGTGCAAAGCTACATATGAAAGCATGGACCTTTTATTATTTTCTTTTGTCTAATTTAGAAGCAATAGAACAGGTAAACACATGGGATTGTACACCCAGAGAATGAGTTACAACTCTCCAAACACCATGCAATACCAGGCAGTGCCTGCAATGCCACAGACGGTGTAACAGAGAAAGGTGAGCTTTTAGAGTGGTTTGTGTATGGTAGAAGCAGATCAGGAAACTCACATATTTACTATAACACTAAATATTCCGTATTAGAAATATCAAGGGCTTCTTAACTTGCATATTTATGTATACATAAACGGCTCATTTGGGTAAGCAAGTAAACAAATATATTTTCTGTATAAATGTATTCAGCTGAAAAAGCCTCCAAACTTGTTTGGTTTGGGAAAAAATATAGTCTCAAGCTGTTCGGTGCAAATCTTAAAGTGACAGCAATTAATAAGTGTCAGTTTACTAACAGTGGCCCAGTGCACCCCAGCACTTTGAAAAATGCCAATGACAAATGCTGTACTACAACCCCTGGAGGTGGGATGAAGGTGGCGAGCATGAGGAATGTGCATTTCCTCAGAGCCTACAACAGTAGGCTTTGTCCTTACTGCGTCACAAGACAAGGGACAACAAAAAAATTCTCGTTCTCTGTCATGCAAAGCGGCATTCTTGGCTGGTGCAGGGTTGGCAAAAGTACTCTGAACAGCTCATTTGCCCACTCTAGTCATAGAGACAACCTGAAAACACATGGTCCTCTGCACTGTGTTCAATTTTTGCTACTGAGAGACCACAGAGGGGAATGGCAAAAATAGAAGTTTGATCAGATTTGGTACAAGAAACAGTTCCCTCGATGGTTCCATAAAATGTTGGGCCAAATAGTAATTTAGCATAAGCTATCATTGTTCTAGTGCTTTCTAATTAGAGAGAGAAGAGTGCTTTATAGTAGATAAGTATTTCTTCAGACATTGCAAATGTGATTTATTCCAAGTCTTTATTATGACTTCTGCTGGCCTAGCTCTGTCCATCAGGGTACACAGGAGATATGCTCCAGGACTAACTAAGGACCAGAAATTTATCCTGCAGGTGCAATCACATAGTAAACTGGTGTTTCCAACAGACTGGTTTGATTCTGTACTAGGACATAATTTTACTATAATGATAGATGGCACAGCGTTCTTGCATCACCACATTCATCCTGGGACAACATTCTGGGAACATATTAAAGTCCTTAGATTGTTAGAGCTGTGCTAAGGTGCCTTCAAACTTTCTCAGCTCCTCTTCTATCAATTTCCTAAGGAAAGACTCACGATGGTCTGTGTAAACGCACATACTGGTTGCCACCCTGGGCTCCTCATTTAACCCCTACTCTCTTCAACCTCAAATATCCTTGCTAGACAGTTCACCGATCCCTGTAGTGCACAGCAATGCAGACAGCATCAACATCCCTGTAGAAACCATGCAGACAGCATTAGCATCCCAATATGTACATAGTTTGCTCTCCAAAAGCTAAGTCCTCAACAGGTGTTGCTCCTTCAGTGTCTCTGGAGCTACAGTGATCTATTTCACTTAAGGGATTTAATTCAAGATTTTGTTGGCTCTACCCAAAATCTGTTTTCTGCTCAAAAGTCTAAAAGTGTGAGAAACATCTATGAGGCACTTTCAAACTTTTTATTCTTTGATTATTTTTTTTTCCCTACTTTGGGACAAGTAAAAATTTAGAGCCTGCAGATTTTAGGTAATAACTTAATAGGAAACTGTAGTAGATATTTAATTTATTTTGAGTTACTCAGATTTAACATTTAACATTTCTCACAGAAATGCAGAGCTGCTGTTTTCTCCCTACAGAACACCACCACATTTTGAAAAAACACGTGAGAGTTCTAAAGTCTTTGACTTCTTACAAATCTGGAAACTCACACTATTTCATGCAAAAGCTTATTTTCTAGGCAGAGTATCTACATCTCAGACCTAAAATAACCCAAATGAAAAAAGTTGCAAAAGTTCAGACAAGCAGAGATCCATCCATTTTTAATTCCTCACATTCTTTCAGTAAGTCACAACTGGATAAAACCCAAGACCACGTGCACTGTGAGTGCTGGTCCGAGTTCCACTTTCATTAGCAGTAATATGACTAAGTTAAATTAAATACTACAGAAAATGTTATCAAAAGTCCTTAATCTGTTAGCACTGAAAATCTTGTGCATATGAAATAATTAGATAGGAACCACTATATAGTAAAAGACTGCTAACAGGTGAGATGAAAAATAAGAAAGTTACAGGTCAGCAGCAAGTATTTGACAAAGGGTTTATTTATGCACTTACTAGAGTAAGTGATATTTAAATTTAATGTTCAGTGTCACTAGAGCAGTTTTTATTATCCATCCTCTTCCAGTTTTTTTAGCTCTCTCCTATTCCTATAACAAGTGATTCATTTGGACTATCTTTTATGTTAAGCACAAAGAGTTCCAAAAATGATATATGACACACAAGATTAGACTCAGCCAGTGCCTAACAAATTATCATCTTATAAACTTCTTAAAGATGAAACCTTTGCCAATACATTTTTCTCAGTTACTCTGTCTTCAACTACTAGACAGTGTCAAGATTGCAGAGAAGCCTAGTTCTAATTCTGTGCCCCAAAAAAGTGCTCTGTTATTATCTGACCTGCTAAATATCAGCAGTGCTGTTATTTACACAATACTGAATTATAACCAGTCATGCTTTGTTTCTCATAGTTGGGCATGGACTATATTTCTAATATTATCATCATATTACTTTCCTTACTTTTACTGAACTGCATGTTGACGAAACAGCCCACTTGACCATAGGAAAAAAAAAAAAAAAAAATAAAAAAAAAAAAAAAAAAAAAAAATCACCTATGCCATGTGCAAAAGCTCATAACCGTATTCCTACAAATAGGATAAGCATGACTAAACTCTTAAAACTATTCAGTTAGAACATTTAGGGCTTCCTGGGAATGTGTTAGAAAAGTTAATCTAACTGGTACACTAATCCTATGCATCAGAACATAACAGTAAAGAAATTAATTTTTAGATGCTACAAATTTATTATTTAACACCACAGAGAAACAGCAAGAGATATATCTCAAAACACATTCTATGAACATATTACTTCACTTAAAACTTAACTTTTAAGGTGTACAATTCACTATGATATTTAAGGTTAAGAGAAATTTAAAATGCATCTTTATATACTGCAGATGTTTTGGGGATTAAACTTGCTCAAAGGTAACATAACATAAGGACAAATGCAGTAGTTCCTAGTGCTCAACGACAGCCAGGCATTGTAGTCACAAGTAATATTTGTTAACATACGTTAACAATTTAGAAGGTGACACTTATGTAGAAATCTCTTACCTGCCTTGGTTGAATCTCTCCTGATAAGGTTTGTTCTGTGAAAGATGCAAGTCTTTATGTATAAATCAGAAGCAAAGGTGTGCTTGGCACATCCAGTTTTCAGCAAAGCTCATGTGTTATATGTGTAAGTAATAAATTGGCTTCTCAAAGTAGCTCAGACCATATTAATTGGAAACAGAGTCACTGCTTGCAAGGTTGCTGATGCTGCTCCTTCTGCTTTGTGCCTTTGCAGAGAGCTAATGTATGAATAAGCCAGAGAGCAAATCCCTTTCTCTCTGTTTCTCTCTTTACCTTTCCCTCTTTCTCTTAAATGGTGAGTTAGAGTTCAGTTTATTCTGCAGACGGTGGCAGAGGACAGGCTGACAGGCAAGAGTGTTGTTTCCTCCCCTGCTGAGACACACTGAATGTGTTGTGAATAAAGACAAAGCCTTCTACCAGTGCACCACATCACTCTGTAGATAAGAGCTGCAAGGATGTGCTGTGCTGTTCTTCAGCATGCAGACAAGCCTTAAACGCACCCGGACAAACTCATGATGCTTTCCTCACTGAAGACTTGCACCAATAACTTTTGTTGGGGACCACACCTCCCCTGCAAGGGGAACTCCATCTCTGCAACTGGCAAGAGTTCTGTTTTGCCTTCTGGAACTGGCTATCTATATGTGGGTTATTTTCGACATCATAAAGGGCAATTTAGTTCTAGTTTCTCCTTCTGGCTGATGGGTAACTAACTGGATAAACTGCCAGTTTTCCATATAGTTAATTAACCCCGTAAAATCCTTACTGACACTTCAGTTTTAGGGTTTGTACTGAAGGTAGGCCTAAAAGATACTTGCTAAAGTTTTTCCATATGAATAAATGCCTTCCCCTCTGCACACCCCCACCCTTTCTTTTTCACTCTAAGTAAAAAATTCCTACATAAAATTATTAACTAGTTTACACTAGTAACGGTACCATTGGAACAATAGAGTGAAGCTGACTGTAAACAGCAAGTAAAACTATTTATTCAGCAAAAAGTATAGAAAATGACCGATTTCAAAAGCCATACTGCATACATGGCAAATGCATGCAGTTTGAAGTTCACAGACAGAGGACTTGAACCTATTTTATGAAGATAATATGTATTTTCCATGCTCCTGTCTGTGAATATGTCTACTAGCAGGTTGAAAAGGCTTAAAGCAGTTATTAAAAAAGAATAGCAATTTTTAATATTGTATCTTTCAGATATACATATACATATATATATACACAATTATATGCAAATCTATGGTTTCATGCCCAATATAAAACTCTATCAGTCTCCTTCCTTGATACCACAGGCAGAAAAACTTTCAGAAAAAGAGTAAAAAAAAACAACTTTTTCCCCCTTTATATGGTCTGAGTTACTGGAAACCCCTCCACCCTCAAATGATAAAAGGTTATTCACCAAATATTGCCCAATTAGTGGTTGTGAAATCTGGAAATCTCAGAGCCCCTTGAACACCAAGGTGCATGGACTCTGGGGAAAAAGGATACTTTAGGTAAGAGAAGGCAGTATAAGCAATTCCTGAAAGTATCTCTCTTGCCTTGCAGAAGCCATATTGGATGGCTGGGTAATTACGGAGCCACAATATATCTCATGGAAGCCTAGAAACTGGACAAAACTCTTGACTTTGTAGCAAAATGCCTACAGGCTGTCAGATTTTAGTAGCACGAATGGCTAAGGAATGAAGCCACTCCTCCTACATTCACACACAAACCTCCACAGTCTTATCATAGTTTAAAAATTACCATTTATCATATTAAATATAAACCTCTTTCCTATAACATGCCCTGTGCACTTTTCATTGCAAATGAAAGTGAATCCACTTCCTATCAGTTCCAATTCTGGTCACTCTGAGGTCTAGGTTTGACTAAAAGAGAAATTATTGTGAAATTTGAACACTCTTGTCCAATTTCGTATGGTCTGAAAAGATAAGCATAAACACAACAGCGAGTGTTAAACACTGATAAATGCAATTTGTCTCAGGTTGATATTTATACTGAACCTGATCCAGCTGTCAATCACATTGACATTGTTTTAGGGAACTTAAGTAACAAGAAAATGAAGAAAAATAGTATGTGGCAGCCTATGCCAGTCTTATGAGCACATGTACAGAACAGAGAACACCAAGGGCAAAAACTTCTGATAATAGCGATACACTCTCAGTTCCCACTGGCTTTCATAGGAGTGGAGTATTCTGCAGCTTAGAGCCTTGCTGAGCAACTGCAGAATCACATTCAGTGTAGAAAGACGACCTGAGTCATAAACCACCATTAATCCTCTATTTACATAGTCAAAATCCCAATGGTTGCAGATAAAACTCTATGGAAAAAATAAACAAGAGATTATTAAAACATAACCATTACTCTAGAATTTAGTTTATTCCATCATTATTTTATACAAATGTTTATAGCTTTTTATGTTCACACTAGTATCAGCATTTAAAAATAAAATGTATCAAATGCACCGGCACAAGACAACAGAAAAAAATTCAAACTCCTTCTGGAATTTCTCTTTCTGTACGACATGCTAATAGGAATAAATCCATTATATGCTAAATAGTGAAGCATCCAGCCCTGTGCAGCACAAAGACCCTATTTGTGAATATTCAGAACCATGAAATTACCTGCACAAACATTTTAATACTAGAAGTATTTCATAGTGGAAAAATTTTTGCCAGCTACTGGAAGAAGTTCTTCTTATCATCCATCTAAATAATTCATTGTATAATAATTAATGAACAATTATTAAACAAAAAGAGGATTTCTTTTATGAGACCAAGTAATCCAGACAGGGAATGGAAAAAATTCTATGCAAGTTCATTGCCAAAGAAAGAACAAACAGCTTAATACTCAGAAACTAATATACTTGAAATAAATAAATAAATAAATAAATAAATAAATAAATAAACATAACAAATGCAGAAACTAATAACTGCTCAAACAAGTTTCATGATGAGGTTAGGCATGTTATGAATTTTGTGAGTTTGGGAGCACCATAGTTTTCTCCTGTGAAAATGCCAGCAGTTGGGCCAAAATATTGTACACTGCTGTCTGATCTGCCCAACTTGTAACTGTGACTAGGAACAAAATTGTCACAATGGTAAAATCTGACTATATTCTTCATTGCTAATCATAAGCAAGAGGGCTAGATGTATCTGAAAAATATATGCACTGTTAATGCAACCAGTTCAGCTTATCTCCTCATTCAAATCTGTTTTCTGGACACACTGAACAGTAGTTATCTGAGTAATATCACAATGAGAAATAATTATATTTGAGAATTTGATAGCTCAAGCTTTTAGCAAAAGGCCATGAGAAACAGATTCTTCCACTTGTAATGCAGTTTGAATCTAAAAATATTCCAGTGAAATTAAAATCTCTATTAAGTCACTGTAATATGAGATAAAGATGACCTCAAGATATTCCTTGTTAACCTATATTGCACAAGTGACACTGTGGGGAACCTGTGGGGAATTAGTGAATGACTATTAATTAAATTTTAGGATTTAATTGTTTTTTAAATGGCAAAGAAGAAAGAGGGGTTTTGTTGGGTTTGGGTTGGTCTTTTTCTTTAGTTCTAGCAGAGTGGGCCATATCCCCTCAAAATTCCAAGAGCATTTCCGCTGATGGTGAGGATGGGAAATTGCAGATAGTTAGTGATTAGCAAAATCAAAAGTAATCGAGACAAAGTATCTTAAACTGGCAAACTTAGTAACCTTAATGAATAGGTGCTGCTAAAATATCACCTCTGCTACTGACCTATTTTATCATAGCACAAACAAACCTTTTGAAGTTTGCCCATGATCGACAGGTAGTATGACAATAAACAGGACTGTTTCCAAATCCCCATGCTCGATATATCATTTCTTTCTAATCAGATACTCTCACATGAAAGAACGATGCTGCATATATTAATTGCAAATTCTATTAGATCTTCACCTTCATCTACTGCAGCACTGTGGCCCCTATCAGTCCTTTTAGTATTCCTGCACTTATAAATGTAGAATGCTTCTCTACAGTTATTCTTTGACTTGTACATCACCATCATATACACAAGGAGTATGAAGAGAGAGCATGTAAGAGTAGGGCAGAAGGTAAGGAACAGATTCCTATTTACTGCTAGTTAAGGTACCCCCAGCTGTTTTGCTACACTCTGATCTGTACTGCCTCCACGTCAATTCAGAAGCTAATTAACTGACTCCATATGACTTCTGACAGGTGAGTAGTTTACTGATGCATATGTTGATGAAAAAGGCTTGACAGTACTCTAAACTTTCAGAGCTGAAGAGCTACTAAAAATGAAGTCAAACACAGGGCAGGAGGATAGGAGGTTTCCTTCTTCTTTTCAGCCTATTTATTGACAGTATTGCCACAATGTCTCTGGGTTATCTGATACAGGCCAGCAATCTTTCCATCACAGCTCCATTATTGTAAATATTACTTAAGACTCAGAGTTCCTGAGTAACCAAACCAGTCATTGGCAAATGCTTACAGTTTCAAGGATGAGATTAAGACATATCCATTCTTTCCCAGAGAGCATTAAAAAAAAAAAAAAAAAAAAAAAAAAGTATGTATTCAAGATTCAAGATGCAGAATTTGCCTGTTATCTGGATTTTAAACATCTCAAATGCTGGAGATGCTCTCATTGAGGACTTGGGGTGAATATACCAGTCAGACCTATTGCTACAAAGTGTCTGGATTTAATCAGATGACTTTATAGGACCAACTTTAATTTCCCTTTCCAAAATCTCTTTTTTCTCTGTTCATCCATAGATCTTTAGTTCTTTTCATAAGCATAAAGGTCATTCTTCAACAAAATAGAAAACACAATCAGGGCATAAATTTTTGGCAGATTTTATGTTTGTAGGATTCATAGGGGATATAGGAGACATAGTTGGATGGCAGAGTCTTAAACTGTTAGTTTAGGAATGATTGCTTGTCTATACATCAAGACAGGGAGACAAAATTCTGGCCAAAGCCTGCATACTTCTTGTACCTACAATATTCAGTGACTTAAACGGGTATTTGGATAGATGAAGAACAAAGAACAAGTCTCTTTTTTTGTACATTTACTGATCCATACAACCAATTGTATCTGGCCTTTCAAACACTGCTCTACAACTCAATATTTTTCACTTTATAGCAAAGCAATTTTTTCATAAGTCAAGGGATATTAAACTACCAACCTCATGTATTTTGATAGTCAAAAGCCTAACAACTGTCTAAATTACACTTGGTATACTTCAAATATTATAGTACTCAATTTGAATGATAGCCTGAAAATCACTAGGGATGGAAATTCTAAAGTTTAGTCTAGAGAAAGTTGACAGCAATACTCTCCATACAGGATACTAGGTTTTTGAGCGCAAAGTAAGGCAAATACATTAAGCATAATAAAATGTTTCTTAATGAAAAAAGACAGAAATTTGTCATTTTCTTTTGTGATGTTCCCTTTTAATGAAGAACAATGCATTTGACAGAAAAAATAGAATGTGTCAAGGGAGAAACACTATGCAAGTAAATTTTTACAATTACACAGGTCGTCAGATAACTTTGTAATAGCTTGGTTATTCCTAGAGTGTAAAAGACAGAAAATCAAGATCAATTCTGCCTTTGAGCTACTGGGATCCTTCACATGCATGAAATGCTAAATGTGCTCATTATACATCATTATTTCATTATTATCTAAATCATCTGTGTATTAGCTCAGATAACTCTGCACCCAAGGGAGTGCTGTAGCTTTTGGGGACTTCCGTCATTTCGGACTGGAAATAAAAATGTGAAGAAAAGCAAGAGACTTGATCTCAAATAACTGCAAAGAGAACAAGAAAACAGAATATGCAAAAGCATTGTATTTAATCTGGAAACACAAGTAAGACATTTCCCCTTGTTTGTAAAGCAAGACAGAGATGGAGATTAATTGTCAGCTCCAGACTTCAAGTGACTTTGTAATGTCTAAAATTAAGGACAACTCAGAATCAGGTCTGTACACTGAAACAGGGAGAAACTCAGCAGCAAAATCCCATCTATTGGAAAAATGTGTGTGAAATCCTGCAGCAAAGGAAAACAAAGGCAGAATATTCAGTGTCTTCATGGAACTAGATATCCTGTCTAGGAAGCTTGTATAGATCAAAAGAAAAATAAACACTTTAAAAGAATAATGTGTAACCTTCTCTGAGGCAATTTAGCACACCTTCTTTACAGCATTTAGAAAGTGAAATTCAAAGGTGCCTGGACATAATCTAAGCAGAGAATGGGTCTGACAGGCATCCTTCCCAGAGAATCCTGCAGTGGCCCAAGATAGCTTAGAGGGGTTTAATTTAAACCTCTGTGCATCCGCATTAGTTAATCTGGCCATTAAACTTTAGAGTTATCCACTTCTGAATAGCTCTGCTCTTTAGCTAATGCAATAAATCAAACCATGCCACGTTAATGGAAAGCTAATGATAGCAGGTTAACTTGTTTTTTCCACCTGGATTTCACTGCTACTTCTCTCCAATCAGTCTGTCAGCTCTAGCCATTACCCAGGAGATGAATCCAGTCATTTGGACGGTCCATCCCTGGTCTCGGCCTTTGATTACCTTTCAGTACCTTCTATACAGCTTCCCACTTTTACCACCCGTAGAATATACTGAAATCCATCCCTCAATTTAGCAAAGGGTGGTATCAAAGCAACTAATCTTGGGTCTCTAGCAAACTATTTGTCATGTCCAGTCTAGCTGGAAAACAATTTCTCAAAATTCTTTCAGTGTCTTAGGCTAAATTTACACTTTTCAAACAGAAACAGACAACTGTTTCTATGCACAGGTTAGTAGATGGCAGAGGAATTTTTTAACATACCTGTGTCCCTAACTCCCTCCTTGTTTTGTTTTGAACTGTGACTGAAAACTGCGGAACAGCAAGTTCAGTGAGTAAGAGACTGGGTGGATGTTTCATTGCCGCCCAGGGTCAACCCACCACAGGCCCAAATATGCAAAATCAGAAATAGTAATTATTTCTTCTCTGTTAAAATATGTTAAAAATAAAGTTTGATAGACTTCAGACTTCTGGATAAATTAGTCCTAATTGGTATCTGAAGAGTTTGTTTCAGGGTTTTTAGCTTGGTAGAGAGAATGCCAGAATGCATGATCATGACTTTTCTGTGTTCTGCTGTGATCCCACTGTTCCACAGGACCTGAGAGGGAGCTCATAGCTCCACTCCAAAATGCCACATGTACCCACAGAGCTCCAGACAGCTTCTCCTTCCAGTAAGCATCCAACATAGTGAAGAATCAGAGTTATCCCATAGTTGTCCTCCTAGTAGGAAGGAGGCATAGACTGAAGCCTGAACACGTGTTGCTTGCACTTTATCTCTATAGTTAATTTCAAATTTAAGTAAGTTAATCCATTTCTCTTTTAGGTTGTTAAAAAAACCCTGCGTGCTTACCCCTCCCTCCAGCTTTTTCTCTTATCCAGTAGACACAATTGTCTGGTACCTTTTCTGCTGAATTTTGAACTTGAGCCACCAAACATGATAAGGAAATTAATTTTTCTAAACAATGTTTTAGATAGTCACCTTTTACCAATCCAGAAACACCCAAATTGTAGTACCTGATGAGTTAACCAATCTTTGCTTAAGAAATTATTGATGTGGGGCACCCAGTCAGGAATTTTTCTCCTGATTACATTGAGAGTCTCAAGTATTTTGAGTCTGTTACTGTCAGGTTTCAAACTGATATCCTTTAGAAAATGACAGGCACAACTGAAATAATTTTCTTATTATTCTCTGTTATTCTCAGCTGATATGATTCATCTTAATTTAATCTCCTACTGATGAGGATCAACAGTAGGATATCTGGATGGATAGATTACAGATTGGTCCTGAAACTCTGCTAAACACTGAGCTATTTATTCAGCAACACAGATTCAGGAAAACCATGATGCTTTTAACTGGAGAAGAATCCTATAAACATGTTCTTTGTTTCTTTTTCTCCCCAATAAAAGGTTTGGATTCCCTTTTCCTGACTATAGATAATTTCATAAATTCACTGAATTTACACAAAGACTTGAACATGTGCTAAAAATGTATATTAAGAAAGGAGGAATACTCTTTTCTCACCCTGCACACCCACCACTTCCCTATGTAGAGGCCACTAAAACCCAGGGAACACACCTAAAGGAGAACTACCCTTACCGTGTGCTTCTGCTTCTTTCTCTGGCTGAACAGGGGAGAGACAGCAGTATCTAAAGCATACTCAGTCTAAGACTGCAAAACAACTTGGCTCCAGACAGCAATAACAGTATGAAAACGTTTGGGTTTTTTTTTTCCTGCATTACAAATGAAATGTTTTGGAGCAGATTATGGTGGGTCTATGGTAATACATTCATCTAATGGAAGAACGTAACAGCAGGAGAGCGAAATGTCTTTACTTTTGTCAGCTTTCCTGAAATGCACTATCTACAGCAAAAAACATTACCATATTGGATGACTGAAGAGGAAGCCCCCTGAGAACCTGGGGTGTAACACAGTCAATAACTGTATAGGCCTAAGGTGCATAAAGAATGGTGTGGGTGGGGAAAACACTGACAACACTTCCCTTGTGCAGATGGTTCTGAAAAACACTTACATGAATTGAAACAAAAGCTCAGCCAGCACAGCATGGGCAGCCTGACATCTTTGTGGTTGGTGTTTAATCTTACTTGGATTCCTTGTTTTACTTTGATGTAAGATGGTGTGATGGCATCAGAGAGCAGTCCTTATCATCCTCTCTGGTTTTATCTCTGAATGGCAGAGGTGACATCATGCAGGGAAGAAGACTCAAGAGTCTATTCTCTCTCTCTCTCTCTCTCTCTCTCCCCCTCTCTCTTCTTTTAGTTTAGACTTCTTTGAGCCACTTTCTCAAAAAGTGTAGCTCTAGCCTTTATTTGTGGAAGGCAGAATCACAGAGAAGGAGCAGACACTTCAGAATATTTCCTGATCAGATGAGAGGAAGTGTCAAGAGGCAAGGCTGACTCAAGCCCCTACTCAGCTGCAACAAATACATCAGAAATAATTCCAGCCGTTTGCATGCTCCATGAGCTGGGAAACAGCTGTATATTACTGGCATTCTGGCCACAACATCTGTCACACGTACATACATAACAGAACCTACATTAATTATCATAAAGTAAAAACTGACATGCTTTTTTTGGTCTTGTTTTCAGTTGATGATATTTCCTAACTTTAGCTATTTGGAATAACACTTATTTACAGGAGGTTGCCCCTCAAGGAATTTATCAGAAAAATTAGCTCCCTAGTAGGATTTTCAGACACTGACACTGGAATCTGCAAACAGGATTCCAGGAAATAAAGATAAATCAAATATGGACCTCTAATGGTTGGGTTTGGAAAGTGCGAACAACAAGGATGTAGAGCGTAGTTCAGAACTGGTAAAGAAGGGATGTGGAAGTGAGCAGAATCTGGAGGTTTTTAGTTAAATGTCTAAGGAGTTCAGAAAGAAAAATTGACGTCCATGGAACAAAACTGAGGAGATACGAACTGATGGATGTAATCACCTTTGGCAAAAGGAGGTAGAAGAAGGATATCAGACAGACTTTGAGGACCAGAGTAGAAGGCAAGACTCTAGGCAAAAGATCTCTCTCCCTCACTGTTAAGAAACTCCCTGTGAAACCCACTGCTGTAATTTCTCACTATTTTCTTGAAAAGATGACAGAACTTGCTTGTGCAAATGAATAACTGCATGTCATAGTCTTCAATTTTTTCTTGTTTTATTCAGTATACAGGATGCACCTGCTTTGGGGTTCAGTCAGGAAGGTTGTTAGACAATAATAACAGCTTTATTAGGTCAGATAAAAAATGTGATCTGGTATCCTGTCTCAGCATGTAGAACAGTTTATAAGTGTAAAAAAAGTATAAAACCAGAAAATACAGATGATACTTCTGCCACTGTAACGTCCCAACTTCCTGAGCTAGAGTTTGCATCTGCATCGTTGTGTTTAATAGCCCTTGATGGGTCCATGATTTTCTCTAATTGCTTATTGCTCTTTTTATACTTTTGATATCCTAAAAATCCCAAGCTACACACTTGAATTATGCATGGCATGTAAAATACAGCATTTTGGTTTAAATTTGCTTTATGAGAGTTTCAGTGGTTGCCCATTGGCTCTTCTGTTGTGAGAGGTGATGAATAATCACTCCTTATTTGCATTCACTTAGAGACCTTTATTGTGTGCTTGCTTCAGTTGTTTCTTTTCTGAGTTCTAGTCCATTTAACTTTTCCACACGGGGAATTCATTCCAACCTTCTTGTCATCTCATTATTCTTCTCCATCTCTTCCCCAGCTCTGAAATATCCTTGCCAAATTGGAGGGGGATACCACCTTCTAAAAATATGTCTGCCTTTTTCAGTCATTTGAATTAGGTGGACACTTTTGCAGAATAATCCATAATTGCCCAAGATCTCTCTGAATAATCTAGCAAAAACTATAGCATTGCTGAAGTTACATACAGGTACCATTTCAGAATTAGTACCACTAATTAGTGCCATTTTTCGCACAGTGACTCATGGTAGTAAGATCTAGTTTTTCTGTTACTGAGTGATATTTTTATGATTTCTGAACTTTACCACCTTGCTATTTGTTCCCTGAATATGTAGAACAGAGGTTCCTTTAATGATTTTTACAAAACTCCATCTGAAACCTTCTTCATGTCTTCCTAGCCTTTCTTTTCTGTATTTAATCACACATTATTCTGTGGGAGTAACGTCTCTGTTGACGTTACAGCTTGATCTGAAAGCATGTAGTAAGAGATCTTATCATAAGATTTAGAGAAATCTGCATATGGTACAGCATCCAAGTAATTCCTAACCACATGTCTTTTGGCTGCTTTAAAAAGCCCTAATGTATTTATAAGGCATGATTTCCTTCCATAGATGGGAGGATGTGAACTCCTTTCCATTACTACTAATTTTGTTCCTTATTATATTTTTTTTACTACAGAAGACACGCTTAATGATTACATACAGGGTCTTTTTAAAATTTTCTTGAAAAAGCTGGAGAGTGTGCATTGAAAAAAAAAATTGAGATTGCAGGTAAAAGAGGATGATCTCATGCTCAAGAAAGACGGGCACTACCCTAAGGAACAGATCTTTTACCAGTTTTGACAGTTTGTACACAACGTTGGTGGAAGTGATTTGTTCAAACAGTTCAAAAACTGCACAATTCGTCTGAAGAGTTTCTACCCTCCAGGGAAATAGTTCAATACTCAACTTCTGCACACATCAGCCAGTACTCACAGGTACACCAAAGATCATGGGAGCCAAATTCTATGTACAAACTACTAGTATGTACAAACTACTAGTACAAACTACTATGTAAAGCCACATATTTTGGGCAGACAGAATAAAGGTGATAAATATCTAAAATAGAACACTCACAGTTAGATCCGGCCTTAATCTCTCTGTACTTCCACTCCCATTTGAAAAGACATATAATAATAATAGCATTTATCTCAAAGCTGTTTTATGAACATAAGTTCATTAATGTTTTTGAAGCACTCAGACACCTTAGTGATAAGTAGAATAAACGCCATTTAAAAGCCCATGAGAAAATCAGTAACTCTGACTTTGGAGCTGAGTTTGAACAGCAGGCAATAAATACGACACAAGACACAAATTGAACTTCAAGGAGGAAAAAAAGCATACAGCAAAAATGTCATCTTCTATTTTGCTCACTAAATGAAACAGGGGCCTGTAAAAGAAATAACGGCTTACTAGAGAACTTAAAAATTTCCAAGAAAGAAAGTACAACACTAGTTCAGATATTTATGAATTTTTGAAAGCTTGACTAAAAAGCCTCTGGACCATAGTTTTGCATAAACGTAACACACAAAGTATACAACCCT
Source organism: Athene cunicularia (assembly GCF_003259725.1). Lineage (NCBI taxonomy): Eukaryota > Metazoa > Chordata > Aves > Strigiformes > Strigidae > Athene > Athene cunicularia. Next base: position 14,471,981 of record NW_020799117.1, on the reverse strand, counting down.
CCTTCCAGGTGCAGTGTTCAGTTTATGTGCAGATAGATAAATGTAATCTCTTACTAATTATTTCAGGACAAACACTGGAGTCTGACTCATTATTCAGATGAAACATTCACTGGATTTAAGTTGGCTCTTTGTTTCTAAGGCCTGCAATATGCAGCACATCCTGTGTTAGTCTCAGATTTCCCAAGGACACGGAGAGATAGTTTATACAGTAGGGAATTTGACATAATTTTTATCAATTCAAGCATTCTGAATATATGATTCTTTGCTCTGCTCTCTAGCTATTATTCAACTTCCAATTGTTACATTTGCAACTCTTTTTCAGCTGGACACATTCACCTTTGGTGTAACTACTACATAGCAGATGTGGCAGAACAGAATGCCCACCTGATTTTTACCTACTGTGCTAAGACAAGAGCTCGTCTGAGCTTTTTAGGAAGCTTTCTATACAGAGCAGAAAGTATTGCACTCATCTGCACATGCACAATACCTCTGCTCTGTTGTCTTTCAGCAGGTGCTTCACATATTTTCTTTTGTACCTGACTAGATTCGCTGGCTGGTGAGCACTTAGAGACAGAATCAGGGCTGTGTCTTTACCCTACCTGTTTTGTAAAGCTCTGTGGCTGTTGTAACAGAAGCAAAAATGTCTGTTGAACAGAAGTTTCTAGTCAACCAGAAGAAAACAGGTTGTTTCAAGCAATTGCAGGAAAAACAGGGAGGATAAAATTTATTAAAGAAACACCAAAACTTTAACAACAGATGTCACAACCATGTCCCTCTCAGTCCACAGCTCAGTGGATAACTGCATTTTGGTTTTAATTCTACAAAATCAGTTTGAACCTGTATGCAAGGGAGCATCACCACAGCATTTTCAAATTTGATTGTTCAGAAAATTACTTTACCATGCACTGACATAACATGCAGGGACATAAACCTTCCCACTTCTGAGTGTAGAATTTCAGCTACAAGGACAGTGTGTTTTTTTAAGCCCTGCCGGGACCGGAGAGCACGTTGCCGTTGCCTGTCCCCCACCCTCAGCCGGTCGGGCTGGCAGTGAGGCACAAACCCCGGGTTAAAATAAGAAGAAATTTAATACAACAGTGTGATAAACAATCTGAACAACAACAGTAGCAATGATAACAACAATAAACAGCAATAATAGTGAACAAGACAAACGATATACAGAGAAATACCGCTAACTGGTCACGGAACAGGTTCCCGCCACCAAGCCCACCAAAGAGCAAGTAAAAAGGTTCCGGCCCTGGACCTGACGCCAGCATGGTATGAATAACCCGGCTGGAGATCCCTTCCCTCTCTCTGCTGGGGAAACCTCACCCTATCCTTGCTGAACCAGGTATTCAGCAAGAAAGAAAAAAAGAGTAACTATGCAGATAATTGCTACAAAAAGGCAACACCTCCAACAAGTGACACTGAGAAGACTTTCAGAACACTGCCAAGAGCTCTCCTCTAGAAACAGGGGCAGAATTCAATGTGGTGTTTGCGAGCACTATCAGGTCAGCCACCAGCAATGAACTCTTCAAAGAGCTCCAGCTCTCACCTGAGCACAAACCCCACAATAGAGACAACAACTACATAAACTCCTAAATCAAACCAGAGCATTTTATCACCTAAATAATAAATTACTGAGAAATTCAAAAGCCACCAGAAAATCTTCAAGACAAAGTATGGATTCCACAGGTAACTTACAAACCACTCTGAAATAATACTTTGAAATATGAAAGAGCCAAATCTCAGGATGTTTGCTCACCAACAGTTGTACCCTATGATCTCAAAAATTCCCTCCGGTGTGTTTAGTAATGTAATAGACCAAGTGCAATACAGATACTGAGCACTGGAAGCCCAGCGAAAGGCTGACCTCTATTGTCTGACCCACCAATAGGATACTAATGTTATGTCATAGCTGTGGACAGTATCCTTGACTGCAAATGATATTGCTACATATTTCATCCATACCTCAATTTTTAATTTCTATTTAAAAAAGATAAAGTAGCATATTTACATTAATGCAGTCACCTAAATTTAAGATACAGAGATAGACACCTAAAATCAGCAAATACAGTCCACTGTTCATATTGTCTCCTGAACACTTTGTGGAGCTTGACTAAATTCCTTATTGCCAATTGTTAACCCAACATACACACCATTATTCAACATGATGTTCCATACTTTATCATGGCTGCTCTTAAGCGCTACCAACAGGGGCATAATCAGAGAACCTTAAGAGAGTAACATCTGTTCATAAAAGGCTCCACATAGAAGATGCTCCTAAGTTTTCATTCAGAGCAGTCCTGTTCTCCTTCATCAAATGCAGCATTCCCAATCAGTTGTAAATTAACTCAGGTTGTACTATCTGGGAACAAGGACAAATGGAGTGTGATCCCTACCACCAGATTAACATATCAGAGAGGGCAGAGCGCACAACATAAATTTTTCACTTCTATGTCTGACTTGCAAGTATTTACTTCAACTCACTGGGAGAGATTATAGACACACATACAAGAAAAGAGGGAGTGAATGATTTTGTTTAGCAGAGTCTGTTGACATTCTGAGTTTACAACATATTTTTCAATCTAAGTTTAAAAAAAATATATATCATTCAGCAGGTCCATCAAGAACTCTTTGCATCCTGCTCACTGTCATTGTTTTTAACTGTTACAAAGAAAAAGAAAGTATCCGTTACCTGTCAACCTAGTTTTCAGTTCAAACTCAACAGTAGTATCGAGCAGTGCTGCTATTCCCATCAATCACCTTTTATAACCTGAAGAAGGCAAAAGTTACTGACTGACACCAAGGAAAAATTCTTACATTCTACCCTCACTATCCAAAGGGGCTTTGGGAGTTGAAACTATCAAATTAGTGTCAATTTGAAGCATTTCTAAGAAGTAGGCAAGGCAGAAACTCCCCCACCCCCCAGTCAAGATTACCTGCCTTCATTTTATATGTGGCCTCTGCTAACTCCTAATCATAGGCACTACCTGTCAGCTCAAAGGACACATTATGTCAACGTCCATATTCTTCTTTAATTATACAAGTGAATAATCTTGCCTCACTTGAGCTTCAAAAGGCAGGGATTTAAATATCAAACAAAAATACAGTTTTAGCTTCTTATTTTCTGAAATAAATATTTCTTTTCTGACAAAGGAAGATGAGTGGGGAGTTCTGAACTGTTTTTTCTTTCCTCCATAGGCACTTGCCTACCTTTCATTCATCTTCTCATGACTCCCCAGGGAAAGTCATGAACCAATTCTTCTAAGTTTAACCAAATAAATGTAACCAATAATGGACAAATAGGATATTTGTTACTTTACACATAAATGTGCTATATATAAAGCCACAAACTCTAAAACTGAGAAAATAATTTAATCCACTCCTTCAGAAATAACGTGTGCTTCATCACACATTTTCTGCTTACATTGTAAGTTTACTATTTGTTACATGTCAGCTTGCTTGTCAGTGCTGATTGTCTGAATCAGCTGTGAACTTCTTGCAACATCTTCTCACTCATCCCTTAGCTCCATTTGGTGAAGTTTAAGCTAATAAAATTATTTCCGTGGTCCAAATACTGCAGTCATTAGTCAGCTGATTTGTTAAAGAGTAGATAAAATGACTGGATGCACTAAGAGCTCTGACTCATTCAGTCCTCTTGTAACAATTGGGATCAGCTGCAGCTGCAGTGCTAATGTGAGTACTCAGTCTCTTAGCATGGAACTGTATTGCTTTTTGCAGAAATTTTCTAGCTTCTACTGAATGTTCTATGGTACACAGGATTTGTCTAAAAAGAATTGGGTTTTGTTCTGTCAAAAAAGAGAAAAGTGTGCATTCTAGACGCTCCCATTAACAGGCCATTTCTATTCAAACAACATAGCTCTATATTTCATGCCTTTCACCTGACCTTGGTCCTCTGAGGCTTGCAGTATGGAGGGGCATTGAATATCTTTAGTCCACAGCTGTCCCCACAATATCTAGTCAGTTTAGCCATGGGACTGAAAATTAAAATTTATCCCCCTAGATTAAATGTAACCCAAGTGGAGACAGAAGTCAGTGGTATTATTTGTCTTTTATTGCCTCATATGGTTTAAACTTAACATTATTTCTTGGTCCCACTTTAGTGATTGATTCAATTAAGAGAGTGTACTATGGAGCACTGTATTTCTGATGAGCATATTCCTGTATGAACTTATCAACATCTACTGAGAAATTGCATCTGTGACAAAACAAAAAGAGAAGTTTCACACATGCACACAAAGCTAGGAATTTTCAAGCTTATTTAATCAGATTTGCTACCTTTAAATACATATTCATGAAAACATCTGCAGGTGCTGTCAAAGTCTCATGAAAATTTGGAATGTATTTTATTTGACTGGATTATAAGGCATATAAATTTGAAAATTATGAGAAATGTAAGAAGATAAACTCAGCGAGTGAAGGAAAGTAGCAAATCTTCTTTTGGGTCAAACTGAGTGAGTCTGCTGAATTTGACTGCATCTATCATGACTATCTTCATGCCCCTTACAGGAAGGACACACCTGTGGAACAGGTATCAAACTGTCTCTCTAAGCACACTGTGGCTTTTGTTTTCAGGAGGCTGCCATTTTATTTTTATCAGGACAGTGTCTGACATGTGAATAATATTGGTGTTACAGGCCACAGGAAAATTATATGGCTAGTTTGTGTCTAAAAGATAATACTGAGGATGGAGAGAGTCACAATCTAAATGTAAACACTACATCTTTGACCCATTCTTCCAATTACAATCCAGTGGAAAGTATGCACTGCTTTCAAGTGTCAACAGAATAGGAGAAGTAAAAAAGCAACAGCATGACCTTCTCAAATCGACCGATGCAGTTAATAGACATTAAGAGATTAAGATAATAAATATTACAGAAGAAATTATGTGGAAATGTATACTTTCCTTCTCCACTGCCTATGTTGCTCTGAATATTTAGACCCCAGCAGTGTCTGTTTCATAAGGGGACAGACATTGTACCATATTTCCCAGCACTGCCAGATTTGTGGAAGTCTGAGTGTATGGTATAAAAGAGGCCAGTTAAAACTCCTCACACAAAATCTGCCTGACTATTGTCTGCAGTTGGACCAAGTTCACTGTCTTCTAGTACAGCAACATTACCAGCACACAGCTGAAATAACACAATCAATACTTTGCAATTCAGGTAAAACAGGTACTCCTCCTCATTAAATGAATTACCAAGGGAAGCTCAGATACTTTCATACATCTCAGAAGCATTATCAATTACCTTTCATTGCTTTGGTTATTAAAGTTGTCTTTATAAATTTCACATAGAAAGAATTGCACATAGAAATCAGTCAAGATAATCCCCACAAAATCTATACAGTAAGAAAGGCATGCTTTCTGCATTTTCCTACCTTGTTTATAAACTCTTCACTTAACTGGACAAAGTTTCTGGCATAGCCATCATTCTCTGAAGACTTTCATATCCAAGGGGAATGCACAAATCTATATTGAATTAAATGGCAAAATGATACCATGAAACATAATATGGTTTTGGAAGGATTAGAAAGGTTGAAATAAAAGTAGTCGTCTCTCATGCAGTTTGAAAAGAACCACCAAAAGACAGGCTGTGTATTTAAGACACAAGTCAGAGGAACTCTGTGCTGAAGCAAATTCTTTAACCCTGCATATCCATAGTTGTTCATTAGCAGCAGTTCTTCCTGTGCTTTTTTAGAAATACTTATTACATGAGGGGTTTAAATTACTGTAATTCAAAGGATTATTTAAAGTGCCTCTTCTTTTAACTTTTAGTCAAGAAGGCCTTAGAATTTTTGATACTGAAAAATATACATTAAGAATGTCAGAAAAATAACTTTTCCTATAAGACGTTTCTTCATGCAAAAGAGCAAATCTTCCCCAGGACCCACATCTCACAACTGCCTTACACTACAGTGCTGATCTCTGTGCAGGAGCTTAAACAAGATCTCTACAAATTAGATTTGATGGTACAGCTCAAGCTGTTTCCTCCACAGGTACACCCTGACCACATGGATAATCACACGGGTACGTTCTGTGAGGACTTTATGCATGCAGAAAGAAGCACAAGAGGAGAAAGTAGCAGAATACCCCACTATTACAAGGTCCTGCTACCTGCAGAGTCAGGAGGGAACAAGGACACTTCCTGCTGTGAATTTTTTTGCCCATTCACATCAAGACAGTAATAAGCCCTCACTTCTTCCCCCTCTTATGCTCCCCTCCTTATATTCTGGCACATAGTTTCAGAGCAAGAGTGTTCTGAGTGGTACTTAAGCACTGAATTGGTGAAAAATAAGCAGCCTCTATATTAAATATCTGTACTTTTCCAGATACGTATTCACCAGCCCTTCATTCCAAATAACCCATGCTATATACTTCAGTATTAGCAGGCAAAACCTTGTAATTTCTTGCCATCTTCTCTTTCTCAGTCTCAATGTTAGAGAATTTGAGTGTGGTATTTCTATTAAGAAAAGCAAATAGAACTGTTTTTTCCATGCTCTTAAAAGTATGTAAAACAAAATTCCCAAAGTGAAATCAAAAGCAAAGGTGTTCACTCCTCCCTCCTCTTTGAAATCTAGCAGACAGAATAATATTTCCTTCTGCAGACTAAAGTTCCACCTACAGGGGACTTCCTTCACAGCATCATAAATTACATTTATCAGTGTGATTCCTGACCTGCAAGGTAGATCAGAATTAAATGCTTCCAAAGCTCATGTTAATTAGGACTGGAGATGCCTCCACAGGTTGTGATTCGGCAAACATTTTGCACTCCAAATAATGTAGGTGGGAAATATTATGTTTAGGCAAGATATTTTACCTGTCTGACATTACACGTTCATCTGTATTAACTGCTGTCTTCTCAGAAACTGGGTGCAAGTTGTGCCCTGGTGTTATGCTTTAGAAACAGCAAGAGAGTGCCTGCTCCTTTCTAAAATAAGGTTTGGCTCTGGAATGCTGCTCATGTCTGTGAGGGAGCATGGGGAGCAGTAAATAATATGGACTTGTTTAGGGAGTCTGTACACGTCTGGCATTTTTCAGAAGTCTTGCACATGCTATGCAATTATTATGATCTGCCGAAGCAGCTACCAAAAGTCTAATTCTCAGGTAGAGGCAGTTGTAAGAAAACCCTAGGAAAGGGCTATGCAGGTTAGGTGACAACAGTTTGTTTTGGTAAACTAAGATAAGCACCTTTAAAAACAAGTTCCTGGACCAGATGAAAATGTCTGTGTTAGAGAAAAATAAGAGGAAAGTTGCAACAGAATCTCATGTTTCACTTTATTCCCTGCTCTAAACAATGACATAACCAGAAGTTCTGGACACCGTTTGACTACCACTCATCAGCAGCATTTGTTAATTCCTGCTATTTCATACAGAGGTAGCTGATATCGCATGATGTTTATAAACCTCTTTACCTGGAAGACAACGTGCAAAATGGAGGACCCTCACCTATCATCTACTTCATTGCTATCTGCCTTGAAATTATACGAGCAGATAATCACTGAAGGAGATCAGGCATACTGCTGAACCAGGGCAGGAACTCAGCAGTGCATACCACAGAAGGCAAAGTAGAGTCAGCAATTTAGTCTCTTAAAATATGAATGCTCTTTCCCTGTAAGTCTAATTACCGCAGTTCAGTGGCTTCAATGAAGTGATCCAGTAGGTTCAGACCTGTTTTTTAGACACCAGTCTTCCAGTGAAAATCTTTAATCTTCTTTATAGTGCAGTTTGTTTTCTATATTCCTGCAAGGCTTGGGGTTTACAGAACCAATTTCTCCATTAGGATCCCACCATGGAAAGGAGTAAGATAGCATGGCAGGCAGAGATTTAGCCTGTCCTAGATTGTAACATTGCAGATCTACAGGATAAACTCAGAGTCAGGATATCAGACACACATTTGAGCTCACATATGAAATGTAAGCAATGATATAAACAGCTCTATTTTTCACCCATGTTACCCACAGTATATGATACATCAATGAAATAATGTAAAATTTGCACAGAAATTAGGGGGAAAAAAGAAAAAAAGGATGCTGGGAATTAGGGCTGATTCTAATTTCTAAATGTCCTTAGGCTGAAAAGACAAGAAGGATGAAAATATAAATCAACATTAGCCTTAAATTCACTTCTGTTGATTCTTGGAGGATGTTTCTGTCAACTCAATGTGTCTCCTATGTACATTCTAGAAAGTAAAATTATTACTAGTTGCTCTTTTTATTTCGTGCACTGGATCTCTATTACCTAGGTTATTCATGCTTAGAATGAACTGTTGGTATTAAAACATCTGCCCTATCTTCATCTATACACACAGACATATGACGAGGTTATAAAAGTTTCTATAATACTGTTCTTTATTTAACAGGTATGGCTTTCTTTTGTTACCAGTACGTTTATACTTGGTATGGTTTTACATGAGTGCCAAGCTGACTGCACGCACATGCATTTGTTTATGAAAGATTACAGGTATTCATGTCTCTGGAACATCCAAGATGAAATCAATTCAACCTTAACAGTAATCCTTTACCTCCCCACAGCAGTTTTTAATTAACACACTCTGAGTCTTTTGGAGTGGGAACTTTGTTCTTCACGTTTTATAATCTGAAGCCTTAGGACTTGTAACAATTTAGGGAAAATCAAATTAATTAATTTTCTTAAAATGAGAGGAATTTATGTTTTGATACAAGAAAACACGAATATGGCAAAATAATTCATGAAATGTGCTACTTCACTCATCATTCTGAAAGATAACAGTAGAAAATCACAAATGTGACATTAAGAAAGACTTAGACACATAGTCTTAACAGAGGGAAGTTTACTCTTCTAGGAAAGGACAGAAACAACAAACAGAAAATGAGGGAAAAAATAAAATATATCCAGCATTTTATTATAGTATTAACAGGCACTTAGGTCATATAACCTGATTCCCCTCTTCCTAACACTAACTTTACACTGACAGAATTCCAGTAGATTCATTATGGTGGTTCTTGGTTTACATGAGAACAGGTATGAGCAAGAGAGATATTTAGTTTTCTGCATATGATGTGTATGCTGTCACAGGTACTTATTTATTCCATCAAAACTCTTTGCTATAAGTCTGAAATCTGGCAGCGCAACTCAACAAAAAAAGGCTCTGCCCTCTCACCTCTACATGAAAGATACAGCAAAAATAGTTATTAAATGTAAAATGCTGAGCTAGCTCTGTGGCCTGAACTGGAATCCGGCCTTGTGCATAGTAAAAGGAAATCATTAGATGATTTTGAAATGTCTTAAGTTAAATGTCTCCAATTCATCTCCTGGTGGACATTAGACCTTATTTCACATTCAGCACACAACTGTTATAATGTACGCGATGCAGCTTCCAACTCTCTGAAGGGATGTGAAGTATAATAACGATGGATACTGGCATACTGTTTTGTTCTGCTAGGTGCTGTTCTGACTGAAGCTGAAATTCACTTGCGCATAAGTTAACTGAACATATGCTATTAATTTACAATTTGCCTGGCCTACCTCTATAAAATATCTTGACCTTGTGTTTCTTAAAATAACCCTTACAAGACATATACCTATTCAAAAAAGAGACAGATGAATAAGCGTGCAAATAAAAGAAAATATTAGCCACTTTGAGTTCATTTCTGCCAATGAGATTAAAGCAAACACCACTATATTCTGAAAGTAATTCTATTTAAGAATTTTGGTTGGGATTTGCAACATATTTTATGAAATGTGAGTGCCAACATGCTACAAAAATTTACACTGGACCACATGGTAGCTCTTCATTAGATTCAAAATCAGGCAAATAAAAGATCTTTATTACGTTACTTAAAACAGCTCTCATGAGCTGATAGGAAGAAGATTATCATTCCCTCCCCTTTTGTTTTGACAATAAAATCAAGTTACTGAAGAATGAATGGAAACAGGTAGCTCTCCAGTCACAACTGGAGATCTTATAACAACTCATCTGTTAAATCCCAAAGAATTCTAACTCAGGATATAATGAAAATAAACTGTGATACACATGCATTAATAATAGTATCAGACAGTATTTAAGAATAACTATGGACATCACAGCCATAAATAGTATATATAAATATACTATAATATTTACAAAGTATAGTTAATAATAGCCCCCAGAATTTCTGGGCTTAAATAACATGGTGCCTTTGCAGGCAGCATTCAGTGTGAGACACATCAAATTTCCTCTCTAGATCCTTTCAACTCTAGAGAAATTTTTTATGCCAAATCCTATTTATTTTTTATTTGAAAGCAGCCTATGAATTCCTCGGGATAGGGTGCTTTCCTAACTGATGCACAGAAAAGCAAACACGTATGTGTCTATATGTACTTGCATGTACAGACCATGAGCCTTTTCCTTGCCCCATCTTATGCCAAAACATCACATGGCATCTTATGCCAGGATATGCAGTACATGAACACAATTCCCACGTGAAGACCCCCCTCACAGTACATAGAACAGCTTCATGCTTGTCTTTTGTCCTCATGAATTAATGTCAACATGATGCATCTACTGACACACGGGAGTGGATTTTATGACAACTCTATGAAATGAAAACCTGAAGTTTCTGTCAACTTCACTGGCACAGCATTCTTGAAAACTTCCAAATCTCACCAGTGGATATGCTGCATATTAATAATGATAAAGGTCTGGAAAATAAATCTGAGGAGAGGCAATCTTCATTACACTGTTGTCTCTAAGGGGTGGGGGAGGGGGAATGGGGGTTTAATACTGGAGAGATGGAAACATCCACAAGCGAGTTATCAGTCAAAAGGACAGTGACTACTCAGTGATCCACTGGATATCACCTGTATTTAAGTAAATCACTTTTCTTTCCTTCATTTTCCCATATCGCCAAGTATTTATTTACTCAGATTTGAAACATACTGTACTTGCATATGTTTTTCTAAATAATGTGACCAGCAGCACTTATGAATAATCATTATTCATATTCATTAGCTATTCTATTCCTTTAAGGCTGTAATATCTACTATTCTAAAACACTACATTGTGTTCAGACTAGCTGCTAGAAGTCACTACTTGGTTGGCAGTCAAATCAGTCTGGGGATGTAAGAATTAAAAAAATTATGAATGGACCAGCAATTTATCAGATTTAGAGAGTCTGCCTACAGCTGTTTTTTCTGATATATTTAAGAAAAGCAACTAGATAGTGAATTTCTTACATTCCTAAAAAAATTTAAAAATATGAAAACCAAAATGCAAACAAATTTGATTCAACTTCCATAAAGACAAATGGCATGTGGACTGATCCTTTTCTGAACCTGAAGGATTCTGCTAAATATGTATTTTCTCTTTCTCAACACTTTACCTCCTAATCAGAAATCACTCCTCTGTGAAGGCGTTGGGGAATAAGAAAATCAGTCTCCAAGGCTACTGTCTCACATGTAGGATTGATTTACATCCCCCTCTTTGCATGTTGGCTCCATTAATTGATACAGTACTGGATAATAACAATCCACTAATAGCTCTGAATGGGGCTCTAATGGAAATGGAAATGTGGAAAGCATTACACTAATAAAAAGAAATGGAACAAGAGTTATCCAGTAACAATAAATATAAAAAGAAAGCAAAATTGAAGGCTCAATTATGATCCTGACCATTCAATATCAATCTCCTCATTTTTTTCATTACATCAGTTTTAACATGCCATTTGAGATACAAGCATGTTCATGTGGAATGACTATAGGAAGCTTCAGCTGGAAATGGATGAACCAAATTCAGAAACTATATATCTTTTCCACTTTTTTTTTTTTTTCTCATTATTAAAGTCAGTTCTGACTGCAAAGTTCTAAAATAGCTGGTCTTTTTTACTCATTTCATTTGAATATGAGGAGAACATCACCAACCATTTAACTTGTCATTAAGAAACTAATGGCAGCATTTCTTCATGCTTCTTTGGCAGGTGACTAAGCAATTAAAAAAATAGTTATTCTGTATTGTTCATTCAGCTATCTAGAATGTATGGAAGGCTACTCTAACCAGCTGAAGAACTTTGTAAACTGTGGGCATAAATTCCTTTCTTGATGGAAAGTAGTCATCCAACTTCATCATGTGCACTGAAAATAGAAAACCAAAAATTCCCAGCCAGATATTTAATTTCAGATCCTGACAATTTAATATTTTTTAATCCAGATAGAGTGAAACTCGCTAATGTATAACAGTGTAGTCATAGATATGTACGACAATTAGGATGCAAGTGATGCACAGGACTTACCATTTCCATACCACCAACTTGAAGTTATTTTGAGCAATATCTTGTTTCATCAGGGATCTATTTAAATCAATGGGAGTATCATTTAAGTAAAACTCTGCCTACTTGATCCTACCTCCATTGCAAAAAGACCTCACATTTACTTTACTAAATTGCTTCAGACGTAATTTTTTTCTTCATCACTGCATTTAACTTTCTAAGAGATTTAATCCTATAGGGGTACGAAATTAATATAATAACTTGCTCTGTAGATATGTTTTAATGCTCAGATGTACTTTTGTACATACAGCCTTTAAGTTAGTTTATGTGTGCACTAATAAATTAAGCTTCAGATCACAGGAGTACTAATTACTGTTTCTTATTTTCTACCTTCCTTCAGATTCTACTGAAACACTTAAACAAATCTGTTCTTTACATATAAACTCACCAGATAAGTAACATACTGGAATTAACTGATGGAGAAATTAGAAGTACCCTGGTAAAGACCATAAAACAAGTCACTGGGAAATCAGAAAAATGGGCCACATTTGCAGATCTGGTTTTCCGGCTGGCATATATAACACAGCTCTAAGGAAGTCTAACCCCAGCTGAGATGCTACCTTCCCTGAATTAACAATTTAACCCTACTCTCTACTGAATAATTGTGTAAAATATGTAAATGAAATTTGTGGCATGCTATCAAGTATTATACCATCTAGTAGACATAATTTGAAGTGTCTTGCTTTTTAACACACTGCAGTCTTCTATCAGTACTGAAAATGTGAAAAATGAGCCACTGGAGAAAAGGGATTAATATTGTCATAAGAAAAAAAATGAATTAACCTGAAGGCCAACAACGAGTCAGAGCCTAATTTGAAAATTACTGCACTAGCCATTCTAAGAAAAAGTACTATATTTCAGGTAACTGTTTATACATTATAATATTGGTATGGTTGATGGGTAGAATCTGAACAATTCATCTAGTCCTGGATTTTGTCTCCCATTGTGATATTTAGAGTGTAGGGATAAGACAATACATACATCACAATTACATAAAGATCTAACAACACAGGGAATTTTAATGTGTTACTGTCAGTAGTTGGTTAGGTTTAATCTACCAAATATAAGTGTAGAATACTACATCATGTCCATCCTTTCTCCGATTCCACATACTTCAGACATTGATACATTATGTCAAAAAATTCCATCAATTAATTCTAAATGCAACAGTTTGATAATCACCATGTCACAAAAAACCATACACTAAAGTCAAAATATATTTAAGTACAGCAATTGCAAGCATCACTGTAAGGATATGAGCTACTTTCTAAATGCAAATCTAATTCAAAATATTGTTTTAGTTTCAAAAAAATCAATGACTGAAATATAGTGTGGATGGGCTACATGATGTTACACTAAGTGGAATACATAGTTTGCAGATCTACTGAGATATCAAATAAATTGTAAGGTTTTTCCAATATGTTATTGCAGAAAGGGTAATTCAAGTACAGTATTTACAGGGAAATCAATGATAAACTATTAGTTTGAGAAAAATGTTTTCCATCAGAATGAGAAATATTTGACTTCAAATACATTTAAGAAGTTTCTTATTTATTTCATTATCCTCATTCTCTATTTTTCACTGTAGAGAAGGCCAGTTCTAGATGACAGATAATGAAATTTCTGTATTGATAAGCAAAAAACTTGCATAATTACATTGTATTTTTATCCAGAAAGTCAGTATATTGCTGCAATTTAATTGTTTGTGTGTCTCTGTTTTTTTATATTTATTAAACTCTATAACAGAAACATATCAGGTGAAGTTATATGGTAAAAAAAAATAAAAGCAGCTCTAATAACATGTTTCTCTGCAATAACAAACTTTAGAGGACTGAAGTAAGTGACTGTTCCCCTCTTTTCTGAGCACTCAGAAGGCCACACCTGGAGTAGTGTCACACTTGGAGTCCCTCAGTACAAGAAAGACACTGAGAAACTGAGTTCCACAAGAGGGGAAATAAGATGCTTACATAAGGGAGCCAGGTTCCTTTAGCTCACAGAAGTACCTGCAGGTTCACAGCAAAAGGACAAAGGGCAAGAGTCAAGCTTCAACGAGGAAGAAAAATTCCAATTGGATATTAGGGGAAAAAGAAAAAAAACATTATGAGGATGGCTAAGCACTTGTACCAGTTGTCTAGATTCTCCATCTCTGAAGTGTCTCAAAATTCAGCTGGAAAAGACTGTGCACTTAGAGGCTGACTGTGCTTTGAACAGGAGATTAGACTAGATGGTCTCTAGAGGTCCTCTTCAACCTGATATTTTCTTTGATGCTACAATTTCAAACCTTCATGAAATAATGAAAAATACTGCCAGTTCTGAACAGCACATAAAAAAAAATTAAAAAATTATATGAATTGCCACCTTATTCTTTGAAAAACAAAGTAAGCAGAGCTATAGTAATTAGTCTTCAAGAATTCACACTACTGAGGTAATACTGTAAGACATGAGCATTTGAAAAAACACAGTTCATTTCTAAGTATTATTAACAATATAATCAATTCCATGTGCTAGTGAAGTTTTGAGGGCAGACTGAGGCTTTGATATATATCTGACAACATGTATAGTATGTGCTGATAAATGTTACCATTTTTAAACTTACTGTAACCTGAAAACAATAAAATTTTAACACACCAATAAAACTGTTGTTATTAGATATTACTAAAAAGTAGTTATTGTAGTATTATTTATACACATATTTCTAGTCACCTTTACTCTTTAACGTGAATTTCCAAGATCATGAAAAGCCTGGGAAGCCTAAAGCAAGGACATGTACTTAAGCAAGACAGTATCAGGGGTATCTTGAACACTCCTGGCCCAAACCACAATCATTAAGATGTTATGTCTTCAAGAAATGCTTGCCTGCACCTGAAGAAGTTTAGCTATGACATTATGAGAAACAAACCCCTGTAGAGTATGAGTCACCTTAAAGGGTGGGCCATAGGTAAACAGGATACCAAGTTAAAGAAACAGGAAAACAAAATGTCAGGTGATGAAACTGAAACCTTCCATGGGAAAAAAACAAATGACCACTCCAAACGGTGTATATAAGTTCACAAAAATTACTGCTGAACTTTGCAAGTAACCTTTTTTTCAAAACTGGATATGCAGAACAGGCTACTCTTGATATCCTACACTATACTGCTCAATATATAAATAACATCTTATTAACATTAAAGTAGAAAAACAGTTCTAATATTTGTTCCATGTAACTTGGCTGATTCTGGTTACTTGGCCCCAAGGACCAGCTGTAAAATCTGGATGAAACAGACTTCACAATACCTTTGTGAGATACATATGAAATACTGTCCAAAATGAACAGATGGTCAAACTAAAGAATAAATAGTGTTAGGCTGATCATAATATGAAGTAGAGCTGGGCAAGATACTATACTAGAAAATATGTAAGCCCAGACGACAAATTTTTTTAAACAAATTAATGTTTCAACATGTCAAATTAGGTGGCAGAACTTGAACTTTCAAATAAAAAATTTTTAAAAAAACCCTGATAAACTGTTCAACCTGACGTGATATCCTCCTTGATAGTGTATCTTATTTTCTGAAGAAAAAAAGAAAGCATAGTTTCCAAAGTTAAGGAAAAAAAATAACTTTCTTGGTGAGAATGCAGGAAAAAACATTAGGACCTAAGCTTTAGCTTCCTTTGGCAAGGTATTGGTTTAAACCGAACAGCTTTACTAAGAATTCCACTATGAAGATAGTAAGCAACATCCATTGATATATTAATCTTGAATTCAAAATATTGTGGCCTACCTAATCAAGAGTTCTACAGACCTGACAACTTACAGTAAAGATAGAATAAGCTACAAGGGGTTTTTAAAAGAAAATGAAAAAAAGACAAACTTTTCCCATTCAGACATATCATAGAGAGTTTTTCAGTGATAAAGGCCATATATACATATTTTACATTATAAAAAGTAAGAAGCAACCAGAGCATTCCTTGTCATTCAGAGCAAAGATGTGATCATAGTCTTCCCTGCCTGCCTTTCAAGTTTTTTTTGTTTTATAAACACCTCTGGGATCGTGCAATTTGATTAACGGTTTGTATGTAGATTCATTATTCTCTTGTCAGCAACTGCCTTTACCTAACTGCTTATGATTCCTCCTTACTTGAAACTGAGCTGAAGATTTATTCACTTAAAGCAACATCTTGATTAGCATACAAGCTTCTGCATCAGCCACCTTTCAACCTTCATTTACATTATGCACATGCTGGATACAGATACACTTTAGCCCTAAACTAACCAAGAGCTTGCTATTGTCTTTCAGCTGTTTAATCGCCTATACTTAGAGCAGTCATTCTGTAAAAAATAACACACTTAGGGATGAAAAACATGTCTAGGCAGGTTACAATAAAATGAAACACTTAAGTCCTGCCTATTTTATACAACTGTATGAAAATTAGAGGCAGTAAAATCTGTATGGCTTGCTCACAAAAAGATTTCTGCATCAGTGAAAAGGAAGATTTTCCTTGTTTATGTATTTATTTTTTAAAAAGAAGGTTCTGGTTTAGTTCCCAGCTTTCAGCTCTTGTCTGATGCAGGTGACACTCCCTTGAAAGAAATTCTATAACCTCACCTGTGAAGCTTGACTTTTAAGATAAATCTGCAATCACTTCTGATTATGCAAGATATAAATCTGAAAAAATGTCATTGGATGAATTATAATACCATCTCAAAAAATCATCACAGGACCTATTTTAGGGTTGGAATCAAATACACATTTTAATCGCATATTTTAATTCAGAGTTATGATGCAGAAATCTATAAACTTTTGTATGTTTTGCTTTTGTCAGACTGTTTCCTCCACACTTCACTCAACAAATATAGGTTCACATAGGAGCATAAGATTATTTCAGGGCTGACATGGATCCCAATTATTAGAATAATTTTACTATTACACTGCTTATCCTTGTAGTCATTTGATCATCTTTTCCCTTTTGTAACACAAAATACAATCAATATACAATATCCTAATGGTCTAATTAAGCAATGATGACTCAGGCAGGAGTCTTACTGGGGATTAATGTCCACTTGGGAGGAGCTGATATCCCAAAACATAGCCAAGGGCCATTAAGTTCGTTTGTTTATTAATCTTTAGGAAATGCTTCATCAGGTTGCTACCTCTATTGCAAGACCGAAGAATTAAATGTATAGATATTTATATATTTTAAGTTTCTTATATTTTAGTTAGCACATCAGACATTCCTAGAGGATGTAATGATCCATACAACTCTTTAAATTGTGTTTCATGATTGTGTTGGTTGTAATTTGGTATTTTAAAATACTAAGTATAAATGCATTATTAAAACTTCAAGGTGAGATAATAAAGTATTCAAAATCTGAATGGAGATGTTGCTGTGGAGTACTCAAGAACTGCAGAAGTATATACAAAGGTGTATCTGGGCAGAGGGTTACTAACAACAGAGATACAACTTGCTCCTGGTACTAGATAAAGAATACAAAACCAGATCAAGAGAGACTTTAAGGAGTCTTCTCATGACCCTCAACCCTCACCTCATATCAAGGCTAAATAAGCTTAATTTCTTATTTCTAACATAAGTGCCATGACATGACTGTCACCTTGATCACTGAATTAATTTCTTTACATTTAACTTTGTGTTTCAGTCCGATTTGAAAGTTATGAACATTTATAGAATGTATCTCCTTGCATGGGTGAAGCTAAGTGAGACTATGGGTAGTTTTACCACCCCAGTTAGAAAGCCAACAGTTCTTGGCCACACAATTCTGAGTTTAAAAGCCCAATTTTTAAGCCTAAACCCAAGCTGTGAAGACCAAAAATTACTGTCTGATACTGGGGGGATGTTTCAGTGTTTGGGGACTCTGGACTGTAAATTGTTTTTCATGATGAACTCTAGGGAGGAAGAAGAGTTGGCTGATTCTTCTATCCAAGCAGATTTACTAATAGAGAAGCATTTCTAAATAACATGTTCATTTTAGCAATATCCTGAGCAGCACTATCTTCAATTATATTAGATCTTCATATAAAAATATGGTTTTGACAATTAAGCAAACAAACATCCACGATGTGAAGGTATTCTGCTGCTAGCTATCTGGGCACCTACGTGCTTCAGTCTGAAAAATAAAGATTTAATCCAAAGTCACTGAAGTAAAAAGACTCTTTCTCCAAAAGTCAGTGTTTTTTTGAATATGGCATTAAATGAGAATAACATTCAACAAGCGTATGTTTTATCCTGTGTCTACTAAATTATTATAACTAAAAGGAGGATATTTTCTGTGTATCAGGCTTCCACTGTATAACTGCTGAACACCCTCTTGCTCAAACAAATAGGAAAAAGAAAAGCATTATTTTAGACAGGAGAGAATATAAAGGAAAGATAAGATCCATGTAATCAATACGGTCACAACACTGCTGACAGTTTCTTTTCTTTCTATTGTTCCTGTGTCAGACACCTTCTGACATGATAACAGTGTTTTTGGTTACAATGTGAAAAAAAAATCCCTTATTCAGAGCTGCATATATTACTGTGTAACATAATCTCTTGGTAGAAGAGGAGAAATTAAGACTAGAATTTTCACTGGAGATTTAGGTAGCTTGGCAAAAAAAGTTCCATTAAGATTAGACAGGTGGTTATTCCTTTACACATATGTGAACATGCCACCAACATTGTCTCCCACTCATATCTTACATGCAATCCACCAGCTTGCATAAAGCATGTGCTCCTGCTCTTAGCCACAGCACTTCAATTGGAGTGAGTAGAGACTTTCACAGGTAGCGGCCACCCCTGAATTACAGTGCAAACACAATTCTATGAGGCTCCAAAGGATCCCAACTAATATGTGTCTTGTAGTTTGCTGCAAATCTGGAAATACTGTAGTTTTGCAAGCACAGTAGTAGACCTTTTAAAAGATGTCTGACTGCTTAGAATTAAAGTGAACTTTACAGAATATTACTGAGAGCACCATAAAACAACAGAATTATTTGTAGCCTACCAAATGCTAGCTGATCTCTCTAAATCTCAGCACTTTTACAGTTGCCTACTATCTAGGCATAGCATTAACAAAGAAGACCGTATACTTGAGGTATTTTGTTTAACTAATAAACCAAAGGAAATTAGCAAAGCATAATTAGCTCCATCCTTACTCAAGATAGGAAGATGCAATGAAAGGCTATTATTTCATATGTGGAAAATCGAACAGGTGATTTTATAGCACGTCAGATGACATCATTACTCTCTTCGGATAAATATCTGTTTGCCACATTAATGAGCCACAGGATAGAAATGCTCCTCTGGTCTCTATGGAAAGATCAATACGGGAAGAGATAATTATGCAAGCTCTCTGTTTCATTTTTGGAGAACCAGACAATTGTCTTAAGAAGAACAAGAGTCAAATTTTGGCAAAGCAGCATCACGCAGCTTCAGAACCATCATAAACACTTCAAGCACATTACTGGTATTGCACATTTATCAGACAAACTATTCTGGATATGTAATGTCAGAAATTATGAAAAGAGAGACAACTGCTTACAAATCTTTCTTTCTAACTTGCGTCTCCTATAACAACCTAATGTGAAGATTTCCCTTTTAAATTGTCATGTTTCACTGTAATGATGAAAGTGAATATATTAATGTTTCAGAGCTGTTAAAGAGTATCCTAGCATTCCACAGTGGTAAAGTCTTCAGAAAAGATGACTTGGAGGGATTACCAGGAATTTAGTTTTCCCTATTGTAAGGAGCCTTCCATGAAAATTCCTTTGGAGATTTTATTCACACTCTTCACATTCAACTAGATGTATATTTTAAGTCAGTATTTATTTCCAGCTGTGCAGAAAGCTGGGGTTCTGCCCTAATGAATGACCCAACGGATGTAAGAAAAAACCAAACTAATAAAGGAACACAAAAGACAGCACTATGTGGACCTGAACTGGATACAGAACCAGTGATAGTAAGAGATGAGGGATTGTACTGGAAAGGAGATTGGCCTGTTTTAATAATACTCTGTAGTCACCCTGCAGCTGTGGAACCAATCAAGAAAAGCTGGGATGCACTACATGCTTGTTCTTATCATCAGTAATGGACAAAAGATGAAAATATTCCACCTATTTTCTTTCTTTTGTAGCTTTTCAAAACTACAAAACCAGACATTTAAAATAAAAAAAAAAAAAAAAAAAAAAAAAAGTCTCAGAAGGGATTTACAGGTTCTATCACACAGTTCCTCGATAATCCCTGTCCTGAAATGATTAAAATACATACACAGCAAATCAACAATCAAGAAAACCAATGGGATTTTTTCAACCAGCTAGCCCTCACCCAAGGCAAACAGCTTCGGTTTACAACCATGAAACAGCCCCAGGTGAATCTGACAAAATGAGTATGTGCCACTGCCTCCCGTTAGTATCCATTCAAAACTATCTCACTCTTTCTTCCCTGGCCTTATGAGCTCACCAAGCAGAACTAACTGAGAGCCTGCCGCTAACCTTTTAAGGATGCTTAAAAGAAAGAGAGCTGCTGTGACATAACTCACATCCAGGTGCAGGTTCAACATTACCAATAATATAGTATAGATGCATAATTTTTTCAATTCTCTGATAATAAAAGATAACCTGATACTAAAGAGTGGTTTAAAACCAAACTGAAGTTAATTTCATCAACTGTAACCACATTCAGAAAACGTGAGGATATTTCTATGTAATTATTATTTTTGGAACTGAAATGGGCACAGTTCATACTGCTCATCTTAAATGACATTTTGTATCCTCTCTGAGGCCCTTCAAGCAGAAAACACTTGGCTATAGAAAAGGTTTATTGCTAAACTGCTATGGTTGTTCTTATTAATCTACTGTCATTCGCTTTTTTTCAAGTGCAATAATACTTCTGATTTCAAGGGTCACATTCAAATGCCACTATCACAAGGACTAAGTGGAGACAATTTAAGCACAGGCCAACATCTCACTGGGATTTGCAGAACCTTCTGTAAAGTAAATAAGGCCCTTGTGGCTTATCAGTTGTTGGTGTGTTCAGCTCCCTAAACTAAGAGAATTGAGGGGATTAGTTAGAGGAGAAATGAAATGTACCTAATTAATTCCCCAGATCCCTGCAGATTATATGGCATGTTTGGAACAGCAGGAAATTGTGACTAAAATTAAAAATACATACCTACAGCAGTGATGCTGAAAAATGCAGCCTTTTCCCCAGTTACTACAATATCACTGATATATCAAGAGCTATTACATTTTAGAATTTAGCATTTTATAACAATTTTTCCTGTGTTATGCTTTTTATAGATAGATAGATAGATAGATAGATAGATAGATAGATGTTTAATACAGAGCTGAGAATTTTAATTCTTTGACAAACAAAAGAAAAAATTAAAGTTGGGAAATGAATATTATTTATCCTTGCAAATTTGTGATGTTTTAGCTTTGTACTGTTTGCTTCTTGCCTCTCTCCCATGCTCTGCTTTTCTCTGACTCTTCATCCATTACACATAAAATATCAAGAAGATAAGGCTTTATATGCTACTCTCAGTGACAGAGATATAAACTCAGAAAAACTCAGGGGAGCCTAAACGACTTTATCTGGATTTAAGTAAGGGCAGGAGAAAAGCAGAATCAAACTTGAGATTTCAGGGAGAAAAGAGGGAGAGGGTAAATAAAGAAGACTAGTTCCAACAAAAGATGGCAGTTTGAATTTGTGAAAGTCTGAAAGTATTGTTATACTGTATTTCCTCATTCTATCTCACTGTTGAAGAAGTGCCTTGGTAGTCTCAACATATTCTTACTTCATAGCAGGGAATTAAGAAAAATATACTGTTTATGGAGCAAATTACAGAACTCTTCAAAAATTATCTTCAGGAGATTACATAAAGATTTCTCTAAATTCACATCAATGTCTTCAGAGTTCTGCTGTTATATATCTTTTCAAGCCACAGAACTGAAACTAACACATATATTTCTGCAGTTCCAGTCATTTTTATATGTATGTTTGCTAGTGCTTTATCTGTCCTGATAACAGGTTTTACATGTTTTCCTAATATGGAGTATAAATTAATATCTTTCCTTGTTTGTCCATCCTCTTTTGTGGTCCTCTCACATGCTCTCATCCATGGAATTGAATAACCACTCGAGATGAATGTTATTCTTCTATGGGAGCCCTGTATAATGCCACTGCCAATAAGCAGAAAGATTTAAAAGTAGAGTTCCAAAGAAAGGGGTCTTAACAGCAAAAGACAAACCTCTGCACTTCTCTCACTATGTAACAGCATGGAGAAGAGATGAACCAGTTAGCTCTGGAAAACATTAAGAGAAATAGTTACAGATACACAGGAAATCAAGTGCTTTTTCATATATTCAGTAAACAAGAAAAGTAGTTTGAATTGACTGCATAGTCTGAATTGACCACAGAGAAGGACAGACAAATTCAACAAAACCTGTACTGTGTGAAAATCACTCAAGTACATCAGTTCCCATAGGACAAAATGATTCAATTTGCAACCCATCAATCATTTGGCATAATAATGGAAGTAAATACATCATAATAGACAGCTGTCACAGGATCAATGTCCTGTGCTTTGGAAATAAACATTTTGGGATTGCTCCAGTATTTATTTTCCATAAAACAGATAATTATAAAATAAATAATTGGTTTTACTGTGGCATTTATGTGCCAGCAGGAAACCATTACTTGGTGACATTTTATTTCAACAGCATTATCTCTAAAGAAAAAAAAACAAAACAAAAAGGAAAAAAGGCTGAATACTTGTGGATCTGTCTGTCACACATTCTGTTTAGTAAAATAAGAGCCACTGACTGACAAATAATGCCATTTTAAGGCAAATCAAAAGGTAGTAAACTAATATTATGCAGTTTTCTTCATCTACAGATTTCTGGACTTTTAGTATTTTAGAATTACATCACTCATATAAGACCTTAACACTTCTTAACAATATATTAAAATTTACAATTAATAAGCTGCTTACATTTTGCACCTCAACTAAAGCTTGCTGTGGGTTAGAAAGGTGTATGTTGAGATTTTTTTATAAGGATAATTGATGAAGTATTTGATTACATATATCAATAAAAATACAGAAAATCTATACCATCAAAAATTCTCTTGCCCTCTTATGTTTCCTTTCACTAGTATTACTATAATTCAACAGTTTCAATTCCTTGAAATGCATGGACACATTTTCTTCATTTTTGAGAAATACTGAATTATTGTATTTTTTTCCCAGATTGACACTTGAATAAACTGAAAAATAATTTGTGTTAGATTAATTGAAAACTGTCAGATGCTATCAAGTTTTCACATGCTACTCAGATGTTTCAAGAGATAAAAATTCTATCCTTAAATTTACGACTCAACTAGAGTTAAACTGAAACTCCATGCATCTCAAAAAGTTCAAGAAACTCAGGTATTGTGTCTAAACCTACAGATCAGGAAGGAAAACTAGGTGTGGTCCTTTCTATAACAACTTCCTGCTAGTGGTAGACAGAACCCATAAAATATTGATCAATTCTGAGTAGTTATCAGTCAAATTACTTGGAAATGCAATTCTCAGGTTTGGTTTGCTTCATTTTGGGGTAGAAGTCTGGACTCTGTGCTGTGATTCAGATCTTGGCAGGTAATGCCTTTCACTTGACCTTTAGTTTTGTCATTTTATATCAGTAATGTTCATATAATGAGACAGGTTAGCAACTTCATACGGCTCTATATCTTCTCAATTAACCGTTTGCAGAAACTTGTTTAAGCATCTGCTTAGCTCTCATAAAGCACCTGAAGACATACCGGTTTGAGCCAACCATCTACTAGAAATCTGCATAATAATTTAACAGTACAAATGTTTCCAAAGGGAAATATATGTAGTATGACCAGAGTATTATGCAAATTTTGTTTTTACAGTGATTTAGCCCTGCCATAATATCTTATGCCATTACACAAGCAGTGCATTAAGCCATGTCATTGCTGACAAAAGCAGGCAGGAGCTGGACCAGATATCCTGCAGCCTCAATCTGAATGTATGGATGCCTTAGGGGCACACTACCTATTAATTTAAAATTCTGAAACTAATTATGTATGTCAGGGTGACCTCTTTCTAATCTACATTCATCACAGAACACAAGCCTTCTGTCTCCGTTGTTCCCATAATAAAATAGCTGTTGATAGACTTATATAATTGACTGTATCTGAAGTGGACTCATACCATGGTGCTACATTCAAATTGTATGTAATCCCAGCAGAATAAAGATAAGCAAAAATAATCCAACTATCTCAAGTAATTAACTTCTAAGGTTTCACAGTAACATTGGAAGAAAATTATTACCCATGATCTTAAAAACTATGTTGCAGAGTATACAGAAGTCACATTCATTGCTGAGTTACCAAGACAATGTTTGCAACATTTAAAGATGCATGTAGAAGAAGATATATTTACTTCTATTTTATTTATCCCACACATATCTAGATGTGTTAGAGACACAACCATGAAATATGCTCCTATACCTAGAAAGTTCCCTGAACTGGATACTGGGATTTTTAGAGGTGCCTAAAAGAATTAAGTGCCAAATTCTTATTGAATCCTAAAGTAAACAATGTTAACACTTTAATAATAGGAGAATTTAGTTAGAGCGTTTATCTTCTGCTAGACCTCTATCCATATTACAATTAAAAATACACAGAAAAGTGTCTTCTTCCACAGCCTACCTTGGAGAACTCCCTGCAGTTGATCTTAATCACATTAGTTTAAGAGAGGCCAGATCTACAAACAGTCCATTTATATGCCCAGCTCAGAATACTAACATGATGAAATCCCGGCATCCTCAAGTTCCCTTTCCTTTGGGACTGCGATTTTCAGTGAGACTTTGATCAAGGGAATTCCCAATGACTTCAAAACAATTTAGGCTGTGCTTCTGAAAGCATCCAGCTCTGTACACCTGCTCACTTTGTAAGTCGTCTCACAAACTTAAGCCAAACTACTCAGATACTTGTAAGACTTCATAGAATCATGCTTCTACTGAAGTTAAAAGCTCAAAAAGGCAGCACTAAAAAAAAGAAAAACAACACAAAACAAACAACTTCACTGTATTGCATGTTTGAACAGCGAGATGAAATTGAAAGATTGTCATTAAACAGAGATTGATCTCTGAAATATCCTGGCCCAGTGAGCATATGTACTCTAAGGAGACCTCAAAGCTGCAATACAGACTGAGGTACAGAACACAATAAGCAATCAACAAAGCAAACCTCACAATAATAATATGAGGAGACATGACAGATACATCTTTTTTGAGGTATATTGAATTTCTAGCGCTCAGAAGCAGAGAGTTTAGTGAGGCAAGAATTCATCTCCTTTTCCTCTTAAGAAGAAATTATGAATACAGCTACATTAGAGAAAACTGGAATAACACGTTAAAAGATGTGAACAAGATTTGATTTAAAAGAAAAAAAAATATGTTTATACTTGGAAATGAGTATTAACTTCTATGGCAAGGAGTGCATCAGATATATGTCTTAAAAATCACAAAAGCAGTCTGTTCTGTATAAATGAGTTGCAAAGAGGAGAGGAGAAGGTAAATGCATTAACCTATCTGTGTGATATTATACCATAAATACTTGATTCAATCAGTTAAAAACATTAATTTAACATTTAATCATCACTTATAAACACTAGCATTTTCAATAAATAGGTCAACATGAGCTCCTATGATAAATATCTGAGCTATAAATGTAAAGGAGCTAATCCCTGAACTAAACCAAAGCTTTCCTACTTCTATGTGTAGCTCATTCACCAAATCATTTCTGCTCTGCAGTAACACTACTCAGTTTCTCTCCTATTTACAGCATCATTTTTCCCAATATTTATTTATGCTAGTAATTAAATATTCAGAGTTATTATTTCACTGAAACACGCTCATTTGCACAGTGGAGTGTTCCATTGGAACACACCTCCTCTGGAAATAACAGACAAGCCACTTCTTAAAGGTTTCATGCTTTCCTAGAAGAGACACTTCAGACAAAAATGTTATTTGGCTCAACAAAAATGTTGCTGGAGGAAGGTCTATGGTATCTTACACAGAGCATACTAGATGATCTAACAGTCAGCTTTGTGGGAATCTAGCCCACAGCTACAAAATATCTCCCATAGGTTTAAGGACCTATGTTTGTCACTTCAGGTAAAGACGAGGGGTTTTTGACCTCATCTTCTCCAACAGATGAACTTGTATGCCATTTCCAAATAAGACATTCCCCTGAATACATTTTGTACATGGCAGCACATGCACATGTAACATCCTGCACTGCACTGTTGGTAGGATCCAAACACTATGGTTAAAGATGCGGTGTAAGGATAGGACAGAATAGCATAGCATAGCACAGAACATCTTCCTGTAGCCCTTAGAACCTGAGGAACCACTACTTTATGACTAAGATTAATCTTCATACAGTTTAGTTGCATATTTTGCCCATTTGAAATGTCAATCACTAACATTCTAAGAAAACATGAACAGATCACGTTTATCGAAAAATGCATGTGAGTGAGTTCCTGTAACAATACTAATAAATGGGACTGGTGAACTTGGGTATACAAAACTCCCCATTTAGCTTCAGATAAAACATAAAAGTCAACTTACTTTCCCAAAGACTGGTATTACGAACCCTCTGAAAAGAGTTTCTCTGTAGAAGGCATTTTTGATATTTCATACTTTAGCCTCTCAAAAAAACCCCAAACCATACTGTTTTAGAAAACAGTCACAAAATATCAAGTACTACAATAATTGAGTAAGTATTTCTTCAAAAGACCAGTCAGCTTATCTAATTCTTACTGTTTATATTCTTTGTGCTTTTACGATAACTTCACAAAAGATGGCATTTTTTTGTGAGATTGTAGTGCTTTAATTATTTTTCAGACTTCCTACACATAAACTCACACTTTTCTCAAGGCAGTTTTACCTTCTTTGTCTCTTTGCTTGGGGTTTTTTTTGGTAAACTTTTATTTTTACCTCTGAAATGTTTGCACCACTGCCAAGTTCAATGTTATTTTTGTCAGTTCTATACAAGCCTCCTTCTAGTGTTTTTCATCACTGCTGCATCAGCAACAGTTCCAAATTACAGAAGAATTTCTGATTAGAACACACTCTTATTTATTGAACTACTGTAAAAAACAGTTCTAAGGAAAGATGCAAGCAAATGATACATACATCGGGGTAGAATTTTTGTCGTAATTGCTAAAGGACAGAAACACTCAAATGCTACAGACCTTTAAGATATCTAGATGTGCAACTCCAGAGCTGAAGTTTTGTCCTCATATTTGTGACTTCTGGATGTGTCACAATTTGGAATGTCAAATAATATATAATAATAATATATAATTTGGAATTTCATAATATGGAGCTAAGCTAGGAATGAAAATTTGAAATTCCAAATTGTGACACATCCATAAGTCACAACAAACATATCAGTCTTCTGTCTATCCTTTGGACATTAATGTCCCTACTGCAGCTCTCAGATATTTCCTAAAACACCAGACAAGTTCTAGTACATAAATAACCTTAGTATAACATTGATGGGTTGATTCACTTCTTTCTGATATAACAGAGCAATTGATAATATTCCTATCACTATTAACACAATGGGAACATCATTAGCACACAACAGCTTTACTCTATTAACAACCTGCTTCCACATCAGCAATTCTGGTGCAATTTAAGTGATGTCCCCATTACAGTGTGAATCATGTTTTCACTAATATGGCAAGAAAGCCATCAATATGAACATTACTTATTCTGAATCACATTAGGTAATGTACTCATCATACCATCTAGGGGCTGATTCTAATCCAGGTACTGAGCAGTCTGCAAAGCAGCAGCTTCCAGTGGTACCACCATCCCAATGTTCCCTCAGAGACTTTTATTATCCTTCTGTGAACAGTTTTTAACACTGCACAAAACCCACACTGTTTTCCAGGAAACGTCTCTATTTTACATGCAGTCTTGCATTTAGGAAACTCCAAAGTGCACCTACCTTTTCTCATAGGTAAGAGATGACTCCTAAGAGAATTAGGAATGAAAGTCACCTTGACACTTGCTAGAATTTGCAGTCTCAACTATTTTGATTTATTTTTACATTTCCCCCCTGCCTATTTTTAAACTAAACACATAAAGCATCTGTGCTCAGCTCAGCATTCAATGAAGGGCACATACTGGCAACCCCAAAGTCTCTCCCTTAACAGTAATTAACTTCCAATCCTCAACTTTACATTAAAGCAATGTTATCTCCAGACATTCTGCAGCATAGATCTACCATGACATATGATGGCTCTCCTCTGTAATTCCCTTCCCAAACCAATCCCTCACTCCTTGCACAACTATGTGTAATAGATTTGGGGCTGTGTAATGTTAATACATAGAAATAATAGAATGAACTCTTCACTGAATGTGACTTCATCTCAGAGGATTTGCATATCTTTTCAATACTTGTATGTATACGCTAGGCTAGGGAATGAGTCTGAATCAGCAACCTTAACTTTTTTTTTCTTTATTTTTAAAAAACAGAATACTTTTGTTGTCCTAATTTAAAACATGAGATGATGTCTATTCTGTAAGAATTTTCTCTCAGAATTATCAGCATGGCAAGTCAAAAGTTAACCATGCACAGTATGACAAAAAGCAAAGAAAAATTTCAGAAGCTTTCTTTGATTTGCTCAATGGTTCTGACAACACCCATGCACAGCAGTCAGAACTAACCTGGACTTTACTACATGTGGTCCACTAGGCTATTCAGAGCTTTTTTTGGACTATTCCTTCTTTTTCTTCCCCTGTTCTCACTAACTTAATGCCAGATAACATCTTAAATGGTATTTACATTGAAATCCAAAGTAGTAAGGAATGAAAAATAAACATATTGAAGTCACAAAGTGCTAGCACAGAGATCATTATATTGCACTATAATTGTAATTTTGAGAGGAGGATAGTCGTTCTCATCAGGAAATTAAAGAAACATCTGAATAGAACCTCTCTATAGAACTGATCTGCTGTGGTTAGGATTCACTGCTGAATCTATACATTTATTTTCTTGGACTTAATCCTGAAGTCTAAAGTTAAAGTTCTAGGCTCAAAGCTTAAGACCATTCAGAAGTGGTTGCAAAGCTGTACCACTCCTTTCAGCTATCCCACTGATGATAATTCTGAAAGCCAGAACTAATTTTCAGACTATGACAAGAACTTCTTCAACAGCTCTTAATGAATTTTCTATAGCACCTCTCTATAGCATTTGCACTTCTTTTGTTGCAAACTTCTTTTTTCTTACCGAAGCTAGAAGCTACATACCTACCTACTTCTCCATTAAGCAAGTGACTGATTCCTGAAGTAATTACTATTACAGTCCTTCAAAAAAAAAAAAAAAAAAAAAAAAAAAAAAAAAAAGGGGGTGGTGGTGGTGTAGGATTTTGTCTTTTTCTTAAAATGTATAGTACTTTACAAGTTCTTATATAACTTCATTTAAGCCCTTGCAAGTGGGAATCTCAAATTTCCAATAGGTGAAGACTGTCACTACCTTTTCATTTCACGAGGAAGGGGGTTTGTGCATGCCCATTTGTTGCAATCAAGCATAATTCTAGGTTTGTCACTAAAGAGTGTAGAGCCTTGCAGAACATAACAGCTTATCTGTGAGTCGTGTGGTTGATCCAACTCCATCATTAACTTACACCTCCTACAGTACATACAGAGCCAATGCTATGCTCAACATATACCTATGGTTCTCTCACAGAAGACTGTGGACTGATGCTTACAGTTTTGCCGAGTTTGAACTGTTTGGCAGAAGCTGATCTTTCTGAACATCTGCCTTGGCTTACTTTTGTTTATTTGATTACTTATTTAATATCAGTCAAAATAGTATCACATCGCTGGAGATCATACTTTTTCAGGAACAAAGCAGTGGGAAAGAGACACCTGTCACTATTGATGTTGAAATAAATCTGCTATTTTTATGCTAAGAAGTTTCAGAATTACCTGTACATTTCACAGTGATTACCTCACAATGAATGTACACAAGGAGCTTTTTACTACTGTGATTTCATAACTTCTGCTTGACTTCGCAACTCTAACATTACAATGTATCTGTACACTTTGCACTATAGGAGATTACACCAATGACATCTGCTTTCAAACCCTACGTTTTAACAAATCAAAAGAAATTATAGTACTTTGAAAAAAAATCAAAAACTTTGTCTCACTAATAAATAAGTTATGCAGAAGATTTAGTACATACTGTAGGCAACCCATATGCTAATAAATTATACAGCACACTATACTTCTTTAAAGTTGCATTTTTTGCTGTAGGGGCTGGTGTAAGAACTAGTTGGAAGGAAAGTATATTTTATCAATTTTCCCTTCTTCCAAGACAGAGTGAGCCATTAAAAAAAATGTCTTGAGCTAATTCGAAATGCTTCAAGTAGACCTGTATGCCAAATGGTAATAGATTTCATATATTTATTTTTTTAAAAATAATTGTATTTTTAAGACCCTCCAAAATAATGTATTTTTCCTTGTAATCCACTATTTGTGATTCTGGGTGGACCACATTATAAATGTAGCAATAATCACACTTCTGGTATAGCCTGCTCACACAATATAAGACAGGTAGGAACACAGGAAAATAGGGCACTAGAGCTTATCAATGTACAGCTGTCAAACGTTTTATTCATCTCAAGGTTTGTTGGTTTCTGGACAAATGTACTATGGTTGAAATCCCATTGCAGAAGTAAAGCTTTCAAGGTGAAATAGTATTTCATTTTCATTATCATGAAAGAAAAGAAGAAATGTCTGCAGTAGCAGAACGCTCCAGCAATATGTTAAGACCAGCAATTTTGCGACATTGTTAAGTGTAAATAGAATGGTGTTCATTGCTGTCTTTTCCCTTCCTCCTGATCCCCATTTCTTTCCTTTTCTTTCTCTGCACTCTTCCAGCAAACAGAAGTTATAAACACAAAATGTTGCAACAAAAAGATGTGCTTTTGAGGCATTGTTCGAAACATCACTGCCTTCTCTGGAAATAAAAGCCACTGCTTTGTCTCAGGTACTTTACAAAGAAAGGCTGAAAATGGTGAAATAACCTCATTGTTAGATATTAAGCATAACAATACTTTTACATATTAAAGAACCAAATTGCAATATTTTGTCTGTGCAAATCAAGTCTCTTCTGGAAGAAGGCTGCCCTCTGTCCTTAATCCTATAAATTTGTCGCAACACTGTTCCCAGTACTGCTTTACCAACATGAAAAGCAGCAGCTGAATCTTCAGTGCAGCAGTAAAGCAGGGGCTCTAGCTGCCAATACTCTATGTCCTTTACACTTCAGTTAGCAGGGTCCTCTGCTGAACAACTGTCTGGAGGGAGTACTGCCAGACAGCATGGCATTTTATGACCGTATCTACCCATCAGGTTTCTGTACTGCTGCAGTGAAACAAGGAAGGGAGTGTGGGGCAGAAATAATCAACCGGTCCCAGTACCGCCCAGAACAAACTGGTAATGTAGAGAATTTTTTTTTCCATGATTCCTCAATAAAGAACTAGCATTGTATATTACAGAAAGCTCCGCAGATTTGGTTGACTGAAATCATGAACTGGAGATCCACTACAGATACAGGAAGCACTTTTGCACTGTGCAGCACACTTATAGTCCAAACACCAGGCTTCCCAGCATGAGCCCATACTGGACTAGGTTAAAAAAAAAAAAAAAAAAAAAAAAAGGCATAAGAATCATTAAGACAATTATTGTCTTACCTTTTCTTACAAGCAAGAGGAAGGTCTTTTTAATCTCTTGAAGTTAATACAGAACTGCTTCTTCTGAAAAAGAAACAAACAGCTTTTAAAAAAATAAATGAAGTAGGCTTTAAAGCCTTTATTTTCTTTCATATCCCAAGAACTGATCATAGTAAAGCGATTCTATGAAGAATTTCACCCATTTTTATGGGTTTCATTTTAAACTGCCAAAATGTCTTCTTTTGCTGTTTTAGGTTTGAGCAGATGTACCCCTGCTTTCTGGTTGTTAAGGAGATACGGTTTAGGCAATCATTTCTGTATGAGTTCCCTATGTTCATAACTGTTGCTTGACCTACATTTTTAAGTATTTGTTATTCAACTTATAATGCAGTTAATTTGGTGACATTATACTGATTCTTTTCCTCTGATGGACTGAAACATCAAATATAACCTTGGGTAAAACTTGCTATCATTCCTGCCTGCTCACATACAATTACATACATTCACATGAAAACTGGGAAGTCCCAATATTCAAATAGGCAAACATAAAAGCAATTAAAACAAAAGTAGACACACAGTGAAAATTCTAACACATGCATACCCACCACCTTTGCCCCATGAACAAATGTTTCCAGGGGCCCTTATTGCAGATAGAGTGAACATAAGTCTCATGAGCTCCTGAACCATGTTAATACACTGTGTTAGAATTATAAAATAGAAAGATAACTAATAATAGAATAGAGTGAACCCACTCTCTGAGAAACAACTCTCACCCACGATTCCTGGAAGCAAAGCCTGAACATATGAATGTCTGAACATAAGAACATGAAGGAGAAATTTTCAGACATCCTACAAGGAAAACAAACAACGTAACAATTCAGTACACACAAAGACCACTAGACAGTATGGATTTGCTAGCTCTCCACCATTACTAGAACAAAGAAGTAAACTAAGACATACATTGATGCATATCCTTTTTTGGTTAGGCAGGATATGAGATGAACATGGGGGAAACTATACAAAGAAATGTAGGCATTGAAGAAGGGATTTTAATTATTTGAAAGAAAATAATAAGACATGGCCATATAGAGGGGAAAAAAAAAAATTCAGTGGGAGGATAATCAGGAGGGCCAGCTTCAAACCCGGTGCTAGTGATCATAAAGTTTATGACTCATTATGCCAAAACTCCAAACCAGCCTTATTAGGGATTATATTAAAAACCCAGTCATTGATAGCTTCTTGTTTCCCGAGGAAAGAACCTGTGAGGCTGGAGGAATAGAGAGAGCTGAGATACCTAGCTAGTAAAGTGTCTCAATAATACAGTATCAGACCCTCTCTGGTAATCACTAGAGTAGAAGGGAATAGATTAATTCAGGGTAAAATCAAGGGTTATCTTCCAATGGAGGTCAATGCAAAGAAAAGCATGTTTAGCCAAAAATCCTTCCCAGGGATGATGCCCCCACCCAGATCCAATGGAAATGACCCAGGGCCAAGTATGACATAAGGCAGGTATGGGAAGGCTGTGCCAACTGACCTCAGGATCACATAGAGGTCCCCCGTGTCATTAGGCAGCAAAGAGTTTATTTAGCAGCACAGAGCCTGGCCTGAAGGCTCTCTGACCTGGAGCCACCCTGGCCACCAGCAGAGTCAGCCAGAAGTGGCCTTCTTGACATGGACTTCCCTGTTGTTCCAGTTCAGCTACAAAAAAGGGGCGTTAGGACTGCCAAAACAGCTAGAAAGAGGCCCGTGACAGAGTTGGTACCACCTACCAAACCCTGGGAAGGCTTCACGGTACAGAAAGCAGCACCTCTCCTCCCTCGCCCCACGGCCACGGCCGGCCTGACAGGGAGAGGGCAACTCCAGCCCTCCTTCCCTTCCTCGCTTCTTCCCAGAGACTCACAGCACCTACAACACCTCTCCTTCCCACCTAACCTTATTTTATAACAAATTACGCCTTTAAAGTACACTTACCAGTCTATTGCCCGTTATTCTGCAGAAAATCCTGCTGTTAGTCATGGCCCTCCAGACGGCAGTAACACGAAGCACCGGTTCCCCAAGGTGCTGAGGGGATCAGCTGCAGCAGGGGCTGCTCCCCCCACAGCCACACGGCCTCTGCCTTCCCCTCAGCTCTGTCCCCTGTCCTCAGTAGGCACCTGCTCCTCACTACCGTTCCCGCAGAAAAGGGTCACATTTTGGTCACAGTGGGAATAAAGAGGCGCAGCACAGTCTGAACACCAGCTGGCCATTTCTCAACAGCAGGACAGTCATCGCCCTGACTTGAGGGCAGCAACAGCCCCCTCCGCTCGGAGCCCCCCCACCATGGCCCCACGGGCCCTCACCTCACCTCCTGTCCCCTCCCAGCAAAGCCCGGGGTGGGCAGCAGTGTCTGTGGGGTGCGTGGAGGGAAGGAAGCCCTGGGCCTTGCTCTGAGTTGCCGGCCACGAGGAAACACCAGAGACACACGTGAGTAGGAGAGGGCCGAGGACAGGAGGGAACAAAGGTCTGATTGCAGCCTGCTTAGTTAGGTTTCCTTAATTTACTTGAATTCATCAGCATCACCTTTCCTCTGTCTTTATCATGCCTCGATTTATTTCTGCACACTCTAGTCGCTGGGCGAGTTTGGCGTCTCTAATATGTGAGAGAAAGAGGAACAGCAGCAGGTGTAGCACTGTACCATCTCAATACAGGGTCCTGGCATAAAGAAATTCTGTTCAAAATAGTGCACAAAAACCTGGCAACATATTAACAGTCTGAAATATTCACTTAGGCAGCAGTGAAAGAGCTGTCCCAGACATATTTCTTGGCTGTAATCAACACTTTATGGCACCCGAATGTTTACTGCTATACAGGAAATAGAAAAAAAGAAAAAAGACATTAATCTAGATCATTCCCCTCAAACACTGAGAACCCAACAGTATCACTGTACTATATTATTAATGGATGGGGATTAATTGCTTGATGTTGCAATTAAACTGGGGATGGTGTTTAACTGATCTGTGAAAAGCAAAACACTTTAAAATGGCAACAAATTGCATCTCGAAGACACAAGAAACAACTCTGTTCCTAGTAAAGTTTGTCTCTGACCTCCTGGAAACATCATAAAGGGTAAGCCTAAAACATCTGCTGCAAGATAGGCTTCAGAGAAATCTAATTAACACCATGTCCAGGAATGATGAGAGCAGATGTATCCTGGATAAAGTCACTGACAGGAGATCACTTTGTTATGCCAACACAATTTTAGCTTGGAAAGAAAAAGGTTTGGAAAAGTCTTCATTGAAAAAATCATGTAAGATTTAAGTGACAAATTATGGCAAAGGAGGAAGAGAATCACATCTCACATTTAAAAAAAAAAATTACATGAGAGAAAAAGAAGCTGAGAGGAGGGATCCCATCCTTACCTACACTGGACCTTGCAACCGTGAAGGTCAATACATTAAAAAATGGCTGGAGACACCCTAGTGAACAGAGTAGTGCACTGAGCTGATGGGAATATTGTAGAGACTGCTGATGGAGCTGACTCTGATTAAAGCCCAAATAATGGTCTCAAAATACCGAGAGCAGATAATCTGTGTGTTTTCTGCTTGCATTCAGCATCAAACCAAGCTGAAAACCAGCCTGGAATCTGCAAGACTTCATTGTTAAAGTTGTTCAGGATAAGATTACCGCAGTCTACAGTAAAGTGCTGTGTCACCTAAACAAGAAGGAATCCGGCAGTTTTAACACTGCCATTTCACAGCTTTGCAGCCCCCTTACATAAAAACAAACTCAGACCCATTTTGGAGTGCAAAAGATTAATCTCTCTCTGTTGCATTTATAGCATACCCTTTAAGGTGATTTAAGGAAAATAAACAAAAAAAATATCAAGTTCATGACATTTAGAGCTGCTTCTCAGCATCCATGCTGCCTCTCTTCCCAACTACCTTCTTTTCAGAGTGGTTTTCAGAATGACCAAAAAGATGCAATGGCAGTCAGGTTTGCTTTAAGTTTTGTGATATGTCTCTGAAAGATTAATGTTTGGATTAGAAGAACCTTGATTGAATTTTCTGATAGAAAATTGTTCATCAGCACAAGTGCCCCTTATTCTTTGATCCTAGGTTCCTTTTCTTGCTTGTAGGGAGACATTATATGTAGAGGAGGAAAAGAGGAGGATGGAGGTGCTAAATCCAGGCAGTGCACAGACGTGCCTTGGTTAAATGGTAGGTGGCAGCACGAAACAAGCTGGCAGGCTCAGGCTTCGTGTTCATTTTAGTGCCAGCTTGGGCAACAGTTCTCTTCCTTGATCGGAGTTCACAGGTTCCCATAAATAACAAGTGATTTCATTGTACTGTCCACTAAATATTTTACTTATGACAGGTCATGTTTCAGGAATGAAAACAGATATGACACAGATCACAAGTAACATGCTCATTCATTTTGACTTACAATTAAAAAATTGTCACCTCGGTGTTATTAAATGATTCCAAGAAGATTCATTTTTTCTTTTTTTTTTTTTTTCTCCAAGTAGAGGCATGCACTAGAACAATCTTTTGATCACATATTTATGGAGTAACTAGTGTCTAGTGGGTAGAGAGGAAGCTGGTGATGAGGCTTCCTCAATTTTACTTTTAAACTCAGCCATTGATCTCTATGTTGCTTTTGGCAAGTCACTTTTTGTGTTAGAGTTGATCTAAGCATAAAATACTGTAAATTGTAAATAATGCAGGTGTGCTGAAGTCTATTTAATCTCTGTAAATCATTCTGCAGGATTTAAGCAAAGCAGATGCCCAAACACCACTGTGATGGGAAAGAGATAAAATTGCAACTGGACTAGAAAACCCAGTACTGTGTTTATTGAGGTTTCAAGGGTCAATCTCAAAACAAGCAATTTTCAATTATCATTCGCATACTACTTGCATCTCCCTGATTTTTTTCATTAAAATGTTTCCTTCAGTCACTGACAAAATGACAGATTCTGTTAAGTGCTAATGGTAAGGACAGCTAATTTTTTTTCTTTTTTAGTTTCATGCCTGATTTTCCATCAACTTCAATCCTGAATAGTCCTTTTACATTATGATTTTGCATTCACTTTGAACAGACATAAATGAGAATATGTGGTTTAAGGTGGTGAAGAAGTAAGCTTTTGATGCAGAAATTTGAGTAGTTCTGCAACTGTTATTTAGCTTTCATTTTAGTATCCTGAGATGGGATGGAAGGAGACATCCCATCTCCAGCATCCCGTAATTGCTACAAATATGAAGGCAGAAGGCTATTTCCAGTTGGTAATTTCCATGCTGCTTATATGTAATAGCAGCAGAAAAAGAAGATATTAAGTTATACATCAGCCTTGGAAGGATGCTCCATGCTTAAGAGACAGTAAGAAAAAAGTCTTCAAGATGTTTAATGAAATACAGACACTGCCAAAGAGAAAGGAAGCAAAGTAGCAGTAAAACACACATGGGCAGACAAAGTTAGTATTCTGAAGACCTCTGAAACACGTAAAAGAAACTTGGATTTGGTGTCAAAAGAAATACAGTCAAAGAAGATATTAAAGAAGGGATGCAGGGTGGCAAAAAATAGAGAAAATAAGGAAAACTTGGGGACAACGTGTCTTGAGCGAAGTAACAGATTACAATAGGCAGCAGCTGCAGTTTTAAGCAAGAAGCAAAAGCTGGAAAAGAGAGCTGACAATACTGTGTAAAATAAGCAGAGATATGAAGAAAAAAAAAAAAAAAAGGAGAAAGATGAGCAAAACCAGATAACCAGATAACAAAGCATTGTTCTTTCTGAAATTCTGTCTTTCAGTTTTCTTATACACTTCTGTGAGATTTATTCTTCATACCTCTTTCATATCCACACCCTTTCTGCAACATTTAGCAAGAGTCTCTCAGCATCCTGCCTTTATTTGGTCACATATTGTCTCAAATGTTTCCTCCACAAACACAACTCAGGCTCCATCTATTTTATCTTGTCACTCTTCTCTATACACCAGATCTATATTTCTACAGACTAAAAGCGAGCTGCATCCATGACCTCTCCTTATGGATCTACATGATGATGCTTCCATAGAACTAGCTATATAACTAGCAGAGAGCTCTTCAACCCTCATCCCTACTATCTTCCATTCTCTCTCCCATAAAAGAAATGAACAAAGTACCTACTGCCTTCTCAGCATTCCCATTCTGTCCTATCCTTGGGGCCCAGGGCATTTTTTATAAAACCAGCCTCTCTCTAGGACCTCATATTCAGAGAATACCAAACCCTTACAAAACTTTTTTTGCATGGCATGCAAAATAAAACATGTAATTGTGCAACCCTTCCTACTAGTCCCTTAAAACACCGTTTTCCTAATAACTGTTTTTCTTATGTGCCCTTTCCTTAGGCACTTCCTCCTTTTCCTCCTCTGTTACCTCAAACATGAACTGCTTATCTTCATGTTCAAAGCCCTTCTTAGCCGGTATCTATCTCACTTGGCTCTCACCGACTATTAGGAGGTCAATCCCTGCCTCAGGTTAGCCCATGACCCCAGCATCTTTCATCTGCTTGTCACATGTTAAACAAGCACTTTCTCCCTTACTGCTCTCACACTGGGAAGAGGTCCCATAAATATCCACCAAATTATTCTAATATACATCTTCAAACACCTCTTTAAACCACACTATGATGCCCACAAAAGTTTTAACAGAGGACAAGCCACTTGCTTAATAAGACCATAGCCAGCTAATACTGT
Organism: Athene cunicularia; assembly: GCF_003259725.1. Classification (NCBI taxonomy): domain Eukaryota; kingdom Metazoa; phylum Chordata; class Aves; order Strigiformes; family Strigidae; genus Athene; species Athene cunicularia. Next base: position 14,433,225 of record NW_020799117.1, on the reverse strand, counting down.
TTCATATGTTCCTAGATATGTTTCTAAATCTGTGGTATCCTGTCAAATTAAATGAGTTGCCTGTATAGTCTCTTTTTGATCTGTGTTTATACTGTGTCTGGAATATTTATTTGAATTGTCAGATGCCGCTACATAGAGCTACAGTTCCTATGTGCTCTATCATTAAACATATAAATACGTGCTTTAGTAAATCATGCAGGCATAAAGCCCTATAATAGGTAGAATAAGGTCCTTGTCAGTGAAGCCAAGATTTAAATCACTGACTTCAAAATCTGGACTTTTACAACAGCTCTATTTTTGTCATAGTGCAAGTATTAAAAGCTATACCTGAGTTTATGAGGAAGCACTAATGAATTGTAACACAAAACAACAGATACTGATTTATAGACTGACACGAACAAAGCTTGTTGGTATTACCCGTATATGATTAGACTAACATCCACAGGTATGACATGAGTAATTTCTTCTGGTTTCTGTCTATTGCACATTTATAATCCTTTCTCTTCCTAAAATGGGAAACGTGAAGCAATTCTAATTTGGATTCAATTAGAACTGAATTCTAATTTGGAGCAGAAAGTTTATTTTGGGGAGATGTGCTATGTTTTTTAAATACCAACAATATGCAGGTGTTTTTATTAAAATCAAAAATTAGTGTAACTGAATGGACAAAACTTTAGAGCTTCCAATGCTTCAGAAGCCCTCAGCAGAACGGAGATTCACTCATTTGCCAGACTTTGACATATGTTTGATTCCTCAAAGTCGTATTTTAAAATAAGCAATAAGTCTGAAGAACCTCAGTGTACTAAATGAAATCATTATTCTGCAGACTGAACCTAATGCTGAGGTAATGTAGAGTCTGACCTTTCCAAATAAATCTCGCTTAATAAATGTTCCTCTCTAGTCTCTGGAACAACAGAAGCCTCTAAGGCAGCAACAAACTAGGAACAAGGGCAAGATGCAATAGTGAAACAAGAGGCAATGTGATTTAAAGGTGAAAGGATTTGGACATGACCCTACTGGGCAGAAAGAGGCAGAGAGGCTACATTTTTCATGAGTGCCTAGGGCATCTTGTTTGCAGAGTCCCAACCTCTTGGTGAATAGCTCACTGCAATTCCTATCTTCTCTTTTTCACTGTTATCAACCTGATTTTTATGTCAGAGAGATGAGAGGTACACCAGTTGCTGTACATCAATTTACATCAGGGAATTATCACTACATATACTAGCCATTCATAATACCACTAGAGGTACTATTATTTTTACCAGCATCAGTAAGTTTTAATTCACAGGTATAAAGAACACTTCTTTTAAAAAGTTCCATATAAATATCAAATGAAATAATCCCACATAGACTCATCTTTGGTAGGACGATGCTTCACTTTTGCAGTAAACCAGGGATAAAGGATTGCAACAGAGGTGAGACAGAAATGATGCTAATAACCTAACTGAAATGAATATTTGAGAAGAGATTTCCTGAAAGAGGCTTAAACAAAGGGGCATAGCAGGGGAGCCATCCAGAGTCCACAGGGCAGCACTCAGAACCCACTTAGGGCACTTTGGTGGAGTTCTTAAACAAATTGCACCACTTACTGAGACTAGGGAAAGATCCTTTCACATGTAATAGGCTGTAATGGTTCCTCCTTTGTTAGCCTGAGTATTTCAGACAAAGCAACTCCAGTTAGACACTGGTTCTGATTGGACACCTGTAGAGGTAATAGCGTTCAATGACACATCTTCTGAGTGACAGGCCAAACACAAAAGGACTTTTCAATTGCATCTAGGATGAGGTTGCGATACACACACGGAATCACACACCGCAGAAATGGTGACAGAGAAGCACAGCAGAAAAGCAACTTGCTCATACTATGTTGTTACCCTGAGCTTTCAAAGTGATGCTCTCTGCTCAAAGCCATGCTGATGCTTCTTCTAGGTGATCTCTGCTATCCAGGTGCAGAGCTGCTATGCACCAGCAAAGCCCCATACTGAAAAAAAAGTCAGTTTTCCCCCAAGAGTTTACTCAACACTTAAAGAAAATTCTGGATGGATTTTCTTCTCTTTCAAACACTGAAAAGATTCTTTAAGAGTCTGCATACAAGTACACTGCATGGCCTCTAAAAATCCTTCTAAAGAAAATATATAGATAGAAATTCCTTGTACATTTGGTAACTTTAGTCCTACAGAGGACACAGAGAGAACTATGCTGAGGTAATACTCCAGTTATGCATTCCTAGGTAATGAGATTTATCTCTCAGGATCAATTTTCCATTAATAGCATTCAGTGTTCCATCCAACTTTCAAATTAATTTGACCTATGAACCTGGGTGTTCTGATGCTGCTTTTTAAACTACTGGAATGTAATGTCAACATAACACAGAAAAATTATAGCAGCAAGGCCTTAATGGCTGAACTGATGCTTACTGGAGAATTTTAAGGCAGTTTAATGGCAAGTAGGCAGTGTAAATACAGAAGGTGGTAAATTTAAAAAAAAACAGAGAAAATTTTTAGATACAGATGTTTCTGCTGTTTCTACCTAAGCAGTTGAGTCAGTAAGATAAGCAATCTAAAACTGCATTTATCACAATTGTATGAGGCAAGAAAGGAGTACTATGCTATTGATCTTCAAGTTTATTTCTTCCACTCTGCAATGTTAAAGGAATCAATCTCTTAACTAAAGAAAAAATAACGGTATTGATAATCACAATGATGGCTTAGCTTTTGTAGGACAATGAGTGGGTTGTATTGGTAGTGTAATAGCATAACTGCCAGGTTTGATTGTGTCTTTGACATGCCAGCTGGTAGGTTATGATTACGGGAATCAATTCTTGACAGCGAAAGAGACATCTCCAAAATGTTCAGTGGGACAAGCAAATTATTAGGAGACTAACTGCATTAATCTCTCAGCGTTGTGCATGGCACAGGTACATTTTATTACACATAGTCTAAAGGGCTGAGAACATATTCAAGTGAATGTAAACGAAATAACTAGTCAATCTCAGCATTTCTAACCTTGTATCTGTGGCTGTATACGTGAGCTTGCATTCCCACCTGCACTATTTAAGTTTTGGATTTTTTGAGACAGGTTTCTTACTGGGTATTGGTTTTGTTTAAAAACCAAAATCTGCTGTACCAAAAAAAAAAGTTTATTGGAAAAAGATGCTTAAAATTCTAGAATGATATAGCTTTGCCAGATTCCAATATCTTGTTATAGGAAACAAATATTAAACTTATCTAGAAATGTACAGCAAAAATATAAGAAATTTCGATTCTTTTTCTTGAATTTCTAATAAGGAAGTAAATATCACCAAACATTAATCAACTTTCGAAATATCAAGTGTTTGGCTCTGATATGCAAGTTACAACTGTTTTGAGAGTCATCGTTCAAGATGCATACCAATGAATTTAATTCTTGAATGTATTGAACATACACTGTTGTGTTCCAACAAAAATACTATCACAAGGAAAAACTCTACCCTTATTATTGAAAAAAAACAGGACATTCAAGTTCATCAGCAAAATGAGAAAGTACAGGTACACTGAGAGCAAGTACTGCAGATCTCTGGGTACAGGGGGCTATCTGCAACGGATAAAAATAGGGGGGTTACTGTATAAGTACACAGACCTTCAGAGTAACAACTGAGAAAGTCTGCCTTGTAAGCAATTCATCAATGAACTGAGGCACAGATAACAGCAAGTGAGATTACATGTATCAATCCCTGACTTTTTCACTCTGATCCACAGTAGTCATCTTTCTGTAGCTATATCTGCATGAGAATTACAGCATGGTTTTGTTGGGGGGGGGTGGGGGGTGTTTGGTTTGTTTGGTTTTTGTTTTTTTTTCCTTTTGCTCTCCTTGGCCTTTTAGAAGATGATGCAACACGCTGTTTTAATTTAGGGAATAATCTGTTTTTACAGCCACAGCAAAGGAGAAGAAACAGTAGATACTACACAACTGAGCCTAACAAAACATATCTGGGAGCTCACTCAAGCCACACTGCAGCCACAGAAAGGCACAGACACACTAAGATTTCCAGAGTTGGCACCAGCCACAATAGCAGTGCAATCAGCTACTGGAGAATTCAGTTGTTAGCTTTAGGAAAGTTCATGGAATCCTTACTTTCTCTAGGATCTCCACAAAAATAATTATCATAACCCATCAGGCTAGAAGACTCCCACCTTGGAAAAAGGTGTGCATTCACTCTCCCTTCAATTACACCAGGAAAAGCATCTGCAAGGCTTATGAAATTTACAGCTATCACAGGATGCATCAATACATCTCTCTTGCAACACAGACTACCATGTGCACTTCTAAAGTGTCCTCATTTTCACAAAAACTCTCCAACCTGTTACATGTGCTTACTTTTCTTTCCTCAGGGAAAGGCAGGCAAGCATAACCGTATGACAGATATTAGTGGGATCACATGGTGGGGTGCTTCCACACTAATGGGATACTTGTCCTTCTATCACTCCACTGTAGAACATGGCAAAGCATGCATTACAGAACAGATGATAAATTTAGCTTGTAAAGAGGGAAAATACTTTAAAAAAACTCAAAAACCCCAAACCTGAAGGACTGCCAAAATATACAAAAAAAGGATCTATTTTTCCATCCTATGTGCCTGGAGGAATGTATACTTTTCCAAGTAAATCAGATTTTTCTCTTGGTATATCTCTACAGTACTATCAAATCCTGATGGCCAGCCTATGTTACAAGGTTAATTTTCTAAAATTTTAGGTGTGTAGTATTAAAGAACACCCTCAGACAGTTATTTCAAAATTTCAGATACCCCATGTTGTTACATGCAAAACAATCAAGAACACTAACTTTAGTTAGGAAATTAGGCTAATTGTTACGGCAGAGTAGACAAAGATTACACTTCATATATTTTAAATTATTTATTAGGATTATTATTTAAAATACATCAAGAAAATCTGACAAACGTGGGTAGAAAAACTTTAAATATGAAGCTCAGAAAATATAAAAAAGAAGGAGAGATCCATTCAAAAGCAGAGTTTTAGAGTGTCTCATTATGATAGGGGTTCCTATTAAAAATGCTAAAGGCATTAGAAGCACTACAGTAATTCAGCAGCTCTTCTTTTTGTGTCTCCATGGCACAGCACGCCTCCCTTGAAATGGGAGACAATGTAGCCAACATCACTTTTAACCTCTTCTAGCTGGTAAATCTTAGACTCTTTTGCTTTTAAGCCATTGTGGAAAGACTCTCAGTTTGTATGAACACTTGGATGTCAAGGCCTGTCTTCATCTACTGAGAGGAAGAAACAGATTTTAAGTTTTTTACATAAAATTTATAACAGTCACCAAGTCAAGCTCTTCAGTAACATAATTTTATCATAGCTGATAATCTTAGTGGATTTCAACAGTTGGAAAGCAGAGCACTATAAATATGTTTTGCTCCAACATTCAGTATGATTTTAGTATTACTCTGAATGTTATATACTTAGAAATAATTCATTTGAAGCTAAATTTTGCCTTATAAACATAGTCAATTGAAAGAGGTAACACAAAACTGAAAACATCAGGAAATGCTTTAATGAAACCTTGTCTTAAATGAGGTTTATATATTATAGTTCCTGAAAATAATCTGTATTCAGGAATACTGAGCCATAGCAATTGATGAATTTGGATCATTACTTAGACCTAAAAAACCCACAACCATAGACAAAATCTGTGCATTTACTTAAATAGACATAATTACACAATCTAGTGCATAAAACGGTATTCTACCCCACTGTTTTTAAAAACCTAACCACTATGGTGATTCATTCATATTCTTTTGAGCTGTCTGTTCACTCACTGAATTACACTCAGTGTGTTTAAAGATTACTTATTTTGCCATTAAAACAAAGTAAGTATGTTTTAATAGGTCTCTGCCTTTCAGTGTCTCCCACTGTGACAGTTGGTGGAAAATTCAGAATTTTTATAAAATAATGTCTGCACTCAGACAGCATTTTTATTACAGAAAGCCCTTCTTAATTTCTACCAACAGGAGCAAAAATTGCTACTAGAGATGCTTCAGTGTATGCTTAAACAAACATGCTTGACTGTTAGAATTCACTAAACTAATGCTTGCTACACAAAATAAGAATACTACTCAGAAATGTCGTATCGAGTAGGCCAAACTTCCAATAATGACATTCAAATCTAAACTTATTAAACAAAATAAGTATTGCGGATTCATTCAGTTCTAGATGCTGTCCCTTCATCGTGTAGTCTTTTGTTCTGAGGCCTGATTTAGTGAATTTACTTAGCATTGCATTTACTTAGTAGTCCCTTTTTCTGATCCCAGTAAAATGGGATCATGAAAACAAAATCAGCAAAAAGCCAAACAATGTTACAATTCCTAGAATGACAAGAACCACTGAAATGGTTAAACACACCATCATCAATCATTTAGCAGACAATGCCATGTTCCAGAACATTAACTGTACCTGGGGAAGAAGGAGTCTGACTCACATTTCTTTCAAGGCTTGCCTTTGCCTCTTATTCTCAGGAAAAGCAGCTAAAAAATGTAGATAATACGTGTATTTTTACATTGCCTAGTACAATGGGGCTAGGGCCTCCGAGAAGTTTACAGTATAAATAATACAGAGTAAATAACAATGACACATACTTTTTAACTGCAGAAACTCATCAACCATGCTAAAACGTACATCACATACACTGCTACTGTCTCTCACTGTTCATTAAAAGAGAATGAATCCTGAGGGAGGCATCATTGAATACAGATATGTCTCCAACACACCAAATCATATCCTGAGCCTGCAGTAAAGCTAATAAAACCATATTAAATACATTCCAAAAGTTCCCTTGGCTTAGTCCATGCCACTTGGGCAATTTATAATTTAAAGGAGAATATGAGATTAGAGAGAGATGAAAATAGTGTGATCTAGAATTTGAAACAACAGTTTAACTGTTCTGTCATACTCAGAGTATGTATTGGTTTACTGAAATTTGCTTATAGAGAACTCTGAAGTTCTCTCTATTTTCACCGTCATAAATTGTGTGCCCAGTACTGTTATACTCCCGAATAAATGATGAAAATACACTTGTAAAATCCGTATAGTCAAGCATACTACATTTTGAAGATTTCTGTGTGTCACAGTGATCACATCTATACATACGTACATGTTCTATCTACCCTAACAGTCAATAGCATCCTACTCTCTGGGCTGATGTGGCTTTTAAGTGCCAATGCCTGAGATGCACTCTCTGCCCTTATGTGAGCTTTGAACTTTAAATGGTGTAACATTATAGTTTTATTATTTTAAACAAAAAGCTCACCATATGATCAATCAAGAGGCTCTTATCATAAACATTGATTCTTTATGAATACATGCACCAAAATTTATGTTCTGACCTGGTAAGGAATTTTTGTAAAATTATTAAGACTATATTAACTCTTGTTTCCATTCAAGAGCAACAGAAGTACTGATGCTATCCTGAAGCTATAATAGGTTTGCCACATAAATTCTACTATAGGGCCACAAATCAATGTAACTGGTTACACACCAGTAAAACCTACAGCAATAATAAAGATTTTTCTGAATATTTATACAAAAAGTCAGCCTGTATTGCCCTTCCAGAAAAATAAAATCTGGATATTTTCTTCTCAGCAAAGAGTCTGTGTGAAGGGCTGGTGAGATAAATAAGCTTGGTGTGATGACAATTGACAACTTCACATTTATATTTTTTCCTATCGTCTCTTGCATATACAAAATTTCATTTGAATTGTCTCTGGTTCAACAACCTCATAATATTTAGTACTGACTAGAACTAAAAATATTTACATTGGAGTTCACTGGTAAGTCCTATAGTTTTTTGTTTTAAAAAGAATACCTCCCCTTAACAAAGAAGATATATTTGTGGTAATCAAAGCTTTTCAAAACTTTGCTCATTTTTATAGAATAAACTACCATGGAAGATTAATCTAAAAATTATGCAAAAAACCTAAGTACTATTTTCATCCAGAGAAATTCCAGCATGCTGTATTTTGAGATATAGCAGGGAGCCATTCAGATTAACACCTTATATCAAGGTAAGGTGAAAGGAAAAATTAACATGCACATATTGTAGCCTCAGGAATCTGTAAATGCTCTCTTCCAGTCCATCTTAAGTGTTAAAAATTCTGGGAACTCTTAAAATAAAACTGTTATTATTGATATGTCTGAATGTGCTAAGAAACAAATTTCATGAAAGCCACTTTAATTTAACATTAGCTGAATTTCTTTCAAGACTGAGTGATACACTGTTTATAGCTTTTTCTGAAGCAACTACAGAACTTCTCAACCAAAAGAACTCTCCTGCTATTCAAATAAAGACAGAATGGGTCTTGGCTATATTTTCCTATCTGAAGATTTCAAAAGCAAATCTACACTGCAATTTTGAGAGACAGTTTTATCCTAGTCTTAAAATAAGCTGCTTTTCACACATACATTAACACAAAACAATGGAGTGGGGCATTCCTTGGTGCTTTTCATCTGTTCAGGGATGAGATGTAAGAAGTAGCTGTATGCTGTAGATAGCTACGGCATTGTCAGTTAACATCTGAAAGGTGGCAGGAAATTCTATGTCTTTGAGTACTATGGAGGCTATACAGAAGAAACTGATGAAAATTAATTTCTGACTGGGCTTACAATGTTGACATATGCTCCCGACAAAAAAAAACCAAAAAAAAAAAAAAAAAAAAAAAAAAAAAAAAAAAAAAAAAGCCTTACTGTTCTTTGACTCTTACTGTAACAAGTAACATGAGAACACAGTGGCAGTGGAAGGCTTAATTCCCCACTGCCTGCCACCAGCCCACTCAGCACTGCTGCACAGCAAGCCAAAACAACACATCTCAGCCTAGCAATGCTGAGTGAGCGTTCTGACATCCTAACATTCCCTCTCAGGGGATTTGGCTCATGAAAAACCAGACTCACTCATTTTGTGAGTATTGGAGCAAATTCTTGGCTTCTATGTTATGTAGGGTCTATTCTACCTTCACGTGCTCCTGAGCCGCAAAACGGACCCAAAAAATTGGAGAGAGATGATTCCTGATCACATAACCAAGTCCCTTACTTGCCTGTATTCTTAGAACCTGTAATATCAACAAGACAATTCACCATGGTGCTATGCCTTCTTTATACATCTTTATCAGCACACAACCAGTCACTAACACCCAGCGGCACCATATCAAGGTATCATCTCCTCAGAATCATCACTGCTCTTCAGGCCCTGCACTGCATTTTTGTCTTTTTCTTTTATCCTGACCATTTCATAAACACAATACATTTGGATACCTTTATCAACTTAATTTCTATTTCCTTATGAGTGAATGTTGGCTTTCCTGTAGGCTACAAAAGCTTTGCCACATACTTGAGAGAGCCAGTATTTCATTCTGATTTCCTTACTTCATTTCTAATAACTCCTGACACCAAAAATGACCTGATAGCTTTCACTGATATGAGCCTAGAAAACTTGCTTAATCTGATCAAGAAACTGTTATCTGAAAGTTCTAATTCAAAAACACACAAATTGTGTCCCTGTCCCTCCTAGCACAGCTCTATTTTGTATAACTTGAATACATTATACTGTGCATTGTAAACAAGCATTCGGGAAATAACAGATGAACAGCACCAAAGAAACTTAGCTTCGACCTGTCTAAAACTTACATTAAAATCTCTCTTCCTCTGTCAACTACAATTGCAGCAAGTGCTACTCCTAGCTCAGCTGATGTTCTTTCACAGAGGAGCGAGCAGAACATGAGGCTGAGCACTGGGGTATTCCTTTCACACCAATAGTGAAACCTCGTTCTCCTCCAGTGCTAACTGCCGGATCTGCTGCCGCTGTACAGGCTTACCCTGCTGCAGTCCTACCAGACACAGAAAGTTGTTGGGATTCTAGAGGGCTTTCTGCGAGAGAATGGCCATGTGAGCAATCCTGAGTGAGAACAAGACTGGTAAGAGCCTCAGCTGAGCAAGAATGCGATAAGGATGTGATCCTGAGTGAGGGGGAAGAAACTCATTGAGACAAACAAGCCCCAGAAGGGGTTGGGACGTAAGAGGAAGTTCCCCAAGGCAGGTGCCTGGCAAGGCTGATGTGGCACTTTTTATCCGATCATAAGAAGGTTTAAAGCACGGGCTAAGTTAACTGTCCAGTCTTGAGGGCTTGTACTGCATGTTACTCACGGGTGCGGGAGAACATTATAAAAGGGCTTCTTAGTTGTAATAAACGGGCATTGCTTGATCACACTGGTCGTGTGCGTGCTCAGCTCTCCTGCAGAAAGTGTCTGCAGTGACACACTTACTTACTTCTAGCAGTTCAATTCCATAGCGCTCCTAATTTCAGCCGAAGCTACAGCTCATAAATGCCCAAGAGCAGTACAAAGAATATTTGCTGGCCTCAAGTCTCCTTCTCCCTTCATTCTTGCTATTCAAGACATTTAGCTCAAATCAATCTCTTAAAAAACCTAGGGATTCCTAATGAAAACTAAACCAAACTAAGAATGACCATAACAAATAGTTGATTAGTTTAAATGAACTGGTGAACAATTACTGAGATAATGAAGTGATAAAATAAAATGAGTGAAATAATGAGAACAACTTCTTAGCTAATTCTATCACAGTTCTTAGGATTCAGTTGAATGCATAAGTTTTCCTGAAAGAGAATGGCAGCAAAGCTACATGAGAAATTTAATGTGGAATTCAGTAATATGAGTTTATTTTCTTACAAAATGTTTAGCGTCTAAAATCCCTTTTCTGATGTCACTGTCTCACAACACATTTTGCTACTCAATCTGAGCTTCCAGGCTGGGGTTGGCCTAGAAGAGGCTGAGGGAATTTGTTCAGTTCAGCAGTCATTGAGAAGACAGAAATTCACCCACTAACATACACTGCCCATGCCCATGATTCCACCGCTTGGGAACTTCTGCAGTTACTGAAGGCTTCAGCACTCCCTGCTTAGATAATATTACTGACCCAGTGGAGAGACAGAAATACCTACCAGCAGCACTTCCCTAGCAAGAGTTAAGGAAACTCACCCCTGTGAAGCGATTGCTAACTTCTGGCTCATTACTGGTTCTTTGTGAGGTCTGTATAGCAACTGCCAATTTTGTTTGTGTTGCAAAGTAATACTAATCCCCTAAAACACAGTGACAAGAACTTCTCTTAGGGGTCTAGGTCTCTCGCTCCCAGCTAATTTTCAGGGTGCATTGGTTTCTGCAGGGTATATGGACTATTAAAACTAGACAAATCCTTTTTAATGGCAGCTAATTGGCACAGAATCAACTAAATAGCCTATAACCAATAAACTGTCCCTACTTCACAGACTCGGCTCCTCTGGGGAGAGCAGTATATGCCAACAGAAAACTGGCTGACAGCAGAATCCATGAGCTTGATCTTGTCCTTGCCAGTCACCCCGCCTCTCCATGCACCTGCTGATCTCCCACTGCTCACTGGACAAGTGACTGCTCCTTTCACACTGCTAATAAGCATTCCTATTTTTCAACAAGATAAAGTCTTTGCTGTTTAACCTGAAACAAGCTACTTCATCACTGCATCTCACTCCTTTGATCTTTACCATCTATACAGCCTGCAAATATTTTGAATGAGAGACTGTCTCCTGGTGTCTTTGTACAGCACCTCCCACGACAGAGGACTGATCTCAGCTGGAACCTCTCACAGCTATTGCTATCAACGTGACTGCACTGACGTAGTGGGCAGGAAGTTAAGACCATCATTAGCTAACTTGAATTTGTTTTCTACAGAAAGGTTTTTACTCTTAAGGACTGCCAATCCAAATTCTCCTGGAGAAATATGTTTACCTAGAACAAAAAAGTGAAAATAAAAAAATATTAAAAACATCCCCTACAGTTACCGACACAGCAAGGACAGTAATTCTATCTATCAGAGCTTTAAACTTGTGATCAACCCACAAGTCTACCATTATTTAGTGAGCTCTTGATTATAAAGCTAATCAAGAATAATTTATTAAGAACTATATCTTTTCTTTTGCATATTCAGTCTCCAAGCTGAGTATCTCATCTTCTTTGGTACATTCAGTCTCACTTCTGAATGAGGCTGTCATCACACATTTCATTAGTATTGTAAGAAGCATACAAAATCATTGTTTACCATCCCTACAATTTTCTTGTCTGCAGTTTGTGATGTTGTCTGCTCCTTAAATACTTTTAAATCCTTTAGTTGAGATGCAGGATGTCACCTGACTGCAATTTTTCCTCAGTTTTTTCTTGCTCTTTTGTTTAAACTATTCAATTTACTCATTTACCCCATCCTTTACACTTATTAAGTGCTTTCTCTCTATCCTCATGTATGTTCGTAACAGTGACTGTTAGGGTCATCCCCCTAACTTCTTCAGGACACACTGACATATATCTGAGACTTAGATTCTACTGGAATGAATAATTATATCCCTGTGTTGCTTAAATACCTTCCATAGTTGCAGTGAAAAGATTATTCCAGTCAAAAAATAACTATTAATTTTTTAAATAACATTTAAGTATTTGGAATCACTAATCTAAAAAATCACTGTGAATCTGTGCTATCTGGATGCTATTATGAAATCTATGGGGCATACATGTGTATTAGCCTGAAATTTATTTATCATGTCTGTCTTGGTTTTGTGAGAGTAACTTTCCCACTCCAAAATCATCTGCATGCTACTAAATTGGAAAGAAATATCCTTTCACTCTCTTTTTTTTTTTTTCTCTGTGCTTTTTTTCCCATTAATCCAAGCAAAAATAAATTAAAACTACTACAAATCAAACTAATGCTATTCAAAGATTCCCTGATCTGACTCCACATAATCTCTTCCCACAACAGAAGTCAGCGACACAGTGACTTTCAGTATGGTTTAGACTGAGCACTAGGAGACCGAGATTCACTCTGTCCCTGTTTCATACTCTTTAAAAAAAGGGGAGAACAGTGAAAGCAATCTGATAGAAATGTATAAAATCACATACAGTTTGAAGAAAATGAACACAGATACATATAACTTTTTCACAAGGCAGAACATGGAGCATAAGCAAAAAAGAAGTAGCAGCCAGTTTAAACAAAAGGAAAAAAAAAAAAAAGCTGTATACATTAAATTGTAGAATTTGCTGCCCTGTGTTGTTGCAGAAGCTCAAAGTATTACTAGGTTCAAAAAGGGATTATAATTTAAGAAGGAGACCTATGTTTTTGTGGATATTAAACACGATAGCCTGAATACATACAATCTCCAGCTCTGGACAGACTTCCAAGAATCAAAAACTGAGAAAGCTGACATATTCCTTACACATTTTCTCTTTAAAAAACTCCTAGCAAAGCCTGTATTACTGTTCACTTTCAGAGACAGAATATAGGTCAGACAGCTCGCTGGTTTGTCCTAGCATTTCGATGCAAAGGTCCAGAAAGGTAAGACATCCTATAGGAACTTGTTCTGGTCAGAGGTCAGTTCTGCTAACATGAAAACTGCAGAAGTAGCTTTTTGTGCTCGGCTGTGCAGCTGGAATGCTGAGTTGCAATGTCCATAGTCCCTAATGCACCCATATCTGCACACTGATTCACAGAAGGCACTTCATAAGAGATTGTCAACTACTGCAGATGTTGAAAAATATTGCTATTTTGTTTCTGGAAGTACAGCTATTCAGCTAGAACAGATTACAGACAACTTAAGTTAACTTTGTATTTGAACGTATATACATATTCTTGCACGCATGTGTGCATACAACACCGTACGGAGTACAAAACTATTCACAACTGCGCTGTTTCATCTTGCAGGTTTCTTTTCATGGCACCAGCTTAGTGTAAAATATTTAAAATTTCAGAGAAACATCTATTTTAATCTCAAAGAATCACATTTTTGTGTAGCTTTGCTCATTAAAACAGCTATTACAATTCTTTGAAGTTGTATTGCACCAACAAATCTGGAATTAAAAATAAATCTAAAGAAGATACTACACATCACTGCTGAGCCCAGTCAGCTTTTTCTTTGTATATCAAAAAGAACTATTTGATGTTTACAAGCCACAAAATGTATAAGATGGTGTACAGTTTTACATTGACAAATACAATAATAATATACTAGTGTCAGTGTCAATGGCATTGAGAGCAGTTGTCTTTTTGAAATAAAGCATGTGTTCAGTGGAGTATCATTAAGAGCAATTGAATTGCCCTTCATCTGTTTCTGGGGCTCTGAGGACTAAAAAGCAGTGTCTGGAAGCTTTATGGGCATTAGCTGGCTTTCTGTTTTGTTCTATTTAGGCAGTCTTGCCTGTGTTTTTGTACATTAGACTCAAAGACAAAAGGATTTCCAGCAATAACCTTCTTCTGATGAAACACATCTTTATCTACTTTTTATTTCTTAATAAGAGATGAAAAAATCCTGTATGGACACAAGATTACTTAAATCAATAGTGATTCTCCATGCACGGCAGTGCTCAGTTGCCTGTTCATCAAAACGTCTGCTCTCTGGCTGCACTGACTGTCCACAGCAACACTCACCTGTCCAAGTACTTAGCTCAGTCCTGTAGTAAACAGGGAACTATTTCTTTATGACACTAAATATTTCAAATATTCATGTTTTCATTCTTATTGGTATCAGGGGCAAAGCCTGGTTGCCGTATTTGTGATGGCAGCAATACTACACTTGAAGACAGCTGGCAGTTCCTAATAACTGGACAGCTTGTTGCCCACATCACAGTAAGTGCCACCTCAGCGTCCATCCAAAAAATGGCTGGTACTTGCTTCCCAGGAAACTTCCCTGAGCATGCAGGCTGGGCTCAGTCCCAGGTATGTGTCTGTACAGCTGTCACTGGCCTCCCTGCCTAGACAGCTTGCAAAGTGATTACTACATAACTATGAATTACACACCTTGAACAGGCAGTTCTCTTTGGCAGCCCCATGATCCCCTGTCTGTGCCTGCTGCCTCTTTTGACCTCTGCTCTCTGGACAGCATTTTATATCACACTTATTGGATATTTAACTTCTCGTTTTCCTTGCATGCTGCTCCAGACAGCCAGTCCAGTTCTTGCTGACTCCATCCTGCCAGCTAATCCCTGCTGGGCCAAACTAAAGATATGCTCCTGACATACGGTGAGCTGGCAGAGGAGGTTTGTGCACATTTTGGTGAACATCTGGAGGGAATACCCCAAGCATAATGATTTTGGCTGGCCTATGAGAAGTGCTCATTACTATATCACTTGAAGCCAGCTTGTTCAACAGGGCATTTTCAAGGCCAGGTTAGCATGCCCAGAGCAAGGCAAGCCCTGCAAAGAGCTGTTGATGGCAGGAAGAGACACTAACTGGACTTCCATTACTGCCTAGGTTTATAGCCCTTCTCTAAATGGGTGGTACTGCCAGTTACCCAAACATTGAAATCTTCCTTACCACAGACTATCTTTCATGAGAAATAAAAAAAAAGTCAGCCACATCTGCTACAGCGATACCAGTCACTCTTCATGTCATCCTATAGAATAACCAGGTTCTAAGGAATACCTCAGGAGCATTTGCAGAGGGCATTCACCCTTCTGTGATACCAGGTAAAAATGCAGATGCTGAAGGAGGTAAGAAAAAAACTCATCCCAAGAATTGCATCCTGGGAGACTTTTTGCTATTAAAAAAAAAAAAAAAAAAAAAAAAAAAAAAAAAGAAACTGCACTATGAATTGTCCTTGAAAAGAACATGCTTCCTTTAGTACACATCAGCAAAAAGCACAACTTCTGGAGAACTGCTAGAGGAAGGGAGGAAAAGAGTAGCCAGTTTCTGTTTTCTCTTCCATGAGGCTGAGTTACTGCGTTACCATCCTTGTCTTGTTGCTCGCTCCTTTTCATTAGTGGGTGGCAGTCTAGTCTCATCTCTAGCTATTAATCAAACAGGCCTTACTTCATTAGCTTCTTCACTTTTTCCTGGATCTTTTCCCACCCTTGACAGGGGATGCTGTGTCACACAGCAGGGATTTGTCAGGTAGGGCGAGCTTTACTCTTAATGTCTGCAACTGACTGTGCATTGCCACGGATGCAGCAAGCTATCTGTGAGGCTTACAATGTCACTTTGGAGAGAGAAAGGGGGATGGGGGCAGGGCGTGAATGAGAGAATAAAAGTGAGAGAGAGATGGACACACTCCTCCAGAGAGGATATTTCAGGAAAAGCATACCTTAAAGAGTACCTCCTAACTTTCTATATGCACATTGAGTACAGAGGAATTCTAAAGAAACTAGCCTCTTCATTTAGGTATCTACTCCAGAAATAACACATATGAAGGACATCTTAGGAAGGGAAAATAAGAGGACAAGAATTAGATATCACAACCATTATGTTGGCTGATAAGGTTGTACTGGTATTAGTCTTGCAAGAAGCATATTTGTTGTAGTAAGAAACAGTTTATTTCCTTAGATTAGTGTTATTTAATAGTTTTAAAAGCATTTATCTCCTCTGAACAGTCAGCAAGACTGAGTGCATTATTCTTCATTTTTTCCCTTGCATACATTTGTAAGTCAAAGAGAGGTCTCTTTTCATGTAGTACTGTTAATAGAACACAATCAAGAAGGCCACTGCTATGACCAAAGGATTCAACTGCAATATCAAAGAGAGCAAACAATCTAGACAAACAAATAAAACAGTACCCTCTGTTCCCCAAATAACAAGGACAAAGCACTATATCAGATTATTTTAAATCAGCCAAAGAAATCAAACCTTTGTTAACATTGTCCATAAAATTAATCAGGCAAAACCCCTTTGAATTAGGTTAGCAGTCCTCTCACCCTCTGAATATCAAATAATAAATACAAGAATCACTTAAATATTCCATAGTATAACAGTATAACACACCTCATATAACTCCACAATATATGAAATGGCCCAGGCATTAGCAGCTGAGCACAATAAAAATGGCTTTAGGTATGACAAGGATATAGCAGTACATGGTCTCTTTGTTTCCAGTAGATGCTGGACTGCTACCACTAATGAGCATTATTTCTTCAGTTATGCAAATTTTCAAGATTCATAGGTATAAGAGTTCCACAGCACATGGCAATACTCACTTTGCACATTTTTCATCCAACTCAGAGCATGGCACAAACTTCCAAGTGAGGTTTGTAGTACGGGTGTTTAAGCCCATACTCAGAAAAGGTGCTATGTTGCCTACATCTGTCCATGTTCAGCTTTCTACCATCACTCACAACTGCTAGAAGTGTAATGGATTTCTTGCACAGTCCCACGTGCCTTCCAAACATCTTCACCTAAGAGCAGAACCTCAAACTGACTGTGACTCTCTGCTTCTGACTTCCCTGCTTCTAGGGCCCAATGATCCACAGACACCAAAGAGCAACACTACACTCTGGAAATCCATGTTCTCTGCCTCTTCCAAAACAAAACCAAAACAAAACCATCAAAACAACAACAAAACCTATGAGAACATGTATGCCAGCCATAACTGTGCAGAGGTGATGTAACTCATGACATTTCTCGTACACTGTAGATATCTGCTCAAGACGGCAGGAGTCCAGCAGGAGGAAAGAATAATTTCCATCCCAGAATTTTGAAAAAGGCAGCTGATCCTGAAATTATTATACGATAGAACAGAAGTTTAAAAGCTATATAAGTAGAAAATAGTAAATGCCGAATCTGTAGATAAAAATGGAAGCCTGAACAGACCTGTCAGAAGAGGTCCCCAGATTTGAAAGGAATTTTCTGAGTGAAAACGTAAAGACATAGTGGTAACAGAAGATGAGAAAAATGTCATGTGCATTTATCAACAATAGAACAGGGCAGATTAATCCAAGATGTGACTTTTCAGAAAACATGGCAGAGCTTCCATCTGGACTTCCTCACAACATTTGAATGGAAAGCTGGAAATAAGAAAGATTTACAGAGAACTGTAAATAAAGCAACTGACCTAGGTATAGCAAATGTATTTGTGGGAAGGAAAACAAAGAGTTTCTAATGGAATCCCTTAAGATCTATGACATTATTAAACATTTTCATCAAATTTTTTGACATACACAATCGTCAATGCTAATGACATGGGCTGACATGAGAAAGCATCATTAGAATAGATCAGGATTTTTATACATATATAAATATATGTTCAACATTAAAAGGTTGAAATAAAAGGAAATATGATACTCCAAGGTGCAAGGTCAACCATGCAGAGAATAAAAGTATGAAATTCTACTCTGAACAGGGATAGAACTCATTTTTTTAAATGGTAAATGAGAAAGACATATACATGAGTTGATAATTTTCCTCTGAAATGTAGTTTTTTAAAAAAAGCAAATTTTGCTTTGCAAATGATGCTTCATGTGGGATATTTCTAGCAGAGCTAGAGAGGTACTGGGTGGTATCCAAAGCACTAGTGAGAATTTCCTACAGCACATATTCTTCCCTCTTTTCACCTAATGTCAAAAACACCTTTCTGAAACTAAGATACGGATAAAGATCTTTGCTTGGATAAGCGTGTCTGATCTTTTCACAGAACAAAAAACTCTCCATTTATTCAGGCTACCACAGTGAGGTCTGGGAAGGGATGTGTGTATTTTGAGGAATGCCTTATCAGTGTAAATAAAAGAAATAAAATTATTATTAAAGATAAATCCCAATGCTATCACAAGAACACATGGATAAAACCACTCAGGAACAAAGACTGAAAGGTGCGAGAAGATCCATAACCACATGCATTGCTACCTGCTTGCTTCTTTGAATTTAGTTGTTGTTAGAAAATTTTATTATTCTTTTTTTTAGTTGTGTTTACAACACCTAAAATGCAATGCCACATAGATGAGTTGCATACATAGGAGACAGAAAATTCATTACGAATCCAAATGCATGTGCAGATCAGGCTGCAGAGATCCATTTGGTCTACCATGTGTTGAAACTATTGAGCAGCTACAGCTTATTTGCACATTCTCAGAATTAACTCTTTGAGAAGGGCAGGGGGGTTTCATACCAGCCAAATAGCAAATCTACCAAATCAAAGTAATCAGATTACTACAACAGTGCCAGGAATAAAAGAATAAATCACATGAAAACTGAAATAGACTGATACAGAAAGGCCACAACTCAGCAATGCCCCAGATTCCTGTAGTCCTGTATCCCATGGCCAGAGATTATCAACAGCTGTGTCACAGTTAAAAGGACTTCTCTGGAGGATAAGGATCTCTGACCCTTCAGAAAAGGCCCCTGAAGAATTCAGGATGAACAAATTTTGTCAGCCAGTCAGATCTTTAAGAAGATACATGCAGCGCTCTCATACTTCTCAAGTTCCTTCAGCTAGCTTTTATTATTTTACCTTTCTTTTCACTATACTAAGAGCCTAGTTACAATTCTTAATAGATTTCTCATTAACCTCCATCTCAAAATACCGCCTTTTAAAGCAAAGGACATAGCATGGCTTGAAACAGAGAAATAAAAGGAAGCAAGAAGGGTAGCAGAAAATAAAGAAGTTTCCTGTGCCACTACAACTAAGATGTTCATGGATGAAGCCAATAACTCAGGCAAGAATCTGGTCTGTTCATGGATGGAGGCAGAGTGACAATTATAGAACAGTCATCTCCCACTTTTTATTTAAATGTTACTCAGTTAGAAACATTAGTTTTATATAAGAGCTTACAATTCAACCAGTTTATGTTATAGACATTTGAAGAATACTGTAGGAATCAAATTTCTAGAAGATCTCAGTTTCACATGAGGAATCAAAATAGAAACTTTAGAAGCACAGAAGTTTTGAGACTTCAAACATATAATTTTGTTAGGCTTCTAGAATTACTAATTCAATAAGTTTGTTTAATAGAAATCAGATACATAAAGGCTGGAGAAAAATAAGGACAGAAAATGCTGATTGAAATGTGGAGGGATATTGCAGATAGTGATTTTCAAGCTGCAAAACTCAAATCAAGTAAGTTTTGATGTAGAAAGCTAGACATAGAACCATGGGTTGCATTACCAAGTAAATAATCTGAGCAACACAGAGATGCACGAAGAAGTCTAAAGTTTCTAGGAAGAACACTGAAAATGTAAGCAGAATGACCTTACAGGCAGAATCAAGAAAGCGTTCATAAGGCATAAAGGCAAACCTAAGCACTGTCCTATTTTTGTAAAGAGCTACTAAATTTGTGAGAAACCAAATAATTTCACAAAAGTTGTAGAAAAGAGGAAGTGATGCTCTGAAAAAGGCATACAAAATCCTTACCCTGCATAGCAATGAAGATCTAAGCAGGAATCATTAATTCTTTCTGGGACTTTGTTAGAAGACAGGTAGAGTTTAGGATTGGAATACAGCCTTGAGCAGAATAATTACACGATTGAAGAGTTGGTAGTGCCACTGCAAATGCAAAATATACAAGATGCACATTCCTGATGACCATGCACACCACATCCAACCCTGGGTGTGGGTCCCTGAACAACAGGCCAGTGAGTCACCACTGCACATCAGGCTCCCAAAAGAATAGTTATTGCATCAAGTTGGTAGTGATAGGTGATTAAGGACAGCTGAATGAGTCTTACACACTGAGTATATGAAAAGAGAGGTCAAATACTTTGTCTGAGGTCACTGGACAGCCCCATTCACCGGATGCCACAGCTCAAGACTACATCCCTCTGGGAGGTAGAAAAGGACAAATACAAACTCAAGAAAATTTTCCTCTCAATCTGTAACAAGTTTTGACCCTACTAGAAAATAATACACAGAACTATTCAATAGCCTTGATTCTGCAGAACCTTTACTCTGCAAAAACTTTCTGGAAACCTAGATATTTTGCAAAGCATTTTTGCACAGGGATTTATTTTCCCTGATATTCTTACATAAGCTTATGGTTTCCATGCTGCAAACATCGTGGATGGTGTAGCAAGAACACTACCATTTGAAATACCAGATTGCTTGGACATTGAATTCAAATAATTTTTTCTCTCTAGCTATTAACATCTGAAAGCCCTGCCAGACTTGGAGAAATGCCCTAATTTATAGAAGTTCTCTGTTTGGTTAATGGAAAAATACACCCTTTTGCCCCCAATACAGTCTGGTGTGTGAAAGCATAGACATTTCATCCCAATAGAGCATCAGAGCACAACAGTAAATTTTGTACACTCTTAGCATGATTACTTTGCAATTATGGCATATGTATTATGGCAAATCCCAAGTAAATTAGGAACCCTGTACATTACAAAGGCACTGTGAAACACTGATTGATTTGGACAGTTTGTAGTTAATTAAGTTCATTTCCAATTCCATCTCTTCACACAATTTCAAAGCATTCTGCATTGAAAGCCCATTTTCAATTAGTAAGGAGGATGAAACAAAAAAAGAATTAATTATAAAAGTGGCAATCCCCATTTAAATCTTCATAGTACAGCAATTATTTATGTTAAGTGTTGAGAAATTGGAGAGTTGTACTTGTCTAATACAGTTTTTTCCTTGATATATATCTCATATATATTAAATCTGTACAAAGTAGTGGCATAGCATTTTTTAAAGTAAGGACTAAATTATTGCTCACAAATTTGTACAGAGCTCCAAGAGGTAGAAAAACGTCTGTGCTTGGCTAGAACCAAATTAAGTGTCTTGGTGCGAGTCTTCTCACAGCTACTGCACTCTCACCCTAAAGTAATTCCATTCCTTAGACTAAAGTAAACATCCCTGTTGAAAGGTAGTGAAGGAATATTTATATCAGTGGAACTTTATGCTGCAGAATGACTATCCAAAAGCAGTTTACTCTGTTTTATTCTAGTGTTTGATGTTGTTCAAAATGGTATAAGCCACCACTGCAACTTACCACAAGGAAGAATGGGTAGCAAAGCTTTGAGATACCCTTTTCTAAAATCCCTTCCATATGGTAATTAAAGAACCTTACGCTACCTCTTTATGGAATAGGTCCAAGCACCCCTTATCAAACTGCTTTAGAAAGAGATACAAGTAACACCATGCATTGAACTTTTGAGAACAGGAGGGGAAAAAAAAAAAATGAGGGGGTGGGGGTGGTCCCTTAAGTTGCTGATGTTATTCTTCTACAAAGCAGAACTTCTTTTAGCACATGAATGCCTTTCTTCATACAAGCCAAATACTTCAATGCCCATTAAAAAGAGAGAGAAGGAAAAGATTAAATGTATATAGTGGTGCCATTTAAAGATGGTATATCTTAATTTGCTGACTGTACTGTCTTCACCTCTACCAAAGACTGTCAGCCATAAGCATGACACCAAAAATAATGATCTGAGGTTAGCTGTAACTGCAGATGCACAACAGTGCTGTAAACCAACTTTGTTAACTCCATTCACTAGATTTTAAACTGTCATCTATTGGCCATTTGTCATTGGCATTGACTTCCTGCTCTACGGCCAAGATTACTGCTTTAACCACCAGTGCATGCTTCATTGCCTGATTCATGCTTGGCTCATCCCTGCTGTCTTTGCCATTTTGGTAGCAGGCTTTAAAACAACAAGCAACAGTGGAGCAAGAGGAGGAGGAGAATGATGGGCACTGGAAAAGAGTAAATGATTCAGTGAAGGTAGAAGGGTAGGCAATAAAGAAAAAAAAATGTTAAAATAGAAAGTAGGGCTTTATAAAATAAGAAATTTAAAAGGAAAACTAAAAAGCAAAACAAATACAGATAAAGCAGCCTTGCGACTGCAAGGATAAATGCAGATTTAAAAAAACAAAACAAAACAAAAAACAAACAGCGTAAATCTTTCCAGAACTGCCTTCAGTATTCATTCACTGTAAGATGGAAGACACTGTTTCTCACTCTACTAGAGATGTTTTTAACTGCTGCTTTCGACATCTAAAAAGATAATTTTTGTTTTTTACAAACTTGGGACTCTGTGCTGGGGGTTTCAGATATGGTTAGAGCTCACAATTAGATGCAGAAAAGCTGTGCCCAATAACACCATGAAAAAGGGTATGGGAGAACCTTTGGAGTATTATGAAATACACTGCAAAAGTTTCCTTGCTTTCTTCTCTTCTGCCTGTTTTCTTTGTTTGAAACTGCCTCCAACTGAGAAAAATCACTTAAGACAATATGAATTTTTAACCAAATCTAGAGATCCATGGAAGACGATTTCTACCAGCAGCATATTAGAAGGTATTTCAAAATAAGTACTTAAAGAAAGTTACATTTACGTCATCTGGGTAGAAAATATCAGTGGCACAATATATTTTTTTCTAAATCTAACTGTACAATCAATGGAACTACAAATATTTTATTGGGTTTGCTTTTTATTTTAACAAAATACAAATTATGAGAAACATGCATGAATTTCTTTTAAACACCCACACTTATAACTGCAAACATGCCTAAGTTGTTTGCTGAATCAGGCCATTATGCTGTTGACTCTTACGACCAGACTGTTTTCTTATCAATGCAATGCAGTTTCAAAATATTGCAGTAGTTCACAGTGACATAGTTAACAGTACGAACCAAGGTGTTACACCTTCCATTTCTAATTCTTATGGCCCTTCTCATGAATAACCCCTATCATCCCATGTTCCCTCTAGTATCCATAATTTTGCTCAGCTGCTTCTACCCCTGTTTAAGATTATGAATTCCTTCAAATACATCCCACCAGATGATATATCACATCCACAGGGAAACAAGAGTTATGACCATAGCAATGATCACAGTCTAATAGACTGTAACTACTCATCTTGAATGATGTACAGCCTTGACAGGGATGTCCTCACTCTTTTAGGTTAACTTCAGAAAAGCTTCACAATTCTCCCTATCAGAGACTGAAAAAGCTATTAACCTGAAAGCCAAATACCAATTTCTTTTTTTTTTTTTAATCTGTTTTTAGAAAGTTCAAGTTTTTAGATGAAGAGGCATATACACATATACCTATTTTGGGGAAATGTAATGGCTACCATGTGTTCCACTTTCCAGCCAAAAAGACAGACATACCAATAACCAGGGAATGTAATCCAGCCTTCATCCTGTAACAGTTGAGAAATGTGGCATACATCTTACTCAGACTCCCACAGTAAATTTTGTTGCTAGTGTAGGAGTATGTTTTCCTGCATTTCTATACTGGGTTTTTTTCTGTAATGTAGAAAAGGCCCTGTAATTTTGATAGCACATTTCTACACCTTCTGGCACCTGAAGACACAGCTGAGCCCACGGGCAGTAGTACAGCCCACCACCACGAGGAGCCTGCGTGGCTAGACCCTGGGTTGGTAACCTAACAGTGAGTGGTACTTGGGCATTCCTCTGATATAGGGTGTGGTAACTTTTTCTTTTGGAGATATTTAGCCATCAATTCATATATATATAGACAGATAGACGGAGGATTTTTAGGAGATATAGATATCTATATTTACGATACATATAAGAGAAAATATATTTATCCTTTATAAAATTTAGGTGCACCCAAAACAGCAATAACAAAAAAGATAGAGGGGAAGGAAGTCTTGGAATCAAGCTCACACTTGTGTCCTTCTGAGTGGTTTCTGTGTACACATGCACGCCTGCATGTAAGGGGTATTATTTTGGATTTTTTTTTTTTTTTTTTAAACAGATTTGTTACTGACATTGTGGTAATCAATAAGCAGTGAAGCTACTTCTAGGCTGGTTCTCCTTTAGGTAAATTACAAAAAATAACAGCTGACCACAGAAAATCTCTTAAAGTATTCAATTCACATGAAAATACCTTCCGCAGCACTTGACCTCCATTTGGAAACTGAATTTGAAACAGAACGCAGCGATAAATCTGTAAAGGATCATCCTTTGGCCATTTAATAAGACTAAATCAGTGCTTTAGGACATATATGGGCTTGTCAGTGGATTTCTTTGTAAAATTCAAGCAGCAGGGGTGGAGGGTTTTTTTGTTTGGTGTTTTTTTATTTTAATTGCAGAGTTCTGGATGGCCTGAAAGTGTTTTCACAGTGTGTGATACTGCTACAATTAGAATCGCAGCCACTGGAATAATACCACCCTTGAGAGTAAAGTAAGAAGTTACCCACTTTAGGGTCTCGAAAAAAAAAAAAAAAAAAAAAAAAAAGAGGAAAAAAATGGTTTGAAAATCAGTCTTTCTGTTTGGTTAACAAATAAAGGCTAAGATGACGACAGTGCTGAATAATGATAAGCTTACCCTCAAAGGCCAGTATAGTCAGAATACAACAATTAATTGCCCATCAACTCATCATTTTGCATATTAATTATTTTCAAATGGAAGTTCACATCTTATTTAAATAGTGAGATCTCAAACAGACACATACCTGTATCTAACAACTTTGAGAAAGAAAATAAAAAGAAAACATCACCCTGACATCCTGAATGCTGCAGCTAAAGCACAGGACCAAGTTCCTGAAGTTCCTGAGTGTGTTGGGAGTGTTTCATATCTGATGCCCTACAGGGTTCCTGTCACTGTTCCTTCTGTACCTTAGCAATAGGAGGTGCAGGATTAACAAAGGGAATCAGGTTGAAGGTCCAACAAATGCAGACTTGAGCATGGACTATACAGTCACTGGATCAGTGAAACACTGACTGAGCTACAGGTGACATCTCCTGCACAGGAGGTCAGCCAAAAGAACAAGGCCCAGTATTTATTCATGATACAGACTGAAATATTTTCAGCTAAGGGAAGCCTGGGAGTTAGCTGAGAGAAAGAAAAAAAGTCAGGGTTACCAACAACACTGATTTTCCTGACCCTTGAATAGTCAAGAGTTTTCTTCAGAGCAAAGCAGCCAGAATGATGCTAATAAGCAAAAAATATCAACTGTCAGTTCTGCTTTTTAACACATAGGTATTGACTCTTTAACCTACATGTACAACAGACAGACCAACCTCCAAAGATATTGAATCACAGTACTTGAAAATTTAAATTAATATTAAAATCGGTACATTAAATTACAAAGGTTGACATTTTTGATTATTTAGATTAGCCACATTGGGAAAAAGTATCTTAGCTCAAACATCTGAGAGAGGGGGCAAATTCACAGAGCTCTATATAAATATACTGTTATTAATGTCAATATACTTCTTATTCACAAAGGGAAATTTCATTCAGGACAACCAAAGGTATAAAGTGAATTGGGTTCTTTCTCTTTTATTGGAAGATGGTACATGTATTTTATACATATATAAATTCCCTTGCTAAACAAGGTGTGCCAAACCTGAGCATTTTATGTTCATATTCAAAATGTAAATATATTAATTTTTGATCAAAATATTCAACAAAACGGCATTTAGTGCTGACTAATTTGGAACTACACAGTAATTTATGGGCCTACTAATTCACAGCAATGTTTATTCTTAAAATAATCTATTTAGGACATTGCAGAAAAATTTTATAAAAGCATGCAAGAAAAGAAACTAAATTATAGATCTCTGTGAGTAAGATGCACTTTAAGTTAAAATTTTAATTTAAAAAAAAATTTATGTAGGCCACGTTTTTATTTAATTCAAGCTGCTGTAAGAACTGATAAATACAGTTTAAAAAAAACCTTTGTTTCACACTTACTCATCAACATCTCATTTCATATTTATTTTAAGTGTAAACTCTATTGTTGATTGCTTGAAAATCAAATCTTTTCTTCCAAATCCCATGCAGGGGAAATAGAGCTCTCAGCACACGTTGACAACAGGCTTTAAATAGGCTATATCAACCAGCACATGTACCTTAAGAGTTACCTCTCTATATGTATTTTAAATATATCTATACTTAAGAACCCTAATGACGAAGCCAAAAGATGTGCATTGCTATTTTTCTCTGACTATTCCCACAAATTTTTATGTATGCTCCTCAGATAAGTAAACATAGGTTGGCATAGGGCAGAAATCTTATGAAAAATTTTGAAGAGTTGCTTTGGTTCAAATTGGAAAAAAACTTTGGAGTACCTAAGTTTTCCTGAGGAAAATTGTTCCATGAGTGTTTATTTTAGACTGAATTTTATTAGTAGTTACCATTAGATAATCTGGAATCTGAAACCATAACAAAAAGAAGAAAATCAAAGTCAAAAGACACTTTGAAATGAAAATTGCAATAGTGAACATTTCAGCATTACTTCAATTTCCCTAGTTTTTGAGAAGTCAGGGTAGTCTTGTAAAACATTTTTACTTCAGTAGATCCACACTCCTCAGCTGAAAAAAATGGTTTGGATAAAGAATAACAATTATTGTTGCATTACATTTATACTCAGCCTAATGCCTCTGAACATCTCAAAGCATATCAGAAATATAACTGAATCAAAGGTGGAAGGCAAAATGAACGTAAAGCCCTACAACACTTCTTCCTTTTTCTCTTCTAGCAGCCTATGCAGAGCTAAAAACTATATCTATGAAGTGCAGAGTTTTAAAAGATGAAGATATCTTTTAAAATTGAAACAAACTGTCCCTGATAACTTTCCCCATCACTGCAGCTATCTTTGTTGACTGAAGGAGGTGAACTAGTCACTAAGTGACCTCGTAATCTGCTGTATTACTTCTGCTATATAACCTCTGTCACAAAGTTTCATGACAAACCTAAATGAAAATATTAAACTGACTTTGTTTTACTCTTTACAGCACAACAAAGTATTCCCAATCTGAGAGGTCTAGAAAATAAGATTCTTAAACAGGAATGCAACTTAAACTAGCCGAGTTTACACAGGTCTGGCATCCTGCAGTTCATATAACATGGTACAGAAACTGGTGCTTTTGAGATAATATTGTAATCTTCTTTACATGGTAATTACACAAGACCACTGATAAACAGATGATTTGTCATAGGAAAACTGAGTTTTTGAAAAATCTGTAAAACAAGTGCCTGTGAGATCTTCAGTTAAATATAAAGGGTTTGCAACATTGCCAAATACTATGTCTACAATTATTCTGACTTCCAGTTTCATCTCCAACACACAGTTGCATGGTGCTTACCACCATATAAAGCCTCCCAGTTAACAGGATCACTTCAATAATACGTGTGAAAAAAAAAATAAAAATCTTATGTCTTGAGTTCTAAGCAATTCTAAGATTT
Organism: Athene cunicularia; assembly: GCF_003259725.1. Taxonomy (NCBI): domain Eukaryota; kingdom Metazoa; phylum Chordata; class Aves; order Strigiformes; family Strigidae; genus Athene; species Athene cunicularia. Next base: position 14,405,293 of record NW_020799117.1, on the reverse strand, counting down.
TTTAGCAACAAGAATGTTTAAAACAACCCGTATTCTAACTCCACAATTATTAAGTAGTACATATTTTAAAAATATAATAAAATCCTTAAAATCATGTCTTTGACCACCTCGCAGATGATACATCAGTTTACAGAGCTGTTTTCATATTGTTGTGAACTTGCTTCCTTTCTTTTTCAGTTTGGAAAAGCTGAACTTCTTTGTAAAGACATAAGCATGTTTATCAAGCAACAACCAGGTTACCACATAGAAGAGTTAAGGCCATTACACATCCTACTATAACGGAGATGAAAATCTGTTTCTCCACATGGCATTAGGCATTAGGCTCTTCCAACAAATTCAGCAATCCTTCCTGAATTCTTACTTTCAAAGCTACAAAGAAAGAAAGTCTTAACACAAGAACTATTTCCTTCTTTATTGCTCACCAGGTATTCTGCGGTATAATGTCATGTAGTGCCACTTCAGGGAGATTCCTTATCTAAATTAGATACTGTAATAAATTACAAAAGCTGGGTTGCGATGGAGCAGTCACCATGAAAGGCTCAGAGCAAGTTAGAAAAATGACATCTACTTCATGGTATTTTTGCTATAGCTTTCATGAATGTATCTGGAAGAACTCTTAAAGGCTCTGTTTTCCAACTATATAGGCAAAGTTATATTTAAAGTAATCTTGTTTGTTTGTTTGTTTGTTTTCTCCATGGACGCTTGGCTCTCCTGCTTTGCTTCTTCAGCTGAGGAGCAAATACTTCCCGCAGCAACCTCAGTCCTCACAGTCATGGCAGTGACAGAGAAAGAAAAAAGAAAGGTGGGGACACTGAAAATTCTGTGCCACTCCGGAGCTCCTAAGGAGCAGGCTCCTGTCTGAGTCCTATGTACTGCTGAGGTCACAGAGAATTCAAGGCAGGTGAGTTAAGATTTAGGCTTTATACCATAATCTTGAGAAAGCCACAGCAGCTTCTCCTGAACACACACCAATAATGGAACCACTGTACAATTGCTGCTACTGCAGTGGCCCTGCATCAGGCAGAGGAAATCCCCTGTTATCTTTGTGATCTGCCTTGACTGTGCTTTATAGAACTGAAGAAGTGCAAGGCACCTTGGTAAGGCCGGGGACTTGGAACCACTGCTGTCACTTAAATCAACAGCTGAGCTCCCATTAATGTCAGCAGAAATAAGACCTGGTCTCCTGTTTCTTAACAACCTCTTCAAAATAATGGCAGCAACAAGCGTGAGATTGGGTTGACAATCATTTACATGCAAGTGTGACCTTTTTTACTCAGTGGTGACATTTCTATCCTATTAGCAAAATACTGTATTGTATTTAAGCAATAATTGCATTTTCTATGGAGACAAACGACATGTAAATCAATAAATGACGAGACTGCAGGCCAAGCACGTTATTGATTTTCTGTCATGTTCATCTCTGAGCTTAATACTGAGAAAATACAGTATATGCTATGATTTTTCACAAGTTACATCTTTTGGGGCAGACAGAAGTTTTCTGAGAATTAAGAAAGATTTTCTCCAGTTGAGAGAGAGGAGATTAAAGCAGAATGATAATTTAACAGCTGTAATTGAAGTTAACACACAGTATCTTAAAAGCAAATACTGAATAGATCAATAAAGGCCTTGTCATCTACTCAGTTGTTATGGTTGATCAAACTATGCATGCATATCATCTGTATTAAACCAGTAGTTAATGCAGCATCATGCACTGAAACAAACGGGTTTACAGAAGCCTCAGTGAGAACCATTCTTACTGCTTTTGTCCTTTGTGAGAAATTCAAATTATTCAAAATCCACTGCAATAGGATGGTGGCAAGTGGCAAACATGGAGAAGGGTCTTCCTGAAACATGAAGAGTGTGTTTCCAAATTTCCTGTGTTTTTCAGATGACAACACAAATCAGAAATTTTAATACAAAATTAAGAGAAGGGAATAATCTCCCTGTTTCCTTTTTTTTTTTTTTTTTTTTTTTAAATCAAATTCAAGGGCCAATTTCATGGGAATAGGCTGTGAGAAGGCCAGGTTTCAGAGGAACATAGCTTTAATTTAAGAACCAGGCTGTCAGTTATTAAGGATACGGTATTCTGATACTTAAATGGGAACTGTGATTTTAAACAAATTATTTTTTTAGAAAACACAAACTTCTGTTCACCATTCCTCAGATCTGTAACTGCAGAGTGAAAATGAAAAGAAGCTGGAATGGATTCTCTAATGGATACAAAATGCAATCACTACATGGTCTCTGTGAGACACGCACAAGTGGTCTGAATCTCCTAAAAACAGAGCAGTGAGTGAAGAGAAACTTCAACACACAGGCACTCAGCCTCAGATGTCCTAGAAAGATGCAAGCAATCTTAGCTAGCAAAACAACCAAGTCATCATTTGTGAATATGAGACAAGATGTTTAGCTGCTTCTCAGGGTCACAAGAAATAGTAAGTTAATTACACTCAAACTGGTATATTATTGCAGTAAAAGCACTGATTTTTTCTAGATCTCCTCCTAAATCATGAGTAAGGTCATTCACTAAGAATATTTTAATAGATAGTCTGATTTGGGATATTTTTCCCTTAAATTTATGTGTGACAGCCATGATTTAAGATTACTCTGTTTTTAAGTTCTTTACCGTGGTTTAGTAAGTTATGCAAAAGAAAAATTCTTAACAGGGTAGCCATAACATCAACAGGTGGAGATCACCTACTTTCTCCTGTATGAGGAATAATCCTGCAATATTCTCTCATGCTGACCAAACCTTTTGATAAAATATAAAAGGAGGAGAAACAGACGTTAATTTCCACCACAACAGCCAATTTTCCTTCCACTAGAA
>NW_020799117.1:14348608-14402416 GCF_003259725.1 Athene cunicularia | reverse complement strand
GGGGGGGGGGGGGGGAGAAGAGAACAAGAAGGCGTTGACTTTATTTTATTTCAACTGCACACAGCAACAAATGAAGCAGCACTGAAAACACTAGGAGTGTCAAAATTTTCAAAAGAAAGTATGTGCATTTATGTTTTAAAATGTGTATGTATCTTCATTTTTAAAGGCTTAAATGAGTAAGATGAGGTATTTCTGAGAAATGTATTTTCCAGTAACCCAAAATGATTTTCAAAATTATTCTTCTTTTCCTGAGGCAAACAAAAATGCAATTTAGGACTACTCAACAAAACTTTCTTGCTGCTTTCTCCTCTGGTAAAAATCAGCAATCTGCCATAATTTATCCACACAGATGTAATCGGTATCTCTATGGACCAGTGAAGAACACAGAACTTTCCAAAAACCTTGAGAGCAAGCCTTAGCCTGGTGGTCTCAATAAGAAAGCAGCCCATCATTTTAACACCAATGGGCTTCGGCTTCTAATCTGTTATGGGAACAAAAATGTCCTTATTTCAGATGGAGAATTCAGTCTTCAGGTCTTGGCTTGACCTTTAAATCACAAAGAACCTGAAGAAATGCCACAGATGGATAATGGTTAATGATGTTCACCAAGGCGCAGTGACATCATATTGAAAGAAACAAAGCCATACTCCTGCACTCTCCTGTTATCCTTGTTAGAAATGGAAAGTCACAAGCACTAAGCAGATGATAACATTTGTTTTAAAGGAAATGTTAATTGAAATTGGCATGCCACTGCTCACAGCTAGGAAAAGGACCCCAAGGGATCAGTAGAAAGAAAAAGGAAAAAGAAATGGTAAGAGAGTTTTGCCAGATGAGCACTGACTCCCAGCCAATGTTGGGAAGGGCTCCATGTCTGATAATCCATTTTTAACTACAGCAAGATTAACTTTGACCTGAAAAAAAAACCTTTCAAAAGCGGAGAAAGACTATTATTTGCTCTTCTAAACATGAGTGGGAGATGAAGAAAACAGTCACATAAGATCTACATTTTCTTTATTTTTTTAAAGAGATACTGGGGCCTAAAAATCCCAAAATAAGAAAAAAAGACATTATTCATTTTAATGCATGACATGTAACGCTTATCACTTAATAATATCTAAGTGCTAATGGGTTTAATTACAGCCCTCAATGGATTAGCAGGATGAAAAACTCACGAATCTGAATACCCAAATCCAAATTGTAAAAGTTTGCTTTCTCCTCCTCTTCCAATGCACACTGGATCCCTTAGAAAAAAACCAACATATTTTAACACCCGCTTTTACACAGAACACCAAACTAAACCCAATAAAGTCTCTGCTAAAAACTGTTTTTATATCATGGACCAAAGATTACTTATGGGCAAGCAGTAACCTAAACCAGCCTCACACTGTATTAGTTATTCCTTAGTAAAGCAGGAGGTTTACAGGGCTGGTGGGACCCTACAGATACTGCTATTCAGTTATAAACAATAGATTCAGGTATCAGTTACCACAGTGACTGAGCAAGCAGAGAGAGACAGAAAAATAGCAGAAAGCTCATTACAGCAGCCTGCCAAGCCTGAGCACTGGCATGCCTGCAGTCAAGAAGTGTGGTATTTTTCCCAGGGATTAAACTCCAGGGGAAAGACCTCTTGAAAGTCTGTTTTTTTTCCTATGTTCCATCTCACAGGTACCCTGAAGGCAAGCATAAGCACTGAGCCTTAAGCTGCCATTTCCCCAGGAGCTTGTTTATTGATGAACACCTAGATGTTTATCTAAGCGCTTAACACACTCCAGAATTTATGAACACCTGAATGTTTTGAGGAACTGCACTTAAGAACCCAATAAATGAAAAATCTTTCACTGAATTTTGTAGTAAGACCAATTTCAGGCAAAGGTATGAATCACTAGTCAAGGTAACTGCTTTGATCCAGCAACTATTCCCTGATACTTTGAGGAATACAGGAAGATTTCTCTCATTACAACTTGGGAGAATACTTGCTGACCTTTGGGAAATTACCTGATGGGCAGGAGTTATAGAAGACCAGTCTGCATATCCAGTTTTGTAAATATGTTTATTCACATCTCCTGCCATGAGAGAAATCAATACAACTACAACTTGAAAATGGTGTCAAAGTCACAGGCCCATGGCAGCCACTCTAGGTAGGGTTAGATCCCTTGCTGATGTAGGTGGCTTTGGCAGCTACACAATTCACGTCCTTCGAGCAGCAGGGTTCCCCCCTCCCCAATCACCGTACTGTTTTACTACTTCCAGATGCCAATACAGCAGGAATGAGTCTGACCCAAAATTCGCATTGTTCAATAGGACACATTCATCTATTTTAAACTGGCTACCAGTGAGACTTCCCTGACATTTGTTCTCTCCTTGGCTCCTCTTCACCATTTGAAGGGGAATGCAAAACACAGGTCTAGATTACGTCTTGTTCCAATGGCCATGCGTATGTAACTGAAAACTCGCTTCCCTCATTGCAAGGAAAAAAACCTTGTTACAAGAACTGGCATCTCCTAAGGTGTTCCACTGACTTCGAGCAATCACTAATGAATATGAAAGTATTGTCATTATATAAACACTCTCGCTGAAAAAAACACATGTAAAAATACATAAGTCCTGACAGAAAAATGGGAAATTAATTTACTGATAACATCAAAAATAGTTAGTTACTCTGATTATCAACATATGGTTGGGTTTTTTTTTCTTCCTTTAAGTTGATTAGTAGTTACAATATCCATTGTTTAGAGAAGATAGGACATATTTTGCTGCAGCTTTTCTCTGACCTGAATGGACTCTCTTATTTCAAATGTGAATACTCAGTGTTGTCTCTTTCTACAGTTTTTGATTCAGCAGCAGAATTATGCTTTTAAGGAAAAGGAAAGCCTAAGACCCACACAGAAAAAAAAAAAAAAAGGATGCATTAGAGCTATGGAAATAATTTATTCATACCCTAGTGTGCAAAAGCCACTCTCAGACAGATATATGCGTATGACAAAACTCTTTAGGAAATCAGCTTCTATAATAGAACATATTTAGAAAGGTAAAGCTGATAACCTATCTGAAGTACATTCAATGGGTTTCTTCCTTTAAGCTTTTATAATTACAGAATTAAATTATATGCTTTTTAATGCATTAGACACACTGAGGACATAGGACACTCAATCAGTGTTATATAGAAAGAAAAAAAGTGTGGTCTTCACAAAGGAACTCAAGAGTGGAATTGGCTTATATTGTACATACCTGCACTGAGCTTCTGTCTGAGAAATAATAATAAGAGAGAGAAACATTGCTCATGGTAAAAAGGATCACCTTTTGCAATATTAAGTCTGTGATTGTTACTTTCAAATACTACTTCTGACTATGTTTTATTTCGATTAATATTAAATTTGGCTATGTGGAGAAGTTAAATTAGTTGGACAGAAAAAAACTACCCCATCATCTTCAAAGCTGGATTCCTATAAACAGGAACCTAAGCTGTGATACAGGCACATAAATGTCAGAGCAAAAACTAAGAGGCTCCTGATACAGAATAATTAGAACCTTGGGCAGGGGACGGGTTGAGAATTCAAAAATGCTTGTGAGCTTACACAGTTTCCAAACAGATGCAGAGGTAAGGGGTTTCTATTAATCTATCTTCTAAAATGGTGGAAACTCGTTTCCCACCTGCAATTGCCTTCAGTGCTCTTTATCACTACCTTACTACCTACATTCATTTTCCTTTTTTATACATCTCTGAAGATAAACAGTAGTTACTCTAGAGTACAAAAACAATTCATCCACATAATACAATGTACAGACCTGAGTATCTTGTTGAAAGACTGAAATTATCACTCTGATCACCTTCCAGTGTATCTGGGAAAAAAAAAAAAAAAAAAAAAAAAAAAAAAAAAAAAGTACCTTTCCACAGGTCAGAACAAATATCATGTGTGCAATTCAAAAAGCCCCTTCTAAACTTGTGTTCTGAAATAAGGGGTTAACAAAACAATATTTCCGTTCAGTTTTTGGCACTTTCATTATGCCATCAATTATTATAGTGCCATCTTCTAATAGGAATTTCATCATGTATTCAAATTGGTGAGCAGAGCCATTTAGCAGCCACAACAAATTGAGCTCAGCAGGCTTTATTTCAAGAACTACAATGGTGTCAAGTGGTCAGTCCTTCATTTTTAAATTTCTGGATATATGAGATGCAAATTGCATGGTCTCTCATTCTAACAGCATCATGGCAAATAGTTACAATTATGTTCTAACCCACTCTTAACTACGGGTAAACAACATTATCAAGCTGGGGATGGGGCAGTCTGGATCACAATGAAAAGATTTATTGTATTATAGAAATTTTAAAAATTTATCTTCATTGACCACAGTCATGTCCTCCTAATCAGAAAAGAAAAAACAGAGTTTGCACCTTGATCCAGCATAGAGAAGATCAATAATTGCAGGAATCACTTTTTTTTTCCTCTTTATTTCTGCAACTGCTAGCTAGAAAAGATCAAGGCATCTACTTCATAACAAGCTCTGTGTATTTAGATTTTAATCACTACTTAATGGTGAAATGCAATGTCCTGCTACACTGAACCTGCAGTGACATCTGCCAAACAGGTATCTGTGGCTCTCTGTACAGTGAAAAGGGTGCCAGTGGTCACTGAGAACACTGAATACTAACTATCTAATGATAATCAGCGTAATTGGGGCCTCATACTCTCCACAGTTATATGGATATATCTCCCCATTTGGATCAGTGAATGCTGAAGTCTTACTGACAACTGATACTGGCCTAATGAAATTAGTGAACATACTGGCACTCTCGTCGCACCTTTATGGCTTGGAGGACACAACCAGGTCACTGGCAATTCCCAACAAGCAATGTAAAAAAATTAATTATTCAGTTCTTCAGCCAACATCTCTTTTCCAGGGGCCTCATTTAGTGATACCAAACACCTCTCAAGCTCCTTTAACTATTGATTATTTTATTTTTATTTGGAACTGTTGCATTCATACTAAACAACTTCTTCCAACATATCAGATCTTTGAAGTCCAATCTACTGTTTATACAGCAATAGTGAAGCTGACACTCCTTCCTCTACTTTCTTGGAAAAGGAAAAAAAAAAAAACCAAAAAAACCCAAACATCATTATAAATCAAGCTCCTGCTTCAATTGCAGATAGAAAACAATATTGGAATTTGCTGTAAGGGTTCAAAACATGCTTTCTGAGCTGGCCAGGTCAGTAAAATTTTAACCATGATACTCAGACTAAGAAAATGAGCATATAAAAGACAAGGTTCATGTGTCAACAAACCAAACTCATTTAAGAATATGAACAATCATGAATACTATCAGGAAATTTATTACTTTTTCTGTGTTGCACATCCATATTCTCAACCTGAAATGCATCTTGCCCTACAGCAAGCCATTCCGAAAGTCCTGATAAGATGTAAACACTCATTTCTACTACCTTTGTGCCAAGCTATTGACCCATAGCACCTTAGTTGTTCTCATTTTGACAGAATAGCTTGAGGAAGATACTGATTATAAATGCCAGATGTATTTTTCTGTTTGCACATGGGAAGCTCTTCTGTAACATGAATTGGGCTGATTTGTTGTATGTAAAATCCAACTGAATGCAAAAGAGAAGGTCAACTGATTTCATAGCAGGATACTGTAGAAGACAAGAGTGGCTAATCCTCACCCAGACCAGTCTCTGTCACATAACTTCAGCCTTATTTACACTTACTGTCACAGGAGTATTTACTTAAATTAGAAGGTTACACATCACTGGATAAAATTAAATATGTCAGTTAATGAGTTTTTAACTTCTTCTGTAGTGGTTTAATTCTGGAGTAATTTGAACGAATTCTCTCAGAATACTACCAAATAAATTACAACAGAACCTGCTTATCTCTACCTAAGTTAGCTTTTCCATTCATAGACCAGTCCTAAAACTCCAGGCTCTTGTTTCACAATGTTCTACTTAACTATAAATGCTTATTGAACAACATCAAACTAATTTCTTTCATTCTGAAGTGTACAATGCAACTTTCTAAAGACGATATTTGTTTAGCATTGGTCTCCTCCCCAATATCACATTAAAGACAAACATTAATGTTTGGGAGTCAGCCACCTCACATTTGCTGACCCACAATGTATCTTCAACAAATACTTTAATGAAGAAACAGATGTTTTTCTTTCTTCTGCAGTACCCAGCCTGGCTAATGCCCGCTCACTGAACCTCCTCACTACTGCCAGGACCCTGAGGAAGTGCTCTGCAACACTGCTAGTTCAGGCAACATCAACATGAAACTCAATCCCAACTTTACACTGGATAAATTACAAGTGATGGAAAGAATTTCAATAGGTTGCCCAAGGGAAGCAGAATATTTATTTCAACAATGCTCCAATTTCTAAATAGTCCTAACTAAGCTAGTTGTCAACACAGTAAGATTACACTGCTGGTTCATTGCTATTCTAGCAGATGGTGAGGACTTGTAAAAGCAGAATGCACTGCCACTTTGCTGTTCTAAAAAATTAAAAGTGAAGTCTTGAAAAGTTAATTCAATCAACAGCACGAACAACAGAAATGTGAAGTTTAGTCCTTTGATAAATACACACACACACACACATATATATATATAATTTTATGACCACTTATGCCATCTTCTGAGAAGTGCAGAGCCAGGAAAAAGATTTTCAGAGAAGATTTTGGATTTTGTTTTTATACATAATTTAGATATTCAGTCAGACTTCATTTATCATTTTGATATTAAGTCATTATAGCTGCAAATGTCTTCAACTACTGGCATGGCACTCAAAAGCTCCAGAAAAGACTTCCAACAAAACCATGAAATGAATTGTAAACACCTAATTACGTATGATAGCTAGCCTTGCGTGTAACAGAGTGGTCTTTGGATGTGTTACATTATTATAGCTCTCTGTTGAATAATTTTTTTAGGAATAAAAGAATATTTTACTCCCTGGCCTAAATCCCCAAAATATCAAAAGACAACAATGCTAAATGACATACTTCAGACCTCATCTCTTGCTGTCTTCATATCATAAACAGGTTATTTCCAGCCTTTAATCCACAAATTGTTCCTCTATGGCCAGAACAATTGCAATATACTCGCTGACACTTAACTAAGCATGATTTCTCACTGACACATAGACTACAGCTATTTTTCTTACAATTACTGCATTTCTTACAATGTCTGCACATCATACAACAACATCCAAAATGTTTTGTTGTCCACATGGATTTAGACTGACACTCCTGGTGAAACAGGCAATTATTATCTCCATTTTACAGGTGAGGCAGAAGGATGATGAGTCTGGTTTTGGTTTGGTTTGGGGTTTTTATAAAGGCATTTGGATGCCTGTCTGCTCCACAGTACAATAGTAAGCGCTTCATTAAACACTCCTATTTTCACAAGCAAGTTTAAAACACTTTGAATCAAGGCAGATGTTCCTTAACTAAGATGCTTCTGGAAATAGAATTTATGCCTCAGAGCACTACACAGATCCACACATTGAAATATGACCTATGGGAGTACCAGAAGGTCACCCAGGAAGTCCTGAGTGGAACAGGAAAGTGAACCACAGCTCTATCAGTCTGCACTCAGACTGGTGAGACAGCCTCTCTGCCTTGTCTCATCTCCAACCACTAAATTCTCAGGCCCTTCTTTCCCTTTATCTTCTCCCCTCTCTTACCCTCTCCTGCTCCAAAACTTCCCACTTAACTTTCAAGTATCTTGCCTTTGCTAAACATTTTAACAAAGCCTCAGTTAACTCCCTGTCATGGTTTAAACCCGGCCAGCAGCCAAAACCCATGCAGCCACTCACTCATCCTCCCCCACCCAGGGATAAGGCAGACTTGTAGGTTGAGACAAAAACAGCTTAATAATTGAAATAAAACAATAACAGAAAGTACAAACGGGTAACGTACAATGTGATTTCTCATCACCCACCAACTGGTACCCAGCCCATTCCCAGCTAGTGATGCCAAAAAAACAAGATCCTGAAACTGCAACCCCTGAAGTGAGAGAGATCCCCCTCCTTCCCAGCCAACCCTCCTCCATATACTGAGCATGACGTTCCATGACAGGGAATATTCCATTGGCTAATTTGGGTCTGGTGCTTCAGCTGTGCCCCCTCCCAGCTTCCTGTGCACCTGCACACGGGCAGGACAGGGGCAGTTGGAGAGTCCTTGATCTCTTAGCAGCAACTGAAAACATCAGTGTATTATCTACATTCTTCTCATACCAAATCCCATACTGAATTGAAAACATAGCTACTAAGAAGAAAAATTAACTTTCCCGGCTGAAACCAAGACACTCCTTTATCATACCTTTTCATCATCATTTATCTTTCTGTAGTCCAAATGTCCTGTGGAACTTGCTCAGGATTCCTTTGCGTTTATACAGCACCTAGAAAACATCTCACTGATCCACTTCGGGGTTTCTTTGGTTATTACAGAGATCAAAGTAACAGCAAAAGGACTGAGGATGAACAAGGAATAAAACACACCGATAAGAATTACATCATACTGTCTAGAACCTTTGAACTCAATGCAATAACTGATTGGGGTTATGTTTCTTCATTGGCTTATTTAATGAGGAAGGAAATCAAAATTTTTCTCCCCAATGCACATGACAACACTTTATTGAATGTCCAAGCTAAAACTCTACTGAAGTAGAAAATGGGGATAGGAAAGAAGCTTTAAGTTTGCTTATACAGTGAGGGAGGTTTATCGAGATTTACAGATAAATTGCCTGGAAGACTGCTGAGGTGTGGTATGAAACCATACAAATATCCAATTAGCATGTTAAAAACTGGTAATTTTGATTGATGCTACTATTTGGGCCCCATTTAAAAACCTGCACAGATTTGCCAGTCTTTTTGGGTTGTAAATATCCATCCTTGTTATATACGTTACCCTACTGGCACAAGATTGTCTTTAGCTACTGTTCCTGCTTTGTTCTGTATTTCCTCCCTCTACTTCAGTTCTGAAACTTTTCTCTTGCACTACCTGGCAGAATTAATCCCAAATGAACAGAGCAAGTGTTGTCACTACAAGGCCAAGTACCTTCCTCTGCGATAATATGACTGACCTAATTCCATGCAGTCGAGCTCCATCCACTAATAGCAGCCTAAACCCAAAGCAGCAACTTATGCTTTATATTTTAGCATACAAAGAAGGCAAAAAATAGTGGAGCAGGTGGTTCACAGATGGCTTGAGATATACACACCAGGACTTTCTCATACACTATCCCTAGTTCTTAACTTTTGCTCATCATGTAGAGGTTCACCTGTGCAAAGGGAGTGACCAGAACAATGGCAAGCTGAGAATCTATGGGAACCCACTGCTGAAAGCGGGAACAACCATCCTGGTGTTTCTACACTACCTTTCAGCCCAGATAAATTTACTGGGTGCATTTAAATTTACTGGGTCCATCCTAGTTTATAGCTAAGTGCCATGCAGCTATCTAATATTGCAGAGCAATAACACACAAGAGTTTAAGAGGGGAACTAATAATGAGCATCACATTCAAATGAAACTTTCAGAGTCTTTAACCACAAGAATGTAACTACAATGATTGGATTTTGTCCAGAACATAGAGGATACCAAGAAGTACCAGGGGATAGTTAATGTGCATGACATTGTCTAGAGAATGATGATTTTTCCTCAAGGCCCCTTAAGCATAGGTGATTATTTTAACAAAGTGTTAACACTAACAATCTTCTAAAGACACTTATAAATAGATATTTATATACATATTTGATGCGTTAGATCTTATATTTTTATGTTAATTTCCTTTTGATAGCATAACTTCTCTTGAGATATCAGAAATGTCAGAATCCTTTTATTTTAAATAGTTTATAACATGAAAAAAAAAATTAAATGGAAATCATATGTCCATTTAACTTGGAATAGTCAAAATACCTCCTCCAAACCTTTTCACTTCTTGACATGAATTATTCTGCAGTTTTTATTGGACATATAAACATGGTATTATTGAGAGTGGATTACATAAGGCACAAGGGAAGGGAGAAATATGCAGAAGTTCCATCATTAGAAAGAGAAACAAACCTCAAAAAGTTTCAAAAGGAAAAAAGTGTGAGCTACAGTAGCTCACAAAATAGATAATACAGCTCACCACCTCCGCAAAAAACAACATGCCTACCTCAGTAACTATTTTATAATTTTTTTTCCCCAAAAAAACAGGCACATCTAGACTACGTTTGAATGTCTGACTCAGATCTATTGGTAGCATTCATGTTATGTATTCAGAAGGGAAACTATCCCCAAGGGAAAATACGGACAGGTGTGCTCCTCACTGAAAATATAGTAAAGTTGTTTCATTGACTCTGCTTCTGATTTTTTGCACAGCTTATGCATAAACTAAACAATTATGAGTGTACCTGTAAAGCAGGTGTTTACAGTGATGCAACCACCCAAAAGGGATGACTATTTGCTTTTTATTGCTGTTAGTAAAAGTTAGGCACTCAGATCCCATGGATGGGTTCCAGAATCAGAGCCAGAATATACAGTGAGAATGAATAAATGAATTACAAGAATTCAGCAGCTGAACTTTTGCCTGTCCTTCTCCACCCTTCTGTCTATATTGCTAGGTTAAGGAATTAAAGCATTAATTAATATGTATATCTACAATATAACCTCCACCTTGAACACTGTCATACCTTGGTCATCTGTGTAACTTTGCTCATATTACTGGACAGACCTGACAGAAAGCTCCCTAACCTCAAGTATACAATATCGAGTAAGTCTACCTCAGAGCAGCACCCTACTGCTTCCCAGCACACCTGCTCTCAGTGCTTCACTGCCCAGAGAATCATCGCCACCTGCACTGACCCCACATCTCTCTCACACACATGCCTTCCCAGAATCTCTATGGCGTTGCTATCAGCAATGTTTAGGCAAGTAAAAGTTTTCCACAGAGATGACAAGATTTCCTAAATTGAGAGAGAGGCTGTAACAGAAAATCCACATCACTCAGAAAAAGTAAAACCAGCACGTTTGTGTCTAAACCAGACTCATATGAGAACCAGGATGTGGGTCTGTATGTAGAACCAGATACTCACAGCTGCATTTGCTGGTGGGTATGGTATAATTTCATCACCTACTTCAAATACCCTCAAAAGTATTTTGCATGTAAATATTCATAAGGTGCAAATTAGTGGTTTCACAGCTCTCTTCTCTTTATTTTCCTGCTACAAGCTGCTATAATAAAACCTCACTTCACAGAATGCCAGTTAAATATAAGCAAGGTCTCTCCCTTGATCTATGCTCATGCGTATCACCTCTCCAGATTATTTAAAATACTGATTATTCAAATGTTTCTGATGGCTCTGAAGCATGACATGCACATGTTGGTACTGATTTTCAGTTAGAGAAAATAATTGGAAATCTCAGAATATTTCTGAAAAAAAAGGCTGAGAGAATAACTCAGTGGCTGGTTCAAATTTTGCAGAGTTAACAAAGGTATCACACTTACCAGGTCCTTCTTGAAAAAGCTTATCTTAACAGTGTGAGCTTCAGACAACACCCTTGTAACAAATCATATTTGTTTTACACAATGAGAAGTGTAGCATGGAAATCTTCAGTGTGCTGTGCAGGAACAAAACAGTCTCAAAAAAAAAAAAAAAAAAAAAAAAAAATCCCTCTACCTTTTAAGCAAGGTGCCTAAAAGAAACAGCTACGAAGATAATATAAAATATATGGGTCTGGTACAGAGTCCTGACTCCCATAAAACCCCTGTATTTGAAAACACTAAATCCTAGTCCCAACTTTAACTTTCTTAAACTACATTTGACTGAAGTACTAGGGCTCATTAACTCAATGACACCAGAAAACTTACACAGAACAGACCACACTGTAAGGAAAATCCCTCCTGATCTCAGTACTAAAGAAACATCACCTTTGGCTACCACTGCTGATGAAGCCACGTGTACAGATCATCCTAAATTTGGACTCATATGAAGACCATACACAAAATATCATCACAAAGGCAGAGCATATGCTTTTAATAAATTCTAGTAAATTATAAGAAAAAAAGTTACTTTTCAATTAAAAAAAAACCCAACCAACTCTTTAAGTCCCAGACTCCTAAATTAATAATATTTACATATTTAATCTGGACACCAAAGGAGAAAAGTCTACTTTGCAGCCAAGCTTCTCATGCTGACACATGCTGCAGACCCTACACAGCCCTCAGACAACACTTCGTAACATCGCAACTGCAGAGAGGATGGAGGACAGCACTGAGGGAAACTCCTTTGATGCTACTGCCTCAGACCACAGGATGTTCTAGGGGGGTTATTTTCTTTTGATTTACATGCACTAGGAGACCAGCAGCAGCCATGGAATATTTGCCTGTTTTCCTCTGTTTTCCTTTCTTCTCGTCCTCAGCATGAATTTTCTCCATCACTTAATGTCATTACCAGAGAAAAGTTAAACTTTGACACCAGCTCCAGGCAGACATAAAGAACCCCTTCAACAATTTCCCTGAAAACTCCATCTGTCTGATTCACTTTTCCATGAACCTGAAGATAGGTATTCTTTCCTATGAGTGCAGATGATGCTATATTTCCGTGTTCAAACTATTTTCCCCCAATTTCAGACCCAATGCTTGCACAAACAAATTCAATTTGCCGTACTGTTTTATTTCACTAGCTTTAACAATGGAGCTAAGTAGAAATGTCATCAATGTTTGAATGATTGTTGGATATTATTTATCTGATACAGAATGAGCACTGAATGAATTGGCAAATTAATCAGCAAATTATATTACCTTGAATAGATTTAAGCTACTCCATGTGAAACTATAGCTTATTTGAACACTGGGTACATGTACAAAACCTACACAGTACAAAGTACAAAGCATCAGGAATAATCATTATGAAAACATTAATGGATAATAGGAACAAGGTGGATGCTGGAGATGTTGCTGACATTTCGTATTAAAGCCAGAAATTGTTATGAAATTGAGCTGAAACATGCTATAACAGGGAGGAAAAGGTGGTCATCAATAAATTTCATTTATTTGAGTACTCCATTATTGACATTTTGTAAAATTAGAAATCATGAGATTGTTGCCTTCCACAAATTTAACTAGGAGTAGGATCATCTAATAGCATACTGAGAGAAGGCAACCAGCTGGAATTGCACAGTGAGTGGAGCATTTTCTCATTTAAGTTTAAAATATTCTATGCGAATTCATTCTTCCCCTCTTACAAAAGAGATTTAGGAACATGCACTTCAGTGACACCCATAAGCAGCACTGTCTTTCAGCCCCTTGTGCTAGGGCAATGCCTGAGACAGAGGGCACAGGAGGATGAATGCCCTGAACAGCGTGAAGATGGGGAACTGAAAAGTCAGGAAAAGGCTTGGAAAGAACCCCCTGGTACTCAGCTCCCTTTGCTACTGTCTTCTCCAAACACTCTGACGGCAGGAGCGGACTATCATAGCTGATCATTAAAATTGTCACCCTCTATCACATGGAAAGCAAAGCAGTAGTCAACCTTCCATAGTCGGGCTTCCCTTTTATTGATTTTTAGACAGGCAGACAAATAAAGCACAGTTCAGTGCATTTTTGACCCATTAGCCAAAGCACTGGATAGGGTTCCTAATTGCTCATTTATTAAATACATTTTATGTTTGTTTCTATCAGTAGAATATCCAAGAAAACATTGCTATCTACACAAAAGACTTCATTATTCAAATGCATGTTCTGAATAGTTTTCCAGCCTCTATAATTTCCTTATTTGCAGCATTCTGTATTCAAGACATTTCCAGTATCCAAATGTTACATTTCATCGTGCTTTATCTATTCCCAATAGAACCATCACAACTTATAATAAGTAACTCTGAATGGCAGATTTCTGAGGCAAACACACGATTTATGATTTAGCTGTAAAAAGACCTCTTAGATTTAACATTCAAAGTACTGTCAAACACTCTTGTAAGTCAATGCATATTCTGTCTGAATATGGTAAGAGACGAAAACGGTACAAATAAGTCAGATTTTTTTAGACAAGTTGTAACCATTCCCTTAGAGTTTCTGGGTATTTATTGCAATAAAGAAACTAAGAGTTTAGTTGAAGGCAGTGACAGATACGAAGGGTTCACTGTCCTCAGGGTGCACATTTGTTTTTTCCTACAAAAATAATCTTGTGGGCCAAATCACAATATTCTCAATAGAATATGTTCTTGTTCTAAGTGACAAAATTAATTTGATTGGGATTGTTCATGCTAAAATGGCTGAAAACTAAACATACCAAGGCATTTCTTTAATTTCTGGGAGGATTATTCATCCAGGTATGAGGTAACTGGTTTGTGTCCACATGTCATCCTCATCCCCACTGCTTTACCTATAGAAGACTCATAGCCACAAATACAGTCACTTCAATCACACTGCTGCTTCAGTGTGCAAAATTCAACCAATATCCTTGCAGGTAAAATTGGCTCAGTAACATTACAGCACATTACAGCATCATTACGTATTTTATCTTTACATACATACCCTGATAGGACACTGAACTTGCACCTGCCTCTATCCCAGAAATATGTGCATAAGTGTTTCCATCCACAAACTTTATATTTGGGGCTTTTTATTTCCCCTTCTCACATGATGAATAGCTTCATGTATCACAATTAACTCTTTCATTCTTCCTGTATAGAATATACAACCATATTTATACCCATAAGTTGCACAGAGGACTACATGGATATATCGTATATATTTCTATATACTCATAAACACACACATACAGAACAAGTGTACAAATTAGAATTTTTCTGTGTATTATAATATTCTGATGGCATTCACTGTTGACCACATACTAAACTGTGGTCCTATTTAAATAATTTCTCAAAGAGTCACTTATAAAATTTAATATTGATCTAGAGAGGCTAATTCACCACAGTTATTCTGTGTAGGGGAAATAAGAAACTCTTCAGCTTAATGTACGTTAGCAAATCTTTTTTGTGGCTGATATTAGTAATTTTTCATGCTAGGCTTGTTTTATAGTTTTGCATTTTAGCTTATGACACAGGTAAACAAATAAAATATATAGGCAGAACTGTATATACTGAGCCATTTAATCACGACCCTGCCAGGCTGGCGCTCGAATCACCAACTACCCAAGAGCAGAAACGGAAAGCAGAGCTGTTCATCAGCACAGCTACAAGAAGCCCAAACTCTCTCAGACTTCAGACTGGTTTTGCATCAGGACCATGCTATGCTTTGGTACATCAGATTTTATTAACATGCCTTACACTTCTTCAGAAAGCTCGTCTAATTCTAGCCTTTTCTTGACACCATCAGAACTTGAACCATCTTTTAGGACAAAGTAATCACAAAAAGCGTTTTCACCCCTAAATTGTAAAAGAGTCTGCAGAAAATTAGCTGCAAAGGAAACAGGAGGCTTTTGTGGCAAAGCTGAAAGCTTATGAAAAATAAATTACAGAAGAAACATCTTTAATAGACATGCTTAATGTTTTTATTGGTGAGAATGCAAAAGTGGTTGCCAATTCAAGTTTGCATCCAAATTGTCAAACATAATTGCTTGTATATGTAACATAATAAAAATCTTCATTGTAAAAGTCTTAAGAACACTAAGTAATATAACACTGGCTTCTACAGCATTAAAAACAAATAATAGACTTGTGTCAAGTTATTGTATTTAGAGAAATGCAGAAAACCCATTAGATTTCATCAGAGACAGACAAATTGTTAAATGGTTTTTGCTGCTTTGATCTGCACAAAAGATACAAATCATTCCTTGGGAACATTTTCAATTCAAACTTGCCTCCTTAAAATATGCTTTTCAAACTGCGCATTAAAATAAAAGCTATATTCAAATGCAAACACTCAACTAATAACTTCTCCATGTTGATAATTGTATTAATAGGGTAGCAATCCGTGCATCTGTGATATTGTTGTGACCTCTTCAGCTGAAAGCAACTTCTAATAGGCACTCTGAAAATTCAAGAGTCATTGACATGAGTGCAAGAATGTTCTATTTACAAAGAAACGTGTTCAGCTGGTAAACAGGAAAAAAAGAATTCAAGATAATCTGAAAGATGAAGCAAACAAACTGGCATCAATTGAGGCATAAGAAGAAAATGGAGTAGCAAAACCAGTTGAAATGCCTCTTCTGCTGCCACAACCATCTGATGTCAGTGACTAGCTGGTGTGCACGAAGCTCTACCCGGTGATGGGTGAGGAGCTGAGCGAGAGCCTGTGGGTCAGGATTAAAGGGATGGGAGGGGCAGGAGACGTTATAGTGGGGCTTTGCTACAGGCCACCTGACCACGAATACGGAGTGGATGAGGTCCTCAAGAGATAGACAGGAGCAGCCTCACGTTCAGAAGGCATGGTCCACATGGGGGACCTCAGCCCCCCAATATCTGCCAGAGGGACAACACTGCAATCCAGGAGGTGCCTGCTCAGCAATCCAGGAGGTGCCTGGAACACACTGACGATAACCTCCTTCTCCAAGTGACAGAGGAGCTGACGAGGAGAGGTGCTGTGCTGGACCTTGTTCTCAACAACAAGGAGGGGCTGGTGAGGAGCGGGGAGCTCAAGGGCAGCCTTGACTGCAGTGACCATGAAATGGGGCAGTTCAAGATCTGTAGGGCAGCAAGGATGGCACACAGCAAGCTCGCTGCCCTGGAATTCAGGAGGACAGACAGACTTTGGCCTCTTCAAGGATCGGCTTGGTAGAGTAATATGAGATAAAGCCCTGGAGGGAAGAGGGGCCCAAGAAAGCTGGTTGATACTGAAGGATCACCTCCTCCAAGCTCAGGAGTGATGCAGGGAGAAATGCCAGGAGGCCTGCATGGATGAACAACTTGATCAGGGAGTGTAGTGCTAGGATGAGGGGTTTTAAACTGAGAGGGTAGATTTAGATTAGATATAAGCAAGAAATTCTTCCCTGTGAGGGTGGTGAGGCCCTGGCACAGGCTGCCCAGAGAAACTGTGGCTGCCCCCTCCCTGGCAGGGTTCAAGGCCAGGTTGGACGGGGCTGTGAGCAACCTGGGCTGGTGGGAGGTGTCCCTGCCCATGGCAGGGGGGTGGAACTAGGTGATCTTTAAGGTCCCTTCCAACCCAAACCATTCTGTGATTCTATGATTCCTTAAGAAGAGTGTGTTTCTTTCAAATGCTTTTATTCTAACCCTAGCACATCTGAAAATTTACCAAGGGCATATTCTATTTCCAAGAGAAAAATCAGACAGGTAAAACCAAAACTAAAAACCTCCCACAGTTTTATTGGAAAAAAAAAAAACAAACCAACCTCTGAAAGGTAATGTTACTGTTTATGGAAGATGACTAAGTGAAAAACATGTTAGGAAGTGATAAGCTTATGGTGGAGATTCAAGCATATTAAATCTAAGCTTTACCAAGGCAACATTCCCTTTGACAACCTCAGGAAAAAGGAGCATGAGGAAACTTTTGTAGTAAGATATGGAAGATGTCCTGACTCTATACTTACCCACAATCTAGAAATCAGCACAAAGAACAATGGATAAAAATAGAAGATTTTTTTTCTCTTTTTAAACTGAAAGAAAACACTGCTGAAGCAGCAGTCAGAAGGGAATGGATAACCTCATACTTCATCATATTTTGAAAATACAGCCTTAGTTAAGTATTTCATATATGAAGAATAAGGAGTTCAAGATCTATTTTTCTAGAGAGTTAATGTGAATGTTAGCCTTTGTGTCCTCGAAGTAGTAAACAGAATAATCCATTCATCATAAAAACAAATAATGTCTTCATGGCACACAGGAGCTACGACATCATTTTGAGAAGAAAGTAAGTGCTATGCCACTCCAAGTGTCCTCAATAGTTAGTCTTTGAACTCATACTACCTAAGGTTTAAGAAAGTAACTTGCTTTACTCAGGCAGCTGGTCCCCTTCATTGCATGGGCAGCAAATCCAGGAGAGTTACATCAGACTACCAGCAGTGTCAGTGCAAGAACTCACTTCTGTCTAGACTGCCCCTACTCCTTTTTCTTTGCTATGGTAAAGGCATTAAGAAACAATCAGGTAACTAAATGTTACCAAAATGACATGCTCATAGAGAAAGTAGCCACTCCCAGTTAAGAATGAACTGGTGACTACAGCACTACTTGTTCACTAAACAGTGCCCCCTGATGAGCTTTCTCTTAAATCCTGATCTGATACCAGCTTCCACATGGAAACCTAAATTAAGGCACAATTCAAGAAAACTTGCAACAAGTAGTAAGAAGGAGCAGTTGGGGTTTTTATTATAAAAAGATATAAATAGAACAGAAATGAGATGCATATGAGATTGCCTTCTGGACACTATGTAGCTATTATCCAGCAGTAATTTACTTCAGGCTTCACAGTAATAAGTTTAAATGCATGAGTTGATACACTCAGAGTTTGAAGATCACCTCCAACTTGCACTTGTTAATGTTCCCTTTAATTTTCTGTAATCAAATCTTTAGTTAGAAACTGTTGATATTGCTATAAACTTGCAATCTGAGGACTCACTCAATAAGACACTATTGCTTCATGTCAAGCCTGCAAATAACACAGGTAAGATGTGTTGACAGTGCTTAAAATTGGGAACTCTAAGGCTGAGGAGCAGAGACACTGTGTGCCTCTTGCATTTAGGAGGCAGACTCCCCTTCAGACTGTCCCTAGAGCAAACGTGACTAGGAGCTGGTCCTTCGCAGTACATACAGAGACAATCCCACAAGAGTCTGTATCATTATCAGTTTATGACTTGCTTATATGTATTACCATTATTCTTAGAAAGAGCTTATCTTCGCTCCCCTCTGTGCCAGCTATTATCATCGAAGTTTAACAGCTCAGCTCATCTCCTGTGCCTGGATTTGATTTCCTACTTCCTTAAACTGCTGCTATCTTCCCTCCAAGGGAAGGGGGGTTGGGGGGGGAATCAATGTAAGATGGAGGTTTCAAGCAGGGTTTCACAGTATCTCAAGGGTCAAATTGGACAGGGAAGGGCGTGCAGATGGAAGATAGGAGGATTCATACAGATAGGGGATCAGCTGTACCCCATCATGGAACCTTTAGCCAAGGTACTGCACTCTGAACTGAGCAGGCAGCCTGAATTTGAAACCTCTGTGGCTGTTTCCATTTACAATTGCACACCTTGAACATTATCACACATGTGACAAAAACTGAAAGAAGCTACAAAACTGTTCCCTGACCCCTAATTCCTAACCTTCAAATGAAAACCCTAAGCACTGCCATTCTGCCTCCCACCACAGGCCTCTCTACTGGTACACTTGCCCCATCACTGTTACTCCAAGCAATAGGAGAAACATTTATTTCCCTTAGCCAGTCTCACCCAGGCAGATCTCAAAAGCCTGAGTTTTCTCCATACCAATCCTCACCCAAATGTCACCTTAGCTGGCCTCCTCTATCCCCACTAGAGTAAGTCCTCTCCTTAAGTTTTACAGTTTAAATATTTGCATGAAGATACTGTCTTCTCTTAACATTAATAACTTCTATTCTCAGCCTGTATTTATTACACTTTCCTCATTAGTCAGCCCTGGTGATTTGTGTGTCCTAGATCTGAATGAAACCCAATAACTTTTTATGAGCAAAAGAATTCTAAAGCTTAAAGCATATTTAAAGCCATAAAATCTACCAAAATATATTTCCCATGAATGGCAACCTCCTGAAAACTGGCCATGGTAACCAACTTCATCTGCTCAAAATGCTTCTTTGGCCAAAAACTGACCAAGCGCAGGAAGGTTTTTTTCCGTGTTATTTAAATTCCAGTGCCTTGTCTACAGTGCTCTTCAAAAAACAGTTTCAATTGCTATACCTCCAGATGATTTCACCACAAAGCTGCAGAACGAAGCATCAGAAAAACTGCTTCTACACATATTGGGATAAGAGGTGAGAGCTATATAAAGTTTCAGGAAACACCATGTTATTTCTTAGAACGGCTCAGCTAAACAAGGTGGAAAACCAGTCACTTCCCTGGGCTGGTTGCTCAGCTGAGAGCAGGGCTATGTCCTTGGCTTCAGCAACTCACACAACATGTTTCTCACAGCAAAGTTTTTTGTGGGAAGTCTTTTAGATTTCAAGACTACACATAAATACTTCAAGTCCATCCTTCCTTTGCTCAGCAGAGACAACTGTACCTTCTAACTAAAATATGATACAGTAGTATCTAGTTATAAATAGCACGGTATGTATGTATGCTAATAATGCTATACTTCCATTATGGTCAAAATAAACAAGTACTATATCAAAAGGAGGATTTTTCACTCTTCTAATAAGAAAAAGAATGTTATGAACTTCACATTTTGAATTAGAAGAATATGACATCATTACCATCAGTTAAATATGTAGTTAACATGTTTTAAATTAAATAAACACTTGAAAAGCTGGAAGAAAATCGATGGTGTTTACCCAGATAAATACACATGCAGTACACAAGGAAATGGCATGTGTGCAGAGAAGAGCTGGGGCATACCCTACCTAAAAGGTTTTAGGGCATTAGGAGAAAGTAAAGACCAGCAATCTATTCTCCATCAGCCAGTCACAGGCTTGGCAAGTACCCTCCTTCATTTTGTTGTTAAATAATGCTCTAGAGAACTGTGGATAGAAGACACATACAAAATCAAGATTTTAACTGGAACAGACAAAGAAATAATGAAAATGAACTCAGACACTTAGAAAGCAGAATTGAAAAGACAGGGAAATGAAATGGGAAAAGGAAATTCAAAACTATTGTGCTGCGCACCTTTGAATAACTAAGCATTTAAGTGCTATCCTGATTAACAGAAACTTCATTAATCTTTCCTGACAGGTTACTCGTGAGAAACAAAACTGTGACAATATTTCTGCTACTAAAGGAAAATTCCATAAACAGAAAGGGCTGCATCTGAACAAATATGGTAAAACCCAACAAGAACACAATGAAACTGCTTTAAGCAATTGTAATCATAAATATCTCTCCTGCAACATTATTTTCTCCCCCAGTGCCAAGCTTTATGGGGCATATCAAATGGAGCACTGTTGCAATGGAATTGACCCTAGCAGAGCTGGTGTGAAACTTCATAGGGTCTGACCCTCAATACATGTCTGTTTTTTTTTCTTTTAAAAAATATTCTTCTCCCCCATAATTCAGGTGCTTTTCCAAAATTAGAAAAGCAAAGAGTTTTCATTTCTTTTCAACCAGAAAAGAAACCTACTTGTATTCTGGAATGATTTTTCTACCTTTCCACTTAGACTTCCCTTAGGGTAGCATCTCCAAGACTGGGCTACGGTAGCAGCAGGGGGGAGCAGGAGGAAACCTTGACACGTAGCAGTCTGAGAAAGACACTGTCTCTCAATCTTCCTCCTCCTCCATAAAACAGATCAGACGCTTTTAAAGGCAAATCCCTCAGCTTGCTCTGAACACCTGAGCTTCTCCTTGAACTTGCCACCAGTGGGAAAGGAGAAATGGATGAAATGGAGAAAAAGAAAATGTGGGTCAGAAAACAAGGCCAAAACCAGTTTTATGTCCCCTTCTCCTGTGCCAAAGAAACAATCTGACTGTAAAACACTGAAATAACAAGTTGGCTCTACAGTTAGGTCAAAGGGTGTCCTGCATTTAATTCTGTATCAGAGGCAAATTCCCTCTGGATGAACCACTCTCTGCACCTGCCATAAATGAAAAGTAGAGCTGGCCTCTCCCTTATGCAGCAAAGGGACAAAAAATAAAGAATTTCCTTCATGGGAATGCAGACAATGTTTATTTATTCACAGCAATACTGTTTTGGCTAAGAGCTTATCAGCTTTCTTGCTTCTCCTCCCATTTCAGGAAAGCTTGCTTTCTTGCCATAGAGCTAATAGACTCCCCCATCAGAAAGACATGGGCTGCCTCACCAGAAACTAGAGGAGAAGGGAGAGTGTAGAGTCCTGCACAGAGGCAAGAGGAGCAGAGATGCTGTCAGAAATGAGCCCCTTTTCAGGTTTTTGAGGCATTGGGAACAAGCACAAAGGTGATTTCTCATTTTTGTTGTTCCAGTTAGAGTATTCTTCCCTTCTGAGCTTCAAGCCACCTCTTGGTTTTATTAGATAGACCTATTTTCCTGTCATGGTTTAACCCTAGCCAGAAACTAAGCACCATACAGCCATTCACTCACTCTCCCCCCTCCCAATAGGACAGGGAGGAGACTCAGGAGAAAAAAAACCCAAAACCTCACAGGTTGAAATAAGGACAGTTTAATAAAATATAATAACGACAACAATAATAAAATATAATAATAGTAATGAAAAGGAAGGTAACAAAAAAGAGAGAGAAATAAACCCCAAGGCAGACAAGTGATGCACCGTGCAATTGTTCACCGCCCACTGACAATGCCCAGCGAGTCCCTGAGCAGTGATTGGCCCCTCCCAGCCAACTGCCCCCAGTTTCCACACTGAGCATGACATCCTATGGGATGGAATAGCCCTGCGGCTACTTCGGGTCAGCTGTCCTGGCCATGCTCCCTCCCAGCTTCTTGTGCACCTCCTTGATGGCAGAGCATGGGAAAATGACAAGTCCTTCACTGAGGATAAGCACTACTTGGCACCAGCTAAAACATCAGTGTGTTAGCAACATCATTCACATGCTAAATCCAAACCACAGCACTGTACCAGCTACTAGGAAGGAAATTTCCAGCTGAAACCAGGACACTTCCACAGTGTGCGCCTCAGAGAATGTAAATTTATTACCCACAGCCCATAACAAGGTGACAGGATCTTCTGTTCTGGGAAGGAGAAACCTTATCAATGTCCTATTTTCAGGCCTGCATTTAGTAGTGACTGCACATGGAACATATTTCTGTCCCTTTCCACCTCATGACCTCTAAAACTAGTAACAAGTAACAGGTTTTCTGCAGGAACCAACTAATGCCCTCTCTCCCTAAAAACAAGTTTCTTTTTCTTTCTCCAGATCTAACTTCCATCTTAGGAGATAAATCCTCCATTTCAGAAGACCACACCTGAGACAGTATGGCAAAAGTCCAGTTTTCCCATGCTTGTCCTTCATGAATTATAAATATACACAATTTATATTAGAGTTTTAAATGCAATAGCAATTTCAACTATCTATCCTATAGATTTTTACACGTCATGCCAAAATCCAAAAAACATGGAGGAGGAGGAGGATATGGTTTTTCCCTTATATTGGGCACAAAACCCAATAGTGAGAGCTTCTGAAGACTACTGGGAGGGAAAAAAAGCTTTGATTTTTTTTTTTTTTTAAGAAAAAAGGCAACAAACCTTCAGATTGAGATCCTGTATAACCATGGCCCACAGAGAGAGGAATGAATAGCTGCAGGCACCCACCCATTGCTGTGTTCTTGGGAGATTAACATTTTATTATAACTGCTTCATCAGGAGTGGGGTATACCTATGAACACAGCACTTTCAATTAGCAGGTCATGGTGTCTGTGTCTCAAGTGAGAATACACTAAAAAAATCCTGAATCTCTTAATACATACAGATGTACCTGAACAAAATACAGGTTCTCCCCCTTAACAGTATAGATTTTTAGTTTGTATATAACAAGGTCAACATCATGTGCATTGTTTTAGGAGAAAAAGAATCTAATTAGAACAGATTTTTAATTGAATTAAGTATGAGGCAGAGCAGTTCATTTAATTTGATAAATGTAACAATAGAGAGCTCCAAATATCAGATCTTTGTAACAAGAGCGTTTACATTCACCCCTCACATTAGCAGCTGGAAGACAAATCAATCACAAATTGAGAAACACTTGAGCAGGCTGACTCCAGGAAACCGAGGGCAGTGGCACCAATACACATTACATGTTCTGCAAGGTTAAACTAATGTGAAGTAAATTCCTCAAGTTATGTAAATAAATTATAGTAATGCTGTCTGACAGCTTGTATTAAATAAGATTAATTCAGCAAGCATAAAATATGCAGGAGACTTATTCCACCCATGTATGTCCATGCATCTTATGGCACACCAGGCAAAACTTCACACCCAAAGGAGGTCCTGCACTCTGAAAGCCCACAGAAGCAAGTCCAATACCTGGCTGTTCAGCAGCAGCAGGGCTCTTTGATGGCTCTGTAAAAGCTCATTTCTGCGACTCAGCCCGTCTGATTACATCCTGGGGACACAGTGCATGCCCGCAACACTCACTCAGAGCTGACACACTGACTTCTGCAGAACTACTGAAAAATGCAGAAGCTTGACAAGTGAAGCAGAGACTCCTCTACCTTTTACAGGGATGTAACTGACTACCAAGTAAGCTGTCCCATCTGTGGAGTAGACAAAGCAAAGAACTTCAAAATAATTCAGAGGAAAAGAAACTCCTTTTGCAAAACACAAGTTCCTCCTCTACCCCCCAAGCGTTTTGTTTGGTTTTTTTTTTTTTTTAAGGCATATTCTCTTACAATCAAAACCTCAAACACAGAAAACCAAAATTCCACCAGGAAATAGCAGCAGAGGAACACACCTCCATAATTAACACTGATATTTCAATTTTTCTATAATATTGTAAAAAGCTTCTTAAGCCAAGGTACTCTTAGGGGAAACTTGATACAATTCCATCGGACCCACCATTAAGGAATTAATCTTTTGTCCTGTTCTCCCCCTTCAGTTTGTCTTGGCATCAAACTCCTGGAAGTTTCATTCTCTGAATCTGCTTTTATGCACAAAATAATGTATTTCTGTAGCAAAACCAAAGAACCACATAGACACATTCACACACACACACTGCCTCAAAAAAAAGGACAGCAACCACTGAACTTTGAACTTGTGAAACTCAAACCTAACAATTTTACCACCAAAAAAAAGTAGTGAAGAATCGATTTTCTTCTAGTGATTGTATATAACAAAATTCAGTTTATAAACCAATTTAAAAGGAATTTATTTTCATTAAAGGAAGAATATGTGTAAAAAAGTTTTGTTTGCAAACCTCAAAGTAAACCTAGCTATGGATCACACAAAAAGTAAACATGTGAAGGCACTGAAAATAGCACTCTGTCCAAAACCATAAACCATTCAAGCCATTCATTCCACAATATATTACCACATCATAATACATTAGATTAAGACTGACTTTATCCATCTATCTGTTTGCAGGCATGACTCTAGCAAGCAAAATTGTTCTGCTCTTGTTAGGTTTAATCTTACTTCTTAATCTTCATTTCAACTTTCATCTTATATTTCCTGCTTTCAAGTATCAAGCCAAATTGATTTGATGCTAAATAACAAGCCTCTGAATTAGCCCACGTGTGATAAGGCAATGATACCATTATTTCTAACTTTCTTATAATCAGACAATGATTAAATTATTTCTAATGTCCTTAGCATGAATGCAAAAATACACTAAAAAGATCCTTAACAAAGCTCCCCACCATGTTTTTTTATTAAATGCTCTTAATTTGAGTATTTTATCACATGATTACACTAGCTGGGCCATAAGAGCTTATTTTAATGAGAATGGGAAGAACTCAAACAGTGGGTGTTCTGCGTATCTCTTTGACATCTTTACAACCATTTGCCATTTTGAGCGTGATTAGCTGAATAGCAACCATTAGGAAGGTTGATTAATGCTTTTTAAATATTCCAAATCTTTGGATAGCACTCAATTTATTTTCTCAAGGAACAGACTGAAACAAAGGCTCATACTATCTGCACCCAAGGACACAGCACAGCATAATGTGGACAACAAAGAAAAGACCTCAAGCTCAGCTCACTGCCAGCGTCACTGACATTTCTATTTACAGAGATTTGGACTCATATATGATATCCAAGGACTTATCTTAATTAATATCATGTCCACATCAGAAGCGTGAGCACAATACCAGTTAAAGAAATGGTGTAGGCAGTGTGGTTTCAATGTGTGCCTCCAGGACACTGCTATTGATAGCAGACACCTATTAAAGTGCTGAGAATCAACATGAAATGCCATTTAGCATCCTATTTTAAAAAAAAGTTTTTAAAAAATCCTCCACGTATTGAGCTTGCAGAACAAAGAAGTGCATTAAAAGCACTGATAAGGATATTAAAAGGTAATATTTGATGTATGCCTATCTAGTACATTAATATTGAATCTGGCTGCGATACGAGTTGCACTAGTTAAAATTACATATTTCTCTTTTTCCTTGAATCAGAGGAGACAGTTACAGGAAAAATCAATATCTAAAGCTTACAAAGCCAAAATTCTTCTTTCAGCACTAAGATACTGTGGTGATAAAGGCTATGAAATAAAGGTCAGAAATATATAAAATAGACATTAGATGCACAAAGACATTTGCAACATGTACTGAAATTAGTAATGCCTTGCTCTTATAGAGATTTGCCCTAAGAACTACTCCTGCCAGCAGAACACACCCTCTTTCCATTAGCTCACAGGTATGCAGAACATGTCAAAAGAGAGTAGGCTTGCCTGCCTTTCATACTGTGACTTGTGGGAAAGAGATGGGGAAAACTGCACTAAAACCAAGCAAACACAATTTTCTATCCTTCACCCTATTATTCAGCCCTGAGGCTAACAATCACCCATGTGAAAATGCTCCTCCAGAGGAATTTTGGGATGCTTCAAGTCTCTGTAGATGGCAGAGGAAATGGCTGAGGGTCTTCCAGCTCAGGAGGAGTTTCTGAGTTATTGCAGCCCTCTGCAAGCAGATAAGGGACAAGATTCTTTGACAAAGTAAGGAATGGAGGAAGTGATGCAAAGCCAGAAAGACATCTTAATGTGCCCTCTCACTGACTATACATCATGCACATTGCTCAGTACTCAGATACCCATCCTGAAATTATCATTGTCTAGCCAACAGAGAAAATAATTACCAAGTAGTCAAATGCATTCTCCTGACTCTTACAACCAAATGCAGGTTGTGCAGAATGGTCTTCTCTAAATGATAAGCTGCATGTAGTCTGCCAACACTGTGTCCATGAGCAAAAATTTTGCAGGACACTTTCAGATACCTGGTCTGGCTTGCAGTGTTTGAGACCACATTGAAACTAAAATGGCACGAACTGTAATTATCAACTTCTCTCAACATTGATTTCCTTCTAAATTACTGAAGGAAGGCTAACAAGAATAAATCTTGGTTAAGTCATATTTTCACCACATGCCTAATTGTTGCAAAGATGTATACACACACTGTCATTCTCCTGGTCATCTTTGTACTTCGGATAGAAGTCCAGAAAGTAGTTACAAGGCAAATTTTAGGTGGAAGAAACAGTTATAATCTGTTTTATTGTCCCATACTTTTCAGACCTAACTAAATGGCCATCCTGCCCAGCCAGCCCCCTGTCTTTGAGGGATGAAGGAGATCTCAAAAAAAAAATCTGTAATGTTTATTGAGACATGGATTAAAAATTGGGACACATGTAGGCACAGAGAAGACACCATGTGTTTGTCTGCAATTGAGGAATCAAACTAGAGAGGAATTTCTTGTGCTCGTACAAATGTACTTGGAATTTAGACTGTTACCGGTAGGTAGAACTGATCTCTGGCTTCTTCACATTTGCCTACACTAATTCTGATGTATTAAAATGAGAGAAAAAAAACATAAATGCGTTTGCCCCATCAATGAGCAAGAAAGCGATCAAAGAAGTAGAAAAAGAACAAGAAGGGAAAATTGGAGAACTGGCTTTACTGACGTTTCTGTGAGGAAGGTGTTAGGAGAGGTGTCCCCTGACCTTAGCATCAACTACTGCCACCTCCCTTGGGCAACAGCCACAATCCTCACATGGGGAAAGCAAAGCAGGAAGGCTGTTGTCAGCCTGAATTCCCTGGCAAGCTCCTCTATGCCTGAAGTTTGCCATGGTGTGCTTCTAAAGTGGCAGAAAGCAAGACTGGAAGAAGACTTGGAGGAAAAGATGAAAGAGAACTGGAATGAGGAAACAGATCAGCGCAAAGAAGAGTGTTACAGCAGTAACAGAGATCAGCACGTGCAAGCAAAGTGGCTAAACAGGGATAAAGGGAGAAAGGAAGATAAATCAAAACCTATTGAGAACTATCACCAATTTCTTGTCTTGCCTGTCTGAAGACTACAGAGCAGGAGGGGAAATAAAGCATTCCCAAGGGACTTGCCTATTTCTTCTCAGGTAGGGGTGGGTGAATTGCCTTCTTAAATCTATAACATACTTCTCCATTCCTCCCGGTCTCTGTTCTCACTACTCTTAAAAAAAGTTGTATTTATCATGGCTATATGACAACTCTGAAGGAACAAAATTTACATTTTGTGCCCCAAGCACTGAGGGTGGCAGAACATACTGATGCAAAGAAAAGGGCTCATTTTGAAACATGCAGAAAATAAATGGAAAGTGTAGGAGAATGGATAGGAGGTTACATTTACTTTTGAAAAATTAAACCATTACAAGCCTGAAGAGTTTATGTGTAGGCTCCAGTAAAGTCCAGACAAGAGGGTGCAAAATAAACAACTCGTTTTATCATCCAACATTTAGGAGTCAGAGTCCTGCCTACAGAAAAAATGCCCTTCCTCTTTCATGCATACAGTTCTTCTCACACCCTCTTAGAAGAGAGATGATACTGCTAGGAAGACAGATATTCAATGTGCTTCATATACAAGATGACCTTGCATGACCTAGCTCAAGGGTCAGGCACTTGGAGGTGCGTGCACAAAGCATCACTTTCATTGGTCTGGGCTGGTACGGGTGCTATTTGTGAAAAAGTTGGAACCCTGAAATTTTTCCCTAGAATAAACCAGTCCCTATTAGCATCATATCTCTAACTTTTATATTATGATCCCAGAAACTTTCCCTAGCAAGATGGTCCACGTAACAGCCCCCACAAACAGACAAGCTTGCCTACAGCAAAGCAAATACTAAACAAAGAACCTTCCCTTGCTTTGTGTGCATAGGGAAATCATATTTCTGCAGACAATTGCCTTTCATTTTTCATGAGGGGAATAAAACCACCCAAAACATTTAGTCTCCATGAAAGAGCAGTGAGCATGCTTGTCATCTTGCAGCAGGATGCTGAGCTGGAGGAGTAATGGCTGCCAGGGCTCCAGGCTGCATTGCTGCCCTCCCCACTCACCCGTTTAAAGCCACAGAGCACAGAGAACACCATCCGAACAATTCACAACGAAATACACCCACTGTCATGTTTATTTTCCAGTAGCGAAGGCCCTTTCCTTGAAGCTGATTCAGTGAGTGGTTAAATGTATTATTGAGAGCCAAAGTTAAAAATCCTCCCCCAGAAAAGTTTAATGATATGTAAATATGAAAGGTGTACTCAAGTAGCAGGAAGTCAATACAACTTCAATGTGTCACCTAGCATCCAGCACTAGGGACAGCAAGACAGAAGACTTCAGAAGTGGACTGGAGCTACAAGCATCGATGGATTGCTGCCATTAAAACAAAGGGGTTTTAATTTTGACCATGAATAACCAGCCCTTGGTAAGATTCAGGGTCAGAAAACATGCAAAAGTGGCCAACAGCCACATTCCTACCCACACTACTCAGCTAGCTATTATGACAAGCAGCAAAGTAGATAAACAATCTTGTCTCCTTCCCTCCAGAAAGTAGTTCTATCACTGTGCCCATTTTCTCTGTCCTGGCACTGCTTCATCTGAACAGCTCTGAAAAGAAATGGAGAGGACAAGCAGCTTTTACCTGTAGGACAAGATAAATCCAGTATCACAATCATTTGATGAGGACTACAAATCCTACTAAGTGCTTTTTCATTTATAAGCCCTAGATAAAAGGGCAGGAGAAAGTATGGTTCCCCTCCAGAAGGCTCCAGACAAAGACAATGCCAGTTTTGGCCTCATGACAGTATGTTAATACAAGAGTTCCTGCAATAAAGTCATTACAAAGAACACCACGTAGTATATGTTTTAGTTATTATGCCACAAGACTGCTATGCTTTAGCAGTGTAATTCTCCACCATTATAGTCATGCTTCAGTGAGGTGCAGTCATTTTCCCATGATAACACTCTAACAGTATTATTCCATTTCTTTTATGCTGTGTAATAAAAAGGAATTTCAGTTACTTGATTTGGCAGATGCTGGAGCAGAACCAAGCCTGTTGTTCCTTGCTACTGAAGCCCAGTTACGCTGTTCTACAAAGCATTTCCACATGCTGCTTCTTCTTACCAGATCAGTCAATGGGACGTTTCCAAGACAATCTTTATATTGTTTGGATCACAATAAAATATATTTGAAGAAACAAACTGGATTAAAACAAACTACAAAGTAACTCCCACACTCCTCTTGCATAATCTCTTGGATTTGAGACCCTAGGAAAACCAACCAACCAACCAACCAACCAACCAACCAACCAACCAGGTCTGGTATTACAGGACACAGAATAATCATGCTCCACTCAAATGCAAACACCTTCTCCAGGCTGTCTCAATAAGAAAACAATTTGCAGTATCATCATCACGCAGTAGGTATCACAGCATCCTCAAATATCAATCCACACCTGGAGAAAGAGAGAAACTTCTATCGAGATAAATCACTGACACAAACAGGAACATAGCCCAGGCTGCATCCAGCTGGCAGTGCACACAAGCTTAACTTGATCTATTCTGCAAATGAAAATGAAGAATACAAAGATGACTCGTCTTCCCTCCAGGGTACCTTTGCCTCCCTCTCCTCCATGTCCCTCCCAAACTGTTACTTACCAGGCACTCTTCAGTGGGAACACAGCCTCCACTACACCATTCCTAATCCAGTCAGGGTTCAACATCCTGGGTTGAATGTACAGCTCCACAGCACTTCTGTAACTCAAAGAACCTTTCTAACAACATGTACACATTAGAGTTGACTTTTATACACTATTTCAAAAATAATTAACACTCTCCAGGATAGAGTTGAATGAAGAACAGGCAAAGAGCCATGTCCTTGCCTGCCAGCTGTATTGAGCAAAACAATCACATTTACTGTCTCCCCTTTCAAAGGGAAAAAAAAGCCACTACCTTTTCTCAGAGATCCTCAAAGCTTTCCTTTCCTCTTTATCAGCTCCGAATGACTAGCAGCCAAACACATCTCTGGCACCTAAGTTGCAGAGCACATGCTTATCCCTGTCAGCTAACAGAGCAGGGCTGAGTGGAGGCTTTCCTGGTTCTGGGCTCCCTTTGTCCTCAGTCTCTCCAGGAGCCACCCCAGCCATTCCCAGATCATTTAGGTTACAGGAGAAGGGACCCAGAATCCAGTGGTACAACGGTGAATTTAAGAATTAAGTAAACTGTCTATTCTACCTGCCAAACAATGCAATGCAAAGTAAGAAAAGAACATTTATCTGCATTAATCAGCAATCTCCCCACTGCCACTGCCCCACTTCTATGAATATAGTCTACACTAAGACCGTGATAATTCTTCTTGTAGCTATAAACAATGCTTGTTTGCCAGAGTTTGCACCTCCAGCTCACTGTACACTGCTCCAATGCAGAGAAAAATAACTTGCTAGTAGCTTTAACCATGCATTAGTTTGTGTTATCAGCACAGACATGTTGAACTAGCGAACCATGGACATTTACCCTCTTAACCCACTTACAAACACTGTAAGAGCTGATAAGAGACTTGCTATCCAAAGTGATAGACAGTAAATGTTTATTTTCCCTCTTCCAGATGCAATAAGGTAGCTTACATTACATTTTGCTGTGTAGTGTAGTGTTAATGCTGTGATGTAGTGCGGTGTCACATCACAACAGGACACAATGAGGGGCAGCATAATGGCATTTGAGATGGGCAGCTGGATTTGCTAGCAATTCATACTGCAGTGGGCCCTCCAAGTTGATGTCTATTTAAGTTGATGTCTATAGTCTCTCCATCAGTCATTATGATGCTGACAAAGCTATATGTATTTATACATATATTTTCTCCTCACATATGTATGCCTGTGCGAACTATCTGCTTCAGCAATCTGCTCCAGGAATCAATCCTCCTTTAAACACTTACCCATTACATATGAACATCTACATCTTTACACTCTGCTTTACCCTGCCACGACTACAAAAATCCCTGTATGACGTCTAAATTGGCCTTTTAGCAGAACAGTTCATCTGCTGAAGGAGGGAGGGGGACAGGAGGAAGGCACCAATTGTGCAAGTGAGAATTGTAAGACAAAAAAAAAAAGACTTTGCACCTTTTTAAAATGTTCTTAATCAATGGAGTGATCCTCAGCACTTGAGAAACTGAGAAAAAGCTCATTACATGAGAAGTGTCTGACAAATCTGGTACCTCAGGTTTCCCCTTGAATTCCCAAAGTGGACTGAAATTACCAGAGTGCACAACACAGAGCTACGCAGCAACAGTTCTTCAGACAGCACCTTTCTAACTGCAAACCCAGAAAAACAAAGGAATGTATTTCCATCCCTTAGGAATACCAATGATTTAACAGAAAGTGTCAAGACTGACCCAATGAAAAGTTGCCACCATTACTGTGTTATCAACTAATCTGAACTATTTAACAGAACTAGATACATCTTTTTCTTGCAAATTAAGGTGATTAACAAAGACCTTCCACTTCCATGCAATGTCTGAAGATTTTCATATAGCTTTACAGTACCTTGAATCTCTACAACACCTTGCTTCTTTTGGAAACAAACATGCTTTTTGTGTATAAGCAAAGCCTCAGTCCAGGTTAGCCATGAGGAGAGAGTATCACCCAGCTTCACCAACATGAAGTCAAGCTAGGGAGAGCCAGTTCCACTTGTCTCACAAGAGTGGAAGATATCATTCTAAAAATATCTTACTGGCAAATCCTCACCTGACAGTATGTCTTAAACCAACCTGCCATTTTTTTCCGGCAAACGAACAAAATCTCTGTAACTCTTCCTATCTGCTCTCCTGACAACGCATTAGCTAGGAATGAAGCTGAGACACAGGCTTTTTACAACAAAACGTAGTTTACAGTTTGAATAAGATACAGGCACTGAAGGTGTGTTGATATGTCAGCTAAAGATTTCCAAAACTCACATCCTTAGAGGAAAATTGAAGCCTATATCATGATTTCTTGAATTCATTTCCATAGATTCCTCACTACAGCAGGGCTAGCAAAGTGAGAACGTGGGGGCAAATGTTACTTCTGAAGGAATGAGAAATGCATAACTGAACCTGCTCAAACTGGCACAAAAATGATGAAAAATGACCAAAATTGGGGTGAAGTTTTTTCCCTGAATAAATGATACCTAAATTTCCTGAAATGCCATAACTCTCTGCAAAAAGCTTACAAAAAACACATCTAAAAGTTTTGTCCAGCTCGAAATAAAAAACCCTGATTGACAGCAAAAATAGGTCTCTGCTAGCAATCAACATGCTTTGTTTTTCAGCCTCTCTGCATTTTGTGGACAACAGCCCAGATTCTGGCAGATTATTTCATTAGGGGAAGCTTGCAGTTTAACTAAACATGGCTTTCTCAACAGAAAATTGGTATCAATCATTTCACATTTTTTAAACAGACTGAATGATTCATCTCCAGGAAATCTGTATGATAATCTAGAGTTACAGCTGATCAGACAAAATTAAAGGAGCAAATCACTTGATTTTTGACACTTACACTATTGTATCTTCACAAACATACAGGAAAAAAAAAATAGAAAATCCCAAAACAAGTCTAAGATTCATTACTTATTTTTCTACTTCTTTCATCATGAATTTTAACTCCAAATACACCCACTGTGATCCATTTATCTGCAGAAAGGTAGGAATAAAGCAAGTTATAGCCAAATAGCATGACTCAGCTACTACTTTAAGAAATTCACTGTTTTTTATTCACAGTAGCTTGTATAAACCTGTTTGTGTCTGCATTTTGACTGGCTTTGCCATCCTACTTAAATTCAGTGGGTCTGAACAAAACAGCTTGTTTCTACTGGGGGTGGAGGGGAAGGAAGAGGGGGAAAAGAACTTTATTAATAAAACTATAAATAGTTCAGTACTCAAACATCAAACCAGGCTTCCCAAAGCAAACACATTTGTTCAGTATTTGACTAGTGGTATCATCTCAGGCCTCAATAAACACTTGGGTGAACTATCCTGGTTCTATATACTCCACAAAACCCAACAGTGCTTTTTTTTTTTTTTTTTAAAAAGAGGTCTTGATCTTTTTTTCTAATTTCAGTAGAAATCCCACTAACTTTTACCAACTAACTAGATCTACATTTGGACAATTTTCTACAAGATATTATCTAGATAAATAAATAACCACACCCGAGTGCTCTCATTCTAGCCACCCACTCAGACCTTTCAAGAGGATCCTGTATTTTCTCAGCCTTGGAGCACAATAGAAGCAAACACTTCCTACGCCCCAGTTGGGCTTTAGAAAACAGGTGAGTTAGATCTAAACAACAACATTAAGTGCTATTTCATGCCCACACCTGATCACAGTGATCTCGTTTGACTACAAAGTGTGGCAACACAGTGACTCCATTTGAAAGATGAGGTTTAATTTGCTCTCTGAATGAGAATTTTTGTTCCTATCTAAAAGAAACAAAAGGGTTCCCCACCCCCCCTGACATCTGCAGTTTTCTTCCCAGTCACTGTTTTGCTTAGCCAAGGTATTGCTGGGTCAGACAGTCACTTTAAAACTAGAAGAAACCAGGTGCTTTTTATATAAACATAATTAAGCAATGTAATGAAAATCTGTTGAGTCCATCTCTCTCTGAGAATATGCAGGGCTCAGCTTGGTGTATTTCTGCTTGTTTTTGAGTGCACACTGCACTTAAATGTAACTTTGCTGTCACCAACAGGTTGCCATGAGAATTAAATGTTTTTCATTTATTTTTTTATTTTATACCTCGGGCTAAAAATAAGAATGTGACTCACCCAGACTTACTCTTAGTGAATATTGTTTTAATTTGTAAGTCATCCTGTTAACTTTGATGTAATTAATGATGAAGTAGTTAGTAATCTCTGTCTAAAAGGGGTAAATCTGGTATGGGAAAGCAGATTAAAGTTGTTGCTGTTCAAAACATCACAGATAAAGAGAGAACATAATTAAATAATCTCTCTGATTTTTAAATTGTAACAGAGAGATGCATCACACAGCATGTCACTTCTGGTTTCTCAGAGAGCTTATTCTTCTTTTATTATGAACAGAATAATCTCTATCCACTGCATGAGACAATTGATTGGCTTCAATATAACTGGATGTTTTGCCAGCCTTCACTGTGCTCCTACTCAATATGTCATGTAAAATAATGTGCTGAAAACTGGCTGACCTGGCTGTCTGCTTGGTGTTTATAAGGACTTTGTCTCCATGGTATTTCAGTTCTTTATCTGAAAACAAAACAGGAGGTACAGGAAGCCAAGGAAACCTGGAAAGGAAAGCCATAACACTGATATACTCCAATAAGATTTGATGGCCTAGACACAATCCTGAGAGGCTAATGACATGTCAGTGCTCTCACCCTGCTTCCTGAGAAGCACCCAATTCTCTCTCTGCTCCCACCTTACTCGGGGCATGTATTCTGCTCCCCCCCTGTTGTAGTTATGTCGCATAGAAGGAGGCTCAGGTGCCAGGGAGCATGCTAGTGGGGAGGGCAGAGACAGAGCCTGACCCACCCTCACCACTTCCCTCAGTACTCCATCCAGCCTGCTTCCTCCAGGGTCATTAACACTACAGACACAAAAAGGGACAGCTATGTCTTAAAATGCTTGCAGGAAACCACCACAGCAGCTGAGATCAGACAGTGTACTGGAAAGCTGAAGAAACAGGCTGTGTACAGAGGCGTCAGAGAGCACCGGGCGTTTAGATACTGGGCTCCATCTGCTACTGTTGGGGCCAGCTAAACAACTTTTAGGAATTGAATCATGTGTTTGTAGCTGGAATAGCTCAATTTGTCGTGAGTTAACCTGGTGTTTTGTCCATGGCCTAAGTACCTTTTGTACAGAGTGCTCAGTTTATCATACACAAAAGGGCTGAAGGACCGTAAGAGCAAAACAAAAAGAGTGAGAGACTTAAATTCTCACTTTCTTTACTCTCTCATTTTCATCTAATCCAAGGTCAAGTAAGTGATAAGGTAAATGGAACTGTTCTGTGATTCTGTGGTAAGAGACAACATTCTTCATATGGCTTTATTTCAGTAATATCTAAGGGCATCAAAAAATAAACAGAAACTTCCGAAAATCTGGGGTCATATGTAACTTACCTGGGAAATTTTAACCACCTGCTTGGCTTCCACGGGTCTAGCACATATTAAAATAGAAGGAGGTTAGTCTGACAGGATTCACGAGTTCCTTCAAGTCTCTATGCAGGCTCAAAAGTTTTAACAAAGTTAAACTGGGATCAGAGCCCTGCAAATGCCAAGACTACACAACAGCTGCTTCTCTTCTGTTTGTTTATTACTGGCCTCTATGAGAGGTGGTGCTGAGAGTCCCTGCATACCTTCACATGGAGAAGGAGGGAGTAATGTGACAGATGTTGTCAGAAAGTGTCATATGGCCATGAAGCAAAGTCTTCGATAAAGAAGTGGAGGCATCCATGAAACATGCCTGATTGAGAGACTCACCGGGAGGCTGCGGCTCATCCCTACACACAAGACACTGTCCAAAGCAACAGAGCAGTCTCTGTTGAACACAGGTGATCCCCAAAGCAGCCCCGAAGCCTGCCAACAGGGCTTGCAGCAGGGAGCTCAGTGGGTCTGTCTCTACACACAGCCTTTAAATCATGACAGATTTTTCACAGTTCTGCAAAGACAAATAAATTTCTGCTGTCCCCTGCTTTTTACCACTCTGCTTTATCTACTTTGATTTGTGTTGGCTCTCGTATTTTCCCTTCCTTAGACAGCTGTCTCCTCTGCTTGGATACTCATACTATCACCAACTATAACTAAGTTAGGGTGCTATTCTTAGAATAACATATGGCACAGCAATAAATGGACCTCTAGAAAGCACCTTATACCATACGGCTCATTCCTTTTGTCATACAAGAAAGGCTTATGTAATAAAAGTGTGCCTATACCAGGATAACTACATCTGCTGCCAGGTCTGAGAGGATATAGTAATGAATAAACTACACCAGTATTGCAAAAGTGGTACAACATTTATGTTTAGACAAGGCTGTAGGACCCTCCAGCATCTGCTGCTTAAATGGGGATCTGGACAGGGAGTAACCAGGACTGAATGAATTTCAGAGAGCTGTCACATTAAAATGGCTTCACTCCTGCAGCGGCTCAGTGCTGCAAGCTCACACAGCCGAATGTGCTTGGGAAACAGCTAAACACAAAACAAAAAAAAAAAGGATCTCACTCACCACCAGGTAGGTTTTCCCTAGTGTCCTCAGCTAAAATGTTAACCTGGATGTCTTTCAGGATAAATATCTCAAGAGTTATTTGTACACAATGCTGCAGTGTTTACCTTTTGATTACAGATCTTTACACGCTGTCCATTATTATTGAATGCCAGGATGAAAGGCAGCCTAAGGGCCTGAATGCAATGTTCTGTCACAAAGAAAATACAGCAAAAGTAATGGCAGGCTCTGAAGGTAGATACACTACGCTGGAAAGAAACACAAGCACAGTACTGGGGTTTCTTTTGCAGAGTGCTAGGCTTTTGCTTTAAAAAAAAAGCTTCATGCAGTTTTGCATGGACAGTGGCGTATAAATCCTGGATTTGGATATAAACGGAGAACGTGTATAAAATCCTCAGCTCACTTCTGTTTCTTGCGTTTGCATCTGTACAAATAAAATAGGAATTACAGAGCTACACTTTCCAGATTACTGAGTTTAACTTCCAGAAAGTGCCCTCTTAGACTTGGATCCTAAACTGGGCTTTAAGTGTTAGGACAATGTAATAATGTCTAATGCTCTCACTGAAGGTAATTGAAACAAATGACTCCTAATGTTGTATTTAAACTAAACCCAGTCAGCTAGTCCATATACCTTCTTCTTATGATAGTACTCCCAGAGAAACAACTTAAAGTACCACTCGTCATTTCTTTAAAGTAACACAGTAAGGGTATGCACTCAATATTTTGTAAAGATACTGTAGATTATTTATATTGAGTCAGTAATCAAGTTTGATTTTGATCAACTGTCAAATATAGTTATTTAAATTTCTAAAAAAAATATCTCAAGTTTTAAGCAAAAAGTGCCAGGAATACAGATATAAATCTCAAAAAAGCATTCCTACAATACATGTAATAATGCTCTGAAGAAGTGATTGACCTCCTGAGACTATATTTCTATTGAGAAAAACAATGAACAGTATGCTTTTTCTTTAAGCTATCTATAAACCTGATTTTATACCACCTCAATGAAGTTTAATTTGTAGCTATGCTCATGTTTCAAATTATTTGTAGAAATGACTACAACTTTTATTAATCTTCTCTTCTATACCAGCACATAGTTTACTCCTTGGTCTACTGCTAGAGTCATACAATTCATTTGCAATTTTTACACTCATATTCCAGCAGTCTAGATTTAGATTTTGAAAGGCCAGAGCCTGGGGCTGTTTCCAGGAAGCCTTTTGATGTGTCACCTGATATAGATGATTCACGTTTTAAACAAGGTCACTTGTGAAGCGTTGACAGCAGCAGAGTTGTCCAGACTTCTTTTTATCATGATATTACCCCACTTATCAGCATACTTTCCTCCCCTAGGCAAATTCTGGCAAGATTTTTAAATGCGTTCCACAGCACAGGTATAGTGCACCTATACCTGACTGGTTAAAGCAGATTTCCTGTAAATCTTGAGTTTAAATTTTATTTTTGATCTCTTTTACAGAATCTTAGTGCTTGCTGCAATACTTTAAGAATACCCACTTCCTACATTTAAAAAATTCTACCTGTTGACAAGATCCGTTTGAAAATACTCCTGCCATATGGAAGTTAGGCTGCAAGGATACAAAATCCCACAGCGCCACCTGACTTCGCAGAACAGGAAAAAAAAACCGACTTCAAGTACATACAACTGCTTTACATTTAAGGGTAGGAAAGCAGGCAGTTACAATTTTTCATACAGTCTTGCATTAGATTTAATTCTTATTAATAAGAAATGAGAGTCATTAACACTATTAAAATCTAATTACATTAGCAATTTTCCATCATGTCATATATGAGTAGTTAAGTATTGGTATTTGTTTTTCCTAATGGGATTCAAAAGTCTAATTAAAAGTCTCTCTTTTGTGGTTAAGTGGAATGAATCTTTATGAAAAACAAGACACTTTTAATAGCCACAGACAGCTTATTTCCTTAAATATCATATTTCACAACTATCTTCCTCTTCAGCACTTTAACCAAGTAAGAATAATACAGAGGCAGCCAGAAAATCAAATAAACTTATACCAGCTGCTACAATAGTGCAACTGCGAGCCCCTTTCTCCTTTTTCCTTTCTCCATGCCCAGTTGTTTTACAGGTTTTAAGAACTGAACTATGGTGATGAGGACAGACATCAATCTTTTGACCTTTTGAAATAACACTCATTAAGAGTATGATTTTGCAACATTTATCAGTCATATTTGCAAAAGCTTTATTGTGGATAGAGTTACAAGGGAATATATGATTCCTCCCAAGACATTGGTACCAGAGAGAGCAAAAAAGCCCATTTTGCCATACAGCTGCCCCACACAGTTTGCTAGTACGTGTTTCAGCACAGCTATTCTAGCAACATTTGGCCAGTTTAGGCTGAGGTCTTAATTTTATTTTGTAAGCATAACTAGTAATAGATTGTAAAGTAGAAACTGCCATTGCTACTGGAAGCCTCATTCAGAGAGGCAGCAGGACGGCCAGCCACAATTTCAGAACTAATTCAGAATTTCTATCTCAGTGGTGGCTAACGCTCTCTAGAAAAACCACACTTCTCTGCCTTTAACCCAGGTAACATTTCCAAGAGACTTCTTAACCTTGCTTGTGTTGAATGCTGAATCAAAATGTTTGTGTAACAGAAAGCCCTGGTAAGACCGAGAGAGATGGCAGAAGTAAGAAAGGAAGAACAACAGATGTTCAGGACCCTCTAGAACACCAAGAAAAAGATAAAGTAATTTTGTGAGTACAGCAATCAGTAAAACCAACTCTCCTTTAAGAGTCTAGGACACTGACTACACCTGAGGATCAAACTAGCAGCTATCCTATCCTGAAAGCAGGCTGTCCTTCGGTGATGCCACTTTATTTGCCAGTGATGATATATGGGGATCATTTTGCTTATCACTGAGCGCTTCTGCTTTATTCTGCAAAAATCAGAGCATTCTACCGCAAAATGCAAATCTAAAGAGCTCCACAGCATGCTGGCTTTGCTTTTCCTTAACACATACAGATCAATGACAGGTTAATGCTTAGTTAACATTTATTAAGAACAACATGGTTTCAGAAACTTCAGACTAAAGGTGTCAATTAGATGACAGATCCTTCATGAAAGATGAAAGAACCTCTGTGTTGGGCAGATACTCTTATGTTTTGCTGTCAATGATTTATTAGTTACAAGATCCCAAGTGTCCAAACTTATCAGTAATGAGATAAGCAAGTACGAACTAAAGGTACAGTTTATTATTTATTTCACAGAATCTC
This sequence comes from Athene cunicularia, assembly GCF_003259725.1. Classification (NCBI taxonomy): domain Eukaryota; kingdom Metazoa; phylum Chordata; class Aves; order Strigiformes; family Strigidae; genus Athene; species Athene cunicularia. The sequence goes on along the minus strand of NW_020799117.1, from coordinate 14,361,971 downwards.
ACTAACCATGGCTGTTATCAAAATAGTCCAGAAATTACAGATTCACACACTTACTGTAACTACCACAAAGTAACATATCAGACATAGCATTAGGTACTGAGCCAACTTTAGCTAAGCCTACTAAAAGCCCGTGTAAGGGTAAACAATCTATACTCAAGGTCATACGACAAATCAGACACATCAATGCTGATTACAAACTAAATTCTCTACTGTCTTTTATGTTGGTACAGATTGTGTGAAGTGTCTGACATCCTGTACATAATTACTACTAAATCTGAATAGGAAAAATTCATACCCACTTGAGCAGCATACAAATGTGGCTTCATGACAGGTCAGCAGCAAGTCCGGGACCTTTGACTAGGCAGCATCTTACACCTAACAGCTTTTCACACCTTTGCAATTCATGAACTCTCAACAATTTTCTAGCAAAGGTGTAAACTCAGTGCAGCTGTCTGAAAATGGGTCTTTCTGTTTGTGCCCCGGAGATCAAAAACCACTGCACTTGACTTGTCATTTTGCACAGATTTGAAGGGCTGCACAAGACACAAAAAAGTTAGCAAGAACCCAGACATGTAAATCTAATCTTAGTTCATCCTTAGAGCTCTAAATACAAATAAAAGCATGCTAGGAACAAAAGTCAATATCCAGAGTACATACACATCAAGCTCACAGGAATTTTAGAAGCTCCATGGTATTACTTTACAAGGAGGAATGTGTACAGTACAACCAACCCAGGTCTTTTTGTGGTCTAACAAACAGATCTTTTGCTTTCTCTTGCTTAAGAGTTACTTACCGGTGGTTCCAAAGCCATTTTCTAAAGAGCTATCACAAAATCTATGCTAGCAAAGACATACTAGCAAAAATCATCTTTCCCCATCTTCTTTGTCTACAGCATAGACTCATTTTCTTTCATGGTAAAAGAACTTATGATGGCTATAATCCTAAATCTGCAGGAAGATTTCCATTACACATATTAATTTTTCAGTGTGTACATCACTGAACCTGACCTCAGTTTATCAGTACCATGAGTATTAGGAATATCTTTTGGTGCAGAAGATTTTTTTAATCACCACCTATCAGCAGAAAAAAATATCATTGAGCAATGAAATAACTCAGTGGTCTGCTGAAAATTTTAAAAGTAGCGGGGAAAAAAATTTTTTTGCAAAAACAGGGACAGTAAATTCTTTCACAAAAAGGTACTAGCAGAAGCTCTTTTGCATCTCAATCAAAAGGCTGCAAGCTACAGCCTTGAATTTTAATTGCAGATGGTAAGATGACATACAAGTAATATGATTCTATCTGTGTAGCCTAATCAAAGCATGAAAGAGCAGGAAAAACAAATGTAACATGTTGCGTGTCTTCAGTTTCAACCTATGATACACTGAAAGAGGCTATTTAACATTTCAGGGGAATTCACATTAATTTCCCTGCATCTGCAAGAGTTCTTTTCTGTCTCAATACCATCAAGCCATCCTGAGCCAGAGACAACTCCTACCTCTGAGGTGTTTACAGAAACAGCCAAGAACACATTTTTTCCCCTTTGGAATACACCAGGTGATGTACCTGGTGTCAGATTTTTCTGCCAAAGTTTCCCCAAGAGTGTTTCACAAAATCTTCTTTGTTATATGTCACTCTTGTCATATTTGACTACCCCCTTCCCCTGCTCCCCCATCATTCTTAGTGTAAAAAAAACACCTACTGGAAGAACAATGCTTTGCTCCTGATCACTCTGACGTCTTCACTTTCTGTCTCTGTGTCTCCTACAGACAAAAACAACTTCAATGCTTTCCTGCTCCCCACATGCACCTGACTAAAATCTCAGTACATGGTGATGTGATCCCGTTCTTTGTTAAATTTTTGTTTCATTGTAGTGACAATGGCTTTCTGTCCATCTGCATTACTTAAAGCTATAGAGAACAAGGGAACCACAGTGCTTTGGTAAGGAAAAAAAAAAAAAAAAAAGGCATTAAGATGACTAATAAGTCTTTTCTATACCTTATAATGCACAAATGCAGCTACTTTTCCTAAATAACTCCCTTTCTTAAGAAGCCTGCTCTTGACATAATGAGGCTCTGCTGCTACCCAGTTCTGATATTCTGATAAATCACCACATCATGAGATAAAAAACCAACAGCCACATAACACTGCAATGACAAGGAGACATGTTTCTAATTGTAAAAGGGACACAACTGTGTATTCTGATTTTACATGTACTTTGTGTTTTAGAGTGGGAATTTCCGTGAAGTGAAAAAAAAAACAACAAACAAACAGATAGGACAAATCTAAAAATGGTGGGAGAGTGGCAATTTAAAAATTCTCTCAGTACAGCACCATATTCATAGAAACCATTGGCTTATTGTCCCCAAACCTGTCTATTTTTTCCTAATTTTTATTCTATCAGTTGATTTATGTTATTACACTAGTTGATGTACCATGTCTCCCTACAATCTTTTGCAAGGTGAGACACAGGTGCACATACTTAATCCTGGAAAGAGGTTGGTTTGCTGAACCAACTGCTAAAACAACTGACTAGTTCCTGGTTTAGTTGAAGAACTCCCTGTAAACATGTCATCCCCCAAATGGAGCCATTTATTCAGCTTCAAGACCCTTGGATCAAGCACAAAAAACTCTCAATACTTCAAATTAATTTCATTCATTAGATGCTTCACAGACTGGCATTACAAATATTCATCAGCATTTACCAGAGTTGAATTTCAGTCTCTCTGTAAGGATCCAGCCACGACCAGCACTGAGCTCAGTATGGGGCTGATAATATAGAACATTAACAGTGCGTGGGTAATGGTCTGTACCACTGCACAGGCTGAATTTCATCCTTTTAACTACATGACAGGTCATTTGGTACTGCTTCTGCTCCCCCTTAGGATGAGAATAATCGTATAAACTCTCAGATCAAAACAGTGTATGTTCAAACATGCACATCAACAAAACCTTCCTTCTATGAACCTCCCAAATAATAGGCATAAAGAACTGGTAGATAATGCAAACAAATACTCCAGCATTAGCTCCTAAAGAATTCTTTATGTAATATTTTCCCACATTCAGGCTGATCTGTCTGTGCCTGACTGTGCAGCTGAGCTGGTCCATTCTTAGTGAACTAGTCAAAATTAATTTTCATCCTACAAATGGAATTAAACCAAGGAGGCCATTGTGCTGGGAGACATAACACCCTTTTCCACACAGCACAACTTTTGCTGCTACAGAGTACAACATATGTATAGTGTGACAAGCATGTAGAATGTTAAATGAAACATGAATGAATAATTCTCCTTCTACACTTAACTAATTAATCAATTTTCAAGCATGTAAGTAAATGTTAATAGTAAAGGTTTAATGCCAGTGCATAATAAATAAACTTAAATATCACTGGCATACATTTTGAAACATCAAAGGAAGGAAAGGAAATAGGAATTGTGAAAGTGAACAGTCTGAAATAAAATGAAGTTTAGGTGACCTAATTAAAGGCTTTTCCTCAGCTACAAAAAGACATCAAAGTGCTGCTTCTGAAGTTCTTTTGCCAAACCAACAGCCTCAAATTAAAAGACTGCATTAATTTCAAGGGATGAGTCAGAGAACTACTACCGTAAGAGCCTTCAGTCCCTCTGTGTTGCCACAGAAACAGAACATTATGGCTAGTTTATAATCCAAGTGCTCCATTTATAAAAGAGAATTTATTTTTCATTTTCACCTTTTCATTTACTCATCCAGATATGTGAGAAAGCCCCTCAGAAACTGATGATACTTCTTCCATGATTGACAGCTGGAGTTTGGATGTCAAACAATGCCTGGTTTACATTGTTCTTTTGTAATGGCTTTCTGACACAAGAGAAAGCGGCAGTCTTCTGTGTATTTGGAATGCAGAATGGCTGAATTGGTGAGTCTCTAACAAAGCTGGGCTCAGGTACTCTGAAAATAGAGCCAGAATCCAGAGACTAAACAGAGCTTGTGGCAGCAATGTGCTTGGGAGTAAGCACAACAGAGCAAAGGCACCCAGTGCGGGAAACACCTTCTGATAAACCCAGATGTCACCAGGAATATTTAAGGGACCCTGGGTTATCACCCAGGTTTGAGGTACATCGGTCTGGTTCGGAGCTGATCACAAACCCTAGTTCCTGTTCAATCTGATAGGTTCTAAGAAGTAACAACAGATGGAAGCCTTGACCAGTGCCCCAGCACAGGGAAAGCACAGCTACGGCAGAGATGGGACACTCATCTGAAAAGCCTTTCCGTTCCCACTTACAATGGCCAGCGCTGATCCATCACCTGCCTCCTGCAGCATGATGAGCACAGGCTATGCAGCAAGGACACACGTATCTGCATGCCCCTGGTGCTGCCAAGGGAGGGAAGCTGAAATCCAGACTGCACGGAGCAGGCAGGGCAGCCAGGGAAAGCAGAGGCACCTCAGCACCAAACACCTCTGCCCTCCACGTTACTTCTGCCAGTGAAACTTTGGCACTGATGTTTCCTGACTTTAATGACTGTATGTTGAACCTGGCATAACCCAGCTCCTAATATTAACAGATAAAATCTGGGAGAGATGAGCTGGTGTAAATTCCACACAAATAGTTCCTTTCAAGGTAAAACTGACATAAGCTTTTGTTTCACTCATCCTGTGTGCACTTTGCTACAAAGGGTATAAACTGTAGATTCTACATAAATTCAGTATGTATACTGTGCTCAAAATATAAGTTAATCAGGTTGAGTACTACCTTCTTGGAAACAGCCAGCAACATGCCTTGTTTCTATGGCTTTTAATGAATATTCTAAATTGAAGGAATGCATAAACATAAGGGTAATTTACATTGCTAAAGTTAATCAGTTGTCTTATACATTTTATGCATCTGCATGATTTTTCATCTGCATTGCATAAATGCATCTTCTTCTCATTTTTAATATGCATATGTACATCCAAACACTCCACTCATAGTGCCTCTTTACTTTTACAAATTTCTAGAACCACGCCTGTCACAAGATTTAAGAATTCTGTGGCTTACAAGAAAAATGATCAGCAAAGGTTGTAAAATGCCTACAGATTCAAGGCGGCATTTAACTTAGATGTGAACTTGCCCTTTTGTAACTCAGTTTTTCTATCAGTGAAATGATAATAGAAGATTCTCCTTCAGAAGCTGGCATATCAGCAGATGTCCAATACAAAGGACAACTCCATTACAGAGAATGGTTTTGTACATACAAATGTTAGGTATGAAATTTGACAAGGGTACTGCAAATCTTCACTGATTAGCATTTGCAAAGGTCCCAGAGATGCAGGACGAAAGGTCTTCACTATGAAACAAAATGCATATTTGTTGTTAACATCATCCTACATTTAAAAGCTTTTTCAGTCCACCCTAACTAGATACTAATGAACCTTCAAACATTTCTCTGCTTTATTCCAGCACAAAACCAAGGACTTGCAAATCCTCCTGTGGCAGGATCAAGAGAATTAGGTACCTAACAAAATAAGTTAAGGCTGTTCTCTTGAAACAGTTGACCTTTACCTGATTTTGTTTAAACCATTACACATCCAAGTAATTCCAGTCAAGTCCCCATCTAGTTTACATAGGTAGAACTGGGAGCAGTATTAACTTCACCTTTTAATATGCAACATTTCATTATTTACAAACCAAAAAAAGAGGTTTAATAATATAATTTGGGAACTCAAGCACACCAGTTAGTTGAAGGGACTTTTAGATCAGTGAAGCTGCTATTAAAGTGCCATCAAAGCATTTTTGACTCCATAGAATTAATCATGAAATCTGTTCCTGCCAGCTCACTTATCATATCCGAAATATTAATTTTGAGCAAAATTAAATTGGACACCTACCGACAGCAACATTTTGCCCTTCAGAACTCCCCTTCACATTGATTTATTAACGGCTGCCAGAACAGTGTACCAGAGCAATTTATTACTACTTTCTCGATGTTTCCCTGTGCTTACAAATAGTCCTCCAGAGTGAAAGGTGCTACCTGACAGCATTCTGACAAAGGTGCATTTTTCAATTTGCATAATGTTCTTCAGATTTATTAGGATGTAAGGAAAGGAATTTAATTTTATTATCAGTGGGAATGGGCGATTCACATAAAAGAAATCAGAGTGGAGATTCTGTGTTGAGTTGTTTTCAAATAAAGCAGACCTAGCATTTTCATTAGTACTTGGTGTGATTTCAGACAGGAGAGTCAGCAAATTCTTTTGTTTTATTCATCAGCATCATTTTCTTTGCATGCAAGACAGCCAAAGACATTTGTACAGAGCATTAGGTAGTCTGAAGATGCAGCATTAGCTCCAAGAGAGCTAATGGCATACATGCACATGTGTCTTACTGCTTCTCAGAAAATGCCATGTTAGAAAGGCTCTTTTCATTTAGTGAAAAACAAAATTAAAACCCCAGAGTTCCCTGTTAACCAAACTGAGGTTCCTTTCCCTGCAGCTAGATGCCCTGGGATAGATCCATATAAAAATCAAAGTTTGGCATGGGATGTTTTAATTTGACATCATAAAAGTACAGCTAATGGCAGGGAAACCTGAAGTCTACATATGCCTAGTCTATGTTTGAGTTACTACAGCAAATGATCAGCCTGATCCAAACCCCTATATTTAAAGTGGCCGTGAAATGTTTGGTGTCTGGAAGCAGATTCTAATCTGGGGGCTTTTAATTCCTTTCTGTGGAACGACTCCGTCCTTCCTGTTCCTTCCATTTCTGTGGCTGCACAAAGTACCAGCAATCCCACTGTTACAGATACTGTTTTACTAACTTACTGCCTGAGAGAGAGACAATTCATAAACACAATGACTCCTGCCTGTTAATATTCCTGGCTCCAATCCAACTATTCAATCTATGTGCTTATTTTTAAGCCTGAATAGTCCCATTAACTTCAATTGGGCTGCTTCTGTTCTTAAGTAAAACAGGTGTTTAAGCACTTTGCTGGATCAGAGCCTATGAATGCACATCTGCAATATTCTTTGGCTCAGTTAAAGGTTCCTTCCTAATTATTATACATTTATCTAGGAATTTCTCTTGTTTATACTCGCACACACATTCAGCCTTTGCAACAGGCTACTTGACACATTTAAAAAAATTGTGTTTGCAATCAGAGACAAAACTCTCTAGCAATAAAAATTGGTGTATATATATGCTGCGGGAACACATGTAGCTGAAAGTATAATAGGAGAGAAGAACACACGGTTGGACATTAGTGGAGGGGAAGCTTTTGTTAATTCACTGGAAGGCAAAGCAAGCTAAACATGCACAGAACCAATTAAGACTCTTCAGATGCGGCTAGAAAAAATGTCATCAGCATGTATCAGAAAGCAGTCTTTTAGAACAGGAACATTAAAAGTAAAAAGCCTGTTAATGCTGTCCAGTAGTTGTCAACTCTAAAAATTCATTAAATACAAGAACTCCTATGTTTTCTAGAGCCACCTATGGAGAAGCTGCTGCTAGCAGTTATTTGTGTCATTGGACATAGTCAAGGCCAACATTTCCAGTTCTGTGTGAAACTTGAACAGCTCCTTGTTCACAACACATTAAAATTCTCTTGTGCCCACTGCCATCATGCTTCTGTGCATATATGCAGCATGCTATGCCATTTTATACTCTACACTGATACTTGCCATTAAACGCTGAAGCTCCCTTTTGGAAAAACTTTACATTCTTTTGCCAGTCTTTGACAGCCTACCAAGCGCCACCTTCCTCACAGCTGAAGTAGCTCTCTCACCATATGCAAGTTTGCATTCTTACCTCAAAACTTGAGCTGTTTGACACTGTCCTCTACCCCTCAAAGAAAGAAAAAGGAGCACACATACATGCCCAAAGGCACATGTTAATACTACCTAAGGTCACAATTTTGCCCATGAAGGACTGGTGTGTAAAGATGACTGTCTATGGCAGGAAAGGGGCTGGCCCCCATAAATCCCTGGGTGTTTCCCCATCTGCTCCTGAACGTGACAGACAGAAATCATGTCTAATCATGGATTAAGTAGGTTTACAATGCAGATCTCTTTTCCAGTCTTCTGATTTGTTTTTTGGCAAGGCTATTTCCTATTAAGGATTTCGAAGTACAGACTTCAGAATACTTTCTTCTGTAATCATATTGCCAGCAACAAGCCTGGTTTGTAGCCTTCACCAAGATCAGTTACCTTCAGCCTTGCTCTTCTTTCAGGAAATATAACATGCCACAATAAAAGTAGAATACAAATCAGTATGGTGTGGAAGTGCAAAGGCTTTAGACCATCACACTGTACTCAGGACTAGGAATTCAAAGGACTTTAGTTTAACCCCCTACCAATGCCAGATTTCACAGCATGTGGCCTTCCATGCTCGGTTTCAAAAACACTTCCTGCCTTAAGTTCCTTCTACCATCTAGAATAATTTACTATTTACTTTAATACCCTTTGATTTATTTTTGTTGTAGTTGTTTAATAGTATGTTTGTTATTCTTATTCATAGTTTAAGCAAGCTGTCATGTTCTTCTGAATTTGTTTATCCTTCAGTGTTCCCAGATGTGTATTATACATTTTATCATAATTTTGGCAAATTGTTTTTAATTATCCAGCTTACTGTTTTCTCTTAATCAGCCTTTCCAGTTGTTTAACCAGTCGTTTTTGCTGACCTTTTCTGACTTACCATCACTTTTGTCAACTGCTGTCAACTTTTCATATGCATAAGAAATCTGTATTGTCAAAGTAGTATTTACAATTTCAGACTCAGATATACCAAGAAAAGATTAAAAAAAGACAACGATTTTCAAAAATACTTGTCTTTTTTTACTAGTTTTATGAGGTAATTCTCCTTCTTATTTAAATACCAGAAGCTAAAAACTCATTGAAAAATAAAAATGAGACTCTTATAATAGCATCAGGAACACAGGGGCTTTTGAGAAAGAAAAAACATACTAATGATTTTGAATTTTGCATGCCAAATCCACAGCAAGTCCAAGCAAATGTAGCAATTCAGTTCTTCACCATTATTCTATGCCTAGTTTATTACATAATAGCCCTATAACTATTCTTTGACAAACCCTTCCCCATTATTTCACACACATTTCACATTGTAAAATCATACTGGCTTCACTATCTCATCTCATCTCATCTCATCTCACCCCATCTCCTTTTTATTGAAGTATGGCTCTCTTATTACATTAAACACTAGTTTTTCTGTTTGCACACTTTCTAGATGACTTTATTTACTATTTTCTGTCATATTTCTAACTGCAAGATCTTTAAGTTATCATCTGATCTCAGGTATTCACAGCTCTTCCAAAATGTAATATAACCTGTGAATTTATTTGCCATGCCTTCTAGATTATTAAGGTATTAAATAAAACCAGGTCTAACAATAAACTCAGAGATATCTCCCTATAACTCAGTGTATTTATTTACCAACTTTTGTGACAGATAATGCTCATATCTAGGATAATTTGAACTATTTTTTCCCAAGTAAGCTATGGCAACATAAGGGATTAAATTCTCCTCCTGGATGTAACTGCACAAACACAAAGCATAAAAACAGTGTCACCTATTAGGGATCAGTTTTGATTTAGAACTCTAGATTAACCATTGCTGTTGATCTTCCTTATATTACTTAGACCTATACATATAGGTGAGTGAGGAACTGGCTGACAGGGCACACCCAGAGGGTGGTGGTAAATAGCTGTTTTTCAAACTGTCAGCCTGTCACAAGTGGGGTCCCCCAGGGATTGATATTGGGCCCAGTGCTGTTTAAAATCTTCACAAGTGATCTGGATGATGATGTCAAGTGTTCCCTGATGAATTTTGCTGCTGTTACCAAACTGAGCAGGGAAGTGGACACTTCGGAAGGGAGAGCCGCCCTGAAGGAAGACCTGGAGGACTGGGCTAAGAAGAACCTCCTGAAGTTCAACAGGGCAAGTGTAAGGCCTTGTGCCTGGGAAAACACAATCAGGTGCAGCACATCCTGGTATCTACCCAGCTGGGGAGCAGCTCTGTGGAAAGGGACCTGGGGGTCCTGGTGGACGACAAGCTCAGTGTGAGTGAGCAGTGTGCTGCAGCAGCAAAGCAAGCCAACGGGGTGTGGGCTGCACCAACAAGGGCATCACCAGCAGAGATAAAGAAATCTGTTATCCCACTCTACTCAGCGCTTGTCAGGTCACACCTGGAATACTGTGCTCAGTTCTGGTCCCCACTATACAGAAAAGATGTGGACAGGCTGGAGAGGGCCCGGAGAAGGGGCACAAAGCTGATCAAGGGGCGGGGAAGCCTGCCACAGCAGGAAAGGCTGAGAGAACTGGGTTTGTTCGGCCTTGAGAAGAGAAAGCTTAGAGGAGACCTTATCACCATGTTCCAGTATTGAAAGGTGGATACAGAGAAGATGGAGACTCCCTTTCTACAAGGAGTCCCATAGAAAAGAAAAGGGGAAATGGGTACAAGTTACTCCTGGGGAAATTCTGATTGAACACAAGAAGAAATTGGAATAATTCCAGAATAAGTTCTGGAATAATTTCCAGAACACTGGAATAATCTCCCCAGGGAAGTGGTGGATTCCCCAACACTGGACACTTGTAAGATTCAGCTGGACAGTGTGCTGGGCCATCTGGTGTAGCCTGTGCTTTTGCCAAGAAAGGTAGGACCAGATGATACTTGAGGTCCCTTCCAACCTGATATTCTATGATGATTCTATGATTGATTCTGTTTTATAGATACACATATAATAACACTGGGAAACCTGTTGTTTCCTTAAGAAGTCTACAATACTTATTGCTTAAAACACATTTAGATACTGCTTTGATCAAAGTTATCAGACAAATACTACAATACACACCTGTTAGCAAGACACAATTTAAGAGCTGATGATCCGAAGTGTACTGCTGTCAAAAAGACAATAACTCTGTGAGGACTACAATAAGCCCAAATGATCATTTTTAAACGGTTTGAAGAAGACTGAAGCATGAGGAAATGCTCCAATTTGCACAGAAAGTATCCTCATCACAAAGTAGCAAGAAAAGTATTGTACGCTGCCTAGCCCCTCTTTCCTACCTTCCTTAAAGCTCTTTGTGCTTTTGTCCCTCATACATCCATCAAAATTAAAAAGAATCAAGTCAGGGTCTGTCACTGAGACAGAGTCTCTCCCTCCTTCATTACAATCAAGTAACTACTCACCTCCATGCCTTAATGGTCTCTGCCTCCTTTGACACTGGTGGAAAAAACCCTGCCTATCTTGTTTCAATCTTCTGTAAGTTACTGGCTTCAATTTACACATCAGGATGCATCTGACTCAAAATCCCTCTGCTCCAGTTCTTATCTATTTATCTTCCTTAAGAGAGAGAATTCTTACTAGAGAAGTGGTCTTTCAGCAGGGGTTGAGCAGTGCAACAGTGACATCCGATGGCTGGCGGCATTAGCCTCCAAGGAGCTTTCCTGGCTTGCCAGTGGCCTCCTTTGCCTTGTTAACAAGTGATGATAACTGAATACTAGCTGCCCTCAGCACATTTTATTCATTTTAACTCTACATTAAATCTACCTAAGCAGTTTGCTCCATGTTTCCAGTGCACTAGGAATTGTCTTCAAATGCAGTCTTCAACACTGACTGGCTGAGATCTCATTGCATTGCTCACTAACAAGGGAGACTTGGGAGCAGACAGATAAGCAGGGATTCTTTTCACTCTTCACCTATAACTGGAAGGGGGGTGCAAGTGAGACATTTTTTATGATGAATACAACTCTCAGGAGTCTGCTGCATTTCTTTATATATCAGAAAGGTAACTAAATCCTAGCAGAAACACGGGCCAGTGTGTGTACAGCAGTATTCTGTACGCAAAGAGAGTGGAAAGGTTATGAGGAGTGTTAAATATAGAATTGCTATTTAGTTGAAAGGGATCCAAAATTTACATTGCTCAAATCAGAGACCACTCAGCTTCAAGGCTAAGTGAGGAACATAAACTTTTCATTAGCTGAAATCTGAACTCTGAATTTGCATTAATACCTGTAGTAAGGGTAGGCTTCTATATTTAGATGGCAGCAGATTTTATTATGCAACTTTTACTGTATGCTTATTTATTCCTGTTTTGCAATAGAGTGTGACAAGGAGTAAATAAGTTTTATTATTCTGTGGACTTCCACTTGCACTAAAAGTACTCTATGCCGATGCTCCCCAGGGTGGCTGTGGACTTCTTTTGGCTTGACCTTTTATGACTGCTCTTACACTTTCTCCCTACTGTTGGGATTCTAGAAGACTTTCTTCGAGAGAATGGCCATGTGAGCAATCCTGCGTGAGAACAAGACTGATAAGAGCCTCAGCTGAGCAAGAATGCGATAAGGATGTGACCCTGAGTGAGGGGGGAGAAACTGGACGAGACAAACGACCCCCAGAAGGGGTTGGGACGGAAGAGGAAGTTCCCCAAGGCAGGTGCCCGGCAAGGCTGATGTGGCACTTTTTATCCGATCATAAGGAGGTTTAAAGCGCGGGCTAAGTTAACTGTCCAGTCTTGAGGGCTTGTACTGCATGTTACTCACGGGTGCGGGAGAACATTATAAAAGGGCTTCTTAGTTGTAATAAACGGGCATTGCTTGATCACATTGGTCGTGTGCGTGCTCCGCTCTCCCGCACCCTACAATCATAAATTACTCAGTCTTGACTGAACAGTTTGATAAGTAGCAAAACCTTCTTCAACACAAGATAAATCTGACACAACACCGAATAGGAGCAGCCCAAATAAACTACACTATGCATGATCAGAATGAATCCACATCACAAAACACCTTCAAAACTGTAAGACAAAAGAACCAGTGACCATGCTGGTCCAGTATTCTGCATTTGCAGACATCCATGCAGTACATTTTAAATTCAGGACATTTACTTCACAAGCTCAAAGCACTTCACAAACTACACAACGGTCTTAAGCCACAAGTATATTGTGTCATGGATAGAGCTGAGGTTCAGCTCTTTTTTGCTAAAGCTCTGTTTGGACATGACACACTATATCGTGGCACCTCTTCATCCATCTCTTTCATAAACAGTGTTGGTTGCCCTAAGCTTTGTTATTAGCTAATGCAGTAAGCAGCTGATATTTTTTAAAGCCTGAAAAATCTACAACTGATTCTTTTTATAACATATTTTTATTGTATTTGTAGAGAAAATTCACCATAAAGAACAGCCACTCTTCCCACAGATTATTAAGAGGACCTCAACCATGTGTAACTATCCATTTTTAGTCTATAGGCTTTCCCTTGAATGCAGAATACTCTCCAATTTACACACACACTCCTTTCAAACTTGGGGAAAAAATTAGGTGAAGGGACTTTGCCATTTTCCTTTCTCCTTTCTCCTTTCTCCCCCCCCCCCCCCCCCCCCCCCCCCCCCCCCCCCCCCCC
>NW_020799117.1:14312560-14348558 GCF_003259725.1 Athene cunicularia | reverse complement strand
CCCCCCCCTTCCCCCCTTGTCTTATTTGTCTATTTTTTTCTTGTTTCCACTAATGAATCTTACTCTGCCCAAGTCTTATTGTCATTTTGTTGAAACTATTCAAAGTGCCTCAAGCTGCTAAACAGCTGGCAAAATACACAAACATTTAAGACTTTAGTCTGAACAGTAAATCATGATTTCCAGGAGAGAACAATGTGGTCCTTTCTTATTTAATGCTTTCTTTTGAACTGTATGTCATTTTTGCTTTCAAATTAATCTGAGTGTGGAAAACAGGTTGAGTATATATTTTTATTAGAAGACACTCCAAATATTTAGACAGTTATTTGAATCATGTTTTGGCAAAATGATTATGCTTGTCAGTCTGAAAACATACAATTTCCATATTTCCCTTACATTAACTCTCTTTAACAAAGAATTATAAAAATCTTAAATGCTATTTACTCTTCCTTTTCCCCTCCCTCTCTGGCATGCATACTTAAAAGAAGCCCTAATAAAATATTTGTGATACATTAAGAAACATCTGAACTGCAGTTGCAATTCTAGTGTAGTCACAAGCTTGTCATTAAAATGCATAGCATAGTGCTAGTGCAGCTGTATACAGCTTTTATTATTCAGACTGCTAAATGGATAAAACATATTTTAATTTAATGTAAACTGTGCAGCTAGAAACACGAGAGTACGAGGCTTTTTTATTTCCTCAGGAGAAGCCCATATCCTTAAACTCAATGATAACTCCTCTTGGCCAAGGGCCAATCTAGATTTATTGCAAGAGTCCCCGTGCTGCCTCTCCAGACACACATTTTGTAATACTTGAAGAAGCTGGTGGGAAAGGTGTGCTTTCAGCCTCTGCCACCTCTTTTTGCTAATATGTACCTTTAATATTTTCAGGATCTAACTCTATATTCCATAGCTAGGATACAGGCAGCAACACTCAGACTGGGAGTCAGTTCTGACACCACTGGAGTCAGCTTACACAGGGACAGACCAGGGCCTCAGTGCTGAGATAGAACAAAAATGTCCCCCACTCTGCAACCTTAGGCACATGCTGTGCCTTTTATTAATGTCCTGAGGAGATCATGACAGCTTAAACTCTCTCCTGCAAAGATTCCATCAATCTCCATATCGACTAAATTCCAGATGACCAGTTCCTAAATAGGCTTTGATACTAACTTCATGTCTCAAGCATTAGTCTGTGTTACTAGTGCTAAACATCATTTTTTTTTTGATCACAGCCTGTATAATCATCTCTAATTTTTATTTCGACTTTCAGGTCAACAATAAAGCAGAATGCTTCAAAGCTCACAGGAGTAGGTTGCTGGAACAACGTGGAGATCCATGGAAGCACACTAGAAGACTATACAGCAGTATATTCTGAGAGACGGGCAGTCAAAGAGTTTGGCACATAGATTCCTCTTTAAGGCAGTCTTGCAGCAGAAATGCAACAGGAGATAATAAAGGCCAGTCAGTAGAGCCCATGAACCAGATAAGCCATCAGTGTGAGTAAAGGATCTAGCCTTTAAAGGAAGCAAGTCCTTTGCCAGATTTCAGCCCTCCGAAAGCTAAGCAATAAGGTATTTTCTGGCCTATTGTGAGCCCTTCTATTGAGGTGGCAGCGGAGTCTCATTATCTCCGTGGGCTGTAAAAGTGCCTCTAATTAGCTAGTCACCAATGCTCTACCAGAGGGTATTTTGGAGTAGATATATTCTAATTGTCTCTGTTGGGTGTCTACAGTGATTCCATAGAAAACAACCTTCACACAGGGTATGCTCAGCTTGGAGGCATTCCTGTCTGCTCTTTCACTCATTCACAGCATTTTAAGCCTGGATGCCACATAAAGCTGAGATGGACGTGCTACGATTAAAGACAGAATAAAAATGAAATGAACCAATAGACCGAGGTTAAAAATTGGAAGTAGCAACAGCTAATTAGTTCCATACTTGAAAAGAGAGAAGCCACAGTGCTTCTGTTCAAGAGGCTACTGCTGCTATTAGAATATGCTCATGTTCCAGCAACATGTTTCTACATATCTATTTTTTTACAAAATGAAAATATACATTTTTATTATTGATTTCCAGTTGTTAAAGCTTCAGTATTTTTCAGTCTTCCTATAGCAACCTGTTGCTAGTCACTGACATCTCCAGTGCCAGAGTCATCACCTACTTCCATACCACAAAAGAAGGTTCTGTAATCCAAAGTAAAACAGAATATTCATTAGCCAGTGACAGAAAATGATGACTCACAGACTCCATCCTCTTTTCCTCTAGTTAGAGGCTAAAGCAGTCATAAACATTCAACTGACTTTTATCCCTTCCTTGTAATACAGGCGATATAAATGCTCACTCACACATACACACGTTTTCATTCCCTCAATTAGATCCAAAGGTCCAGATTCTCCTGTATCCCACATCTACAGTATTAAGAAAATGCATAAATGTCTTACTATAGATATGTATGGAGAAGGACAAAAAATGGTTTCTTAGCCCTTATGCTACCTATTTTCAGATTGTGTTATATGCAAGGAGCCATGGCTCTTGGGTTCATAAGGTAATATCTTCAGAAGTACAAAATTATGTCATATGATTCACACATTTGGAAAACAAAAAAAAAAAAAAAAAAAAAAAAAAAAAAAAAAAAAAAAAAAAAAAGTTAAGCTAAACAAAAAGTCATATATATAACACAACATCTAAGTGACTCACATTCAAGGCGTTTCCCTTAAAATATGTTATCATCTGCCTGCTGACAGGATTAGTAGTGCATCTGAAAAGAGTTATCTGTCTCTACAGGGGTTTTTTAAAGCTGACAGTGCTTCTCTGAGCTCTCTGACACCAGACCTCACTGGCTACCAGGGAAACTCTAGTCTAGACTAATTTGGACTACAGCAGTTTTGGTCCTACTACAGGTTCCCTTGCAACACGATCAATGTCAGCCAACTGGCCCATAGCCAGATATTAGCCGTTTGGAGCAGCAATAAGCTTCCGTTCAGGTGGAGGGAATTTTATTTTTGCAAGTAAGTCTGCTTAGTCATTCCTCTGTCCTATCTCTAATTATTACTCAAACCTTTAGATAGTAGCAAAAATCTATGAATAATGCTGTCACATTAGAGGCTCAACACACACCAGCACCCTCAGCCTGTTTGTATTATTCTTGGCCACATGTCTGCTGCATCCAAGATTATTCCTATTTACAGCAGGACATTCCTGAAAGCTTTCTTATTTTACACATGCGATTCACATTTTTTTCTTGCCTGTTTATGAGATTTCATCCACTTTCTTTCTTAAGTTTGAAGGTTACTGGAGTTGCTATTCACTTACATTTCACACTTATGCATGACATAAACTTTGATATCAAATGCAAATCACAGCAGCATATTTTCATGAATTGATTGCTTTTAATCAGAAATGAGACTTTCATGTCTGGAGATTTATCTAGATACTTCATCACTTAAGTAAGGACACATCTTAATGAAAAATCACAGGATGCCAACAACATTGATTGAAAAGTTCCTGTTTTCTATGAACACAATGTTCTTCCATACCTCTACTAATTCAGATGTCTACATGTCTAACAATAAGAATATTCTTCAAAAGTAGTATACAAAACAATGTCCGACTTCCTTCCAGCTCTGAGAAACGTTTCAGTTGACTGAACAAATTAGTTCCTCAGTACCAGGATACAGGTAACTGAGTTTCTCTGCCTTTCACTCCTTCTAATCTTGCTGATACGTTATTTACATTCTGTTCAATAAATAAAATCAAGATTAAAAAGTTGAGCTGCCTGAGGGCACTCTTTGCTAACAGAGATTTTCAAATGTACAACTTGGTTTTGACTTTCAATAACATCCAGAGAGATACTTTGTTTTATAAATTACCCATGTGACATGTGTGCATAATCAGTGGAGCTCCCAAGAAATAACTACATTTTCTCTTCTATGAACCTGTCATCTACTTTTTGATTGTTCTCTGTGTTCTGTATGAACACACCAGTCTAACACAATCTAACCGACTTGCTGGATTAGAACCAAGAGAGCAGAAAATCAGGATGTGAACACAAAGAGAAACCCTCAAAGAGAGTAAGGGTGAGAAAGTAGTGCTTAAGAATTACAGCGCTGATATACCTCACCAGTGAAAAACAAGGACTAGCCTCTGGGTGGCACGCTGGGTTTGTTGAGGGGACTATATGGTGTAAGGCCCCAAGCTGAGTGGGATTTGTTGCCAGACCAGCAGTTGTCACTGTTTATTAGAGCCATTTTTCCTCAGCCAGTGAACTGAAAATGACAAGAAAAAAATCAACAGTTGTCTGAGAATATAAGCCACTACCAGCAAGCAGTCCTTCTCAGCAGCGTTTAAAAAAAAAAAAAAAAAAAAAAAAAAAGCAGCCATTAAGCCTGCTTAACACAGCTGGAACTGGAACTGGTTCTGTTTCTAAATTGCTACTGAAAGCCATGGAAAAGCCCAATTGAGAAAGAAGTAGCTGGAGTAGCCAAATTGCAAATGGCTTGGAAAGAGGGCTGTTCAGCTGACACATTCTTCAATGCTTTATAACCTCTGAAGATTGATATGACAAACTGTGTACCTCCTTCCCAAATTAGGGGTTAAGTGTGCAAGAAGGACCTTGCGCAGAAAACTGCTGAGCAGGATTTCTGCCCCGTTCCCCACTTTTGCCTGGATTCTTCTGCTTCCCTCAACACGCTGCAGTTCCGAACCCACAGGCCTGTGTCAGTGCTGCCTTGTGCCATCCAAACCTCGTGCTGGTGCTGACTTTAGTGTGTGTATGCCCCAGGTCCATGCTCCCACTCATGCCACCAGTGTAAGCAGAACACAAGAAGCACATCTGAGAGGACACAGGTAGAGACAGTGTGTTTCAGAGCTGTCCTGGCCATCGGCTCCCTGGGAGACAACCATAAGACTGACTTTGCTTTTCAGGACTAAAACAGCTCCTGACAATTAAATATACACAAGTACCCTCTGACCAAACAGGGTCTTACATCAGCACAAAGACACCAAGAAAGAGATCACGAAAATCTTTTGCTCTGCTCCCTTGCTGGGAAAGGGGGTTCCTTCCTATCATTAGGCTCCTTCTCTTTCCTTCTCTCCCTTCCCATTAGTGCAGTTACAATGAGAAAGCTGTAACTATAATAATGCTGTACCTAAATGAAGTGGGAAATGGCACAGGGTTACTCATATTATAACTTGAAGTGTTCAAGGCTTAGGGACTGCAACGTTCATAAATAACACTTCAAGCAATTCTACCACAGATCCTTAGTTCAATATGACATAATTGCAGTCTTGCAGGTGCACTGCTTAGCCTGCAGCCATTTCAGAGAATTGCTAAAAATTAAAACAGGAAAATAATCTAAAAAATCACCAGCTCACATAAAGGTCCTTACTTTAAAAACATAGCTCTAAATTCTACTTTGATTCAGGTGTTCCTGAGGAAAGAAGAACCAAGATGACTGAGATCTTATTTCCTTGCCTGAATGTACAATAAACAACATAGATTGAAATTAAAAATACAGAATTATTGTTGAAGTAAGATGATTTTTTTAACAGAAAAACTTGTGATAAACAATCAGTTGGACCCAAACTGAAAACAAACCAACCAAGTTAGACATACACAATCTGTATTATACAGAATCTACACTGAGGAACATGGCGATAAAGCTTTATTGAACAGGTGTAGCAGAGGAAAGACAGATTCTGGAAAGTCAAATAAGCCAAGATGTGACATTTTTAAAATTATCTTTATGAATGTTCATTTAAATCAAAAACTGATTGTACAAAATAGTTTCTGAAAAAAAAAAAAATTACAAAGATGTTCAGCCTATTATTAATTCCTTAAGAGTTCCTAAGCTCAAATAAGTATCTGAAATCTGAAAACCTTGGCCCAATTTCTCAATATAGATATAGATCACAATCAAAACCCTGAAATCAAAACACAATTAATTTTGATTTTTTTTCTCAAATCATCATGTTTCTCCTGACAAAAATAATTTCTCTACAGAAATTAAAACTGGAATATTATATTTAAGCCTATAATGTCTAATAACTGGCTTACTGAAATGTTTGATAACAGTGAACAGCAAGGAGGCTTCTCAAAATGAAAGAACAAAAGAAACAAGCAGCCAGTAAAAGTGATCAGCCACAAGACTGTCTGGAAACTTATTAATTCACCTATATTTCTATTTCTGAAACTAGATGACAATCACCTGCTGTTAGGCCAGCTAAGAATATGAGATTTTAAATAACCTAATTCATCAGTTCATGTCTTCTTAGTAATTACCTTGTAGAACTCTGGCAATTTTCCTTTGTGACCCACAATTCAACTGTGCCTGTTCTGCTTGTCCATTTTTTGTCTGTGGCTCTTAGCAGAAACAGATTGAGCTTGGTAAGTGTCCAAAGGGCTGGCCACTCCCAGCTGCAGATAGGACCAGCCCCACATTTATTTTGGCCCGGTTTTGGGTTGGGTTTTTGCTTCTTGAGGACTCCTTCCTTTGGCTACTGACAACAGATGCCCCCCAGCACTCAGAGATGAGGCTTTCCCAGAGACCTCCAGGGCCAGACTCACAAGAGGTCTCCCTCATCCCAGGGTACTTTAAAGGACAGCAAACCCATTTTTTCCCTGCTTGAAGAAGGCTTTTCCTATAACGTAAAACTGAGATACCTACTGCTAAATCTGTAACTGTTCTTCCCTTTGGCTCCACACTCCAGTGCTGGCCTCTGCCAGCGCTCTCTAGCAGGTGGGGTCACTGCCCCCACATGCTCTTGCTGAGCTTTCCCAGTTCACACAGCACTTGTCCACCTTGTCCCACAACTGCTTCCTTGACACGTATTTCTTTGATACTATGTACATGAAACAAGTTGTTAAACAGCCTGCATCAGCCACCAACAGTATTTATTATTCATCCAGTAGGATGAAATTGTCATACCCCACACTGGTATCTAAATATTTCCTTCAGATAATGACGGCATAGTCCTTGAAATTGTACCCATTACACTTCCAATCCCCATTTGCCACCTGCAGTCATCATCTTTGTCCATCTGCACTCATCATGGTTGTTCATCTTTGTCAAATTTATAGCAAACACTCGGTCTTGGAAGGAACAATGCAACAAAGCAGAATTGCAAAGATGAAAAGCAAAATAGAGGAGGGTCTCTAACAAAAGCCAGGTGTAGAAGTTATTAATTAACTGCAGAGATATGGCACAAGTGATTCAAAGTACAATTTAAATAATTGGCACAATGCATTTGCTTGATGCATCTGAGAATTATGTGTCCCTACCTTTTCACTAAAGCACTAAATAACATAAAATTATTTAGGAAAGCATGTTCATTAAATTCTACCATACCGTGAGAGGCAGGCCTTAACCAAAGTATTCAGAATAAAATATTCATATTTCAGACAATACAGGCAATAAATTTTGACAGCATCCAATCTCTGGGACTGCAGTATCTGTACCCAAGGCCCCACAGTAATAGTGTTAATTGTTTCTTTTTTAAAGCAGTGCTTAAAAAAAAAGAGCTTTAATTTGATCAAATGAAACTTAATGAAGGCAATTTAGTCTACTTTGGTGTCACTGTTTCACAGGTTTTGGAGACTTTCCATTCTGAGGCAGGACTGCAAACTTCACAGACAAGGGCACATCAGTGTTTCTCCTGCTATCAGTTCTACAGATAAAGGAGAAGATGTAGTGTCTGATTCACAGGCACACTGCTTTTCCCAATTGCTTTATGATAAATATAATCTTCTGCTTCTTGGACTTATTTGTAGATAAGCCTCTATTCTACATACCTATCTGTGTACTCTCCAGGCTCCCTGGTGTGTATCTCTGCACATTCTAGAGCATCATAAAGGTCTGTTAAAGCCCTCATCTGCTGGGCCAGGCTTTCCCCTGCACTCTCAGGGCTGGACCCAAAGGCCACATTAAATCAACAAGAGTGTTTCCATAGATGTAATATGCATTCAGTCAGGTCCCTGATTATTCATCCTGGCCCCCAATTATTCAGCCTACAGTGGATACAAACATTATGAAAGGAAAATGCACAATTGTAATAGGGACGAGTTATTATCCCCCACTTTAAATTATCTCCCTGTGGTAAAGGCAGCCTGGGACTGTGGAAGTCAAAGGGACTGACCAGAGATTTCCAAATTGTTTCCCTTTATTCTGGCAACCAAAATAACCAGAGAGATCATGAGTGCTGAAACTACAGTGAGAGTATCTACATATTTTAAAACTGCTTTCTGCATCATGTCCAAAAGTAATTTATTTTCATTACATTCATATTGCTAATGGTAAACAGAAGATAAGATCTTGTGCCAAGGTAGATTATTTTCTGTTTCTCTAGAAGAAAAAATTTGGCGCTGTGAATCCAGTTACTCAATATCATCCAGTTACTCAATATCATACACGTCTACAGTATTCCCCTCCTTCAGCAAAACAGGCTAGCAGGTCAACATGAGGGATCATCAAAACCTAGTATTACAAATAATAAATTAGTAATGAACAATAACTGTTTAGGATTATGGTACAGTGACTGCACTCAGAAGGTACAAGGCAATTCCTACAAAATATTGAACCCTCAGTTTTACATTTAGATAGGAAAGTCAGTACCATGTTTGGGCTTTCTCACATTTTTATTCTTCTTTTCCATTACTTAATTTCCAGTTCTTTACTACCCAATAAAATTAACCTAAACATAAATACAGAAAGGCATTTTCATGCATCAGATCCAGTTCAAAGTTGTCTGATCTCAACTCAACACAATTTTTATGCTTTTGCTCATTCACTTTCTATCAATTGCCAGCAACTATTATAAAGTGGGTTTTTTTGGGTTTTAGTGTATCAGAAGGCTTTTATTTGTGGAATATATAACATTTTCATAAATACCATAATTTTAAGTGTTTTAAAGCCTGCTTTATACTGTTAATGAGGTCATACAATAAAGAAATGGTAATTACAAAAAATTTCTTTAAAGCTTCTTTGCTTGGAAAATAAAATGCCTGCACAAATTTGCCAGTTAAAAATCAAAATTGTAATAGACTACATGTAAGCCTTTAGTACAAATAGAATTCCTGACAGATTTACGTTCAGGATTAAAAATGTTACCTGTCAAAAACAGCTATAAAAAATTAAATATCTGCTTAATGTGAGGCTTTAAGTATTGCAAATGTAGCATTCATTATCATAAATACAGTAGTATGATCTAATTATGTATTCAGTACTAAGTTTGTCAGATAACACAATCTGAAAACGGCACAACTAAATCAAATATGTTCTACTTACCTATTGAATGATAGTGAAATTGCACAGCAAAAGGCTTCTTTACCGTCAATTTTGAGATGCTGCAACTTTGTAATGGCTTTTATTTTATTTTAGGATTTTATCATCATTTTACCAGCCTATTTTAGAGATTTTTTTCCAACAGGAGACTGCCTTCATATCCAAACACAAAGAGATGAGTTGTTAGATGAATCATCAATCTTATCACTGTTTATCTTCATCTCACATACAGTGTCAAAGTACTCATCTTTTTCCACTGCCCTTTGATTCCTTATTTAGGAAAAGGTGATCTAAGTTTTTAGAAACCATATGATTGAAATGGAAAAGCAAGGCAAGAATCTGAAGGTGAGTTTGCTTGGTTTCAGTATCAGGATTATCAACTTCAGGGACAAAAGAACATGGTTTGTATCATGTACCTTAGACTAAATAAAAAATAGCCTGTCCTGTTAACCTGTTAAAATCAGAGATAAGAAAGTGTAAGAAATACAAGAAATTGTTTTCTTGTGCACTAGAGAGGTAGATCTGGGGCAAAACTAATTAATCTTTCAAATAACTTTTCTTCATCATGTGAATTTCACCTCAGTCAATCTAGTTTCTAAATATGGATCCTTGGGATCCAAGATCATCTCACTTTTGCTTTTCACTCAAACCCATTGTGCCACTGACTGTTTCTCTTAGTAGCAGAGAATGAGCACAACTTTGCCTGTCTTACCCTCCAGCTAATTTTCTCTAGACCAAAACTGCATTAACACAAGGAAATAGCCTAATTATTATCATCATCATCATCTTCATCATTTCCATTCCTGTTACTGGCAAAACTGATCCTAGGGTCACAGTCCCATTCTATTTGACACATACACAAAACATCCAGCCAAATGATCATCCCTGTTTCAAAGAGCTCACTATGTATGCACATTGAAAGACTAAAAATGAGTTCTGAAAAGTCACTCTGTGTTCTTCCTGACTTAGAGAAAGATGTCTTATTTATTGAGATGACTCATTTATCTCTCTTGATTTATCAAGGCATCAGCAGTCAAGTTTTTTCTTGACTTAATTTCTTCTAAATTTTTTAACTTATACAAGCATATTTATATCCATGTAATGAAAAAAAGGGCAAAGAGAGATCCTAATATATGCATAAAACAACACATCATAAGGCTGCAAAGATACATAGAGGAAAATTGAGTAAATTGAGTAGAACATACACATTTTAAAGTTACTCACACAAAAGATAATGTTTACTTCCAAATCCCAATACTAACTGGCCACATGAAGACATGTGAAAGACATGGGTAGGACCATCACAGATGCCATACATATGGCATGACTTCAGATACGGCATCTATGAATAATGTGACATGGCTGAATACCAGAATTTTCCTCATGATCAATTTCTCTCATGAAATCAAAAGGCTTTACACCACTGCATGGCTCAATTATTTTCCAGTTGGTTAATATAATTATTTTTCAGTGAGCCCAACTCTGGAGTTTATTGAAAGGTCATGCTTTGTTTGAGAAATGGGCAAATTTGTCCTCAAAGTGCGGAACAAGGCATCTCCTTGAACACAAGAAAATTGCCTCCTTAAGGGCCCTAGTAACCCTGACTCCTGCTGGAAAGGATCTGTCCACTGCACACACCAATCAAAAATCTGATTTTTTAAGACCTCATGAAGAGTCAGGCACAAAGGTCTTCTTAAAAAGGAGAGGGTCATAAAAAGGATAGCAATAACGTAGCACCTGGCATACCACTGTTTCCAAATGATGGTACAGCCATAGATCACAAACAACAGAACATGGCTGAAATATCTGAGAATGCTCCTGCTGCATTGGTTATGGGCTCTTGTGCTCTGTCAATTAGAAGCATGCACATAAAAAAATGCCATCAATCTGAACTATTTTAGTGTGTATAAAAAATAGTTCACAGTATGTAGTTATCTAGTTGTCCTTCCTGAATCCAGTTACTATAAACGAAAAAAAATATTAAAAAAAAAAATTAAGAGGTTTTGTGACTCTTTCCCTTGGTATGTCTCCATTTTCTGCTCAGAATGCTAACATGGGCGGCACAATTCAAGAATGATTAACATTTGTCTGGGATTTGGGGACATCTGGCAAGCTGGTTTGAGCTACTGCACTGCTGTATGTATGGAAATCCTGGATATTTCTACTGAATGAAACAGATCAGGTGCCAAGCACTTGTAGAGTAAATCTGAGTGTTCAAAAAGCCCTAAATATGATGCCTCTTAAAAGCACTGGCCTTATTATGTAGGGTATCCTGGTGTATATTGTTCTATCTAAAAGAAAAAAAAAATTAAAAATATGTTGCAAATGTTCTACTGTAAAAATGAATGGAATGAATGCTGAGTAAATATTCTGTTCAGGTGAGCATCAAACACTTTAGACTTATCTGTGAGATAATTATAATTCTAGAAAAAAATATTTTTCTTTTTAGCAAATGTTAGTATTTGAAAGAGATTATTAGAGAATTAATTAAAAATATTTTAGGGATTTCTTACAGTATATAGTAATTAATACTAAGACCACTACAATATCTGAAAAGGGAGCACTAAGCACTGGAGCCCTGAATCTGTTCACGTGCACCTAAACACTATGTTCATGTGCCTACCATCATATTGTCTTCACATGCTCATAATGAAGCAGCTCTTCTGAGACTGAGTCCCCTTACAACAGCATTAGTTTGCTTTACTGAAGGAGAGCAGGTTCACTTGGTAACTTGAGTTGTTCAGCTCAACTGATTATTAATTTTATCATAGCCTTCATTAAAAGTTACCAAGGACTTTTTTTTTTTTCTTTGACACCATTCCTCTTCTATGAAATATAAGATTAAAGTCTTCAACTCATTAGAATCAACTGTATCTGAATGCTTTTGTAGTCACAAAGGAAGAAAATTCACAGTTTCCTGTTTCCACATGACTCATATTACTCTTCTCATAGTCATCCCTTCTCCATTTATGGTTCCACTTCATCTGATTTTTTTGTATTATATTTTTTAACATTTCTTTGACTTCCAGTTACATAATTTGAGCCTTTAATTATCCTGATTTTTACATTTTGTCTCACCTTTATTTATTTGATTTGATTTCTTCAATATAAGCAAAGTACAAGTGACAAACAATTCTTGTACAACAATTCTTTCTAAGATTAGGACAATAATAAAACAAACCTAGGTAGAGCTAGATATCAGATCCAGGCCACACACACCTGTGAATACTAGTACCAACAAAACACAGTAATACAACTCCTCTTCATTCAAAGGAAATGCTGGGCCTAAACATCTCCAGAAAATAAGCACTCAAATATAATCTTAATAATACAAAGCAACGGACTAAATTTTTTTCCCCTCAACATTCAGTCCACCATGGTATTGTTCAAAATGGATGAAGAATTTTAAAAACTTCAAAAATATTGAAAAACAAGAAACTCTGTTCATAATGCTTCAACTGAATTATGAATTGAAATAATTCCATTATTAACACTGCACAACTGGGGCTTACAATGGAAATATTGGCACACTATAAATTAGAGTGTCAATAACACAGTTCTTGATTTCTAATACTTAAAATTCTCCCCATGGTGATTATAGTAAGAATAATAATAATACTACTGTGCAATAATGGTAATTAATCTAATTAGTTCATTAAAATGATGATGGCTATTATTACTATAGGTCATAAATTAAGACACCAAAATATTGTGCAAGACATTCTCTGAACATAAATAGAGATGAAATATGTTTTCCTCTGCACAATGGACAAGGCAGCAGCTGTTTCCTTGGTGAAAAAAATAGAGTGATGATTATCTAAAGATGCAAATGAAGTTCCTTTCACTAACCACTGTGAAAGTTGAATATCGATGACACAAAAATAATTTTTCTTCAGATGGAAAGAAAACAGTCACAGGCCACTGCAGAACAGGGAAAGCTTTTCATTTCCCAGTTCAAGGCCTATGACTTGGTAGCATTTCCCCTGCCCTATTCTTCCTTCCCTGTCCCCTTTCCCATAAGAAACTTTCATCTATAATGATATATTTATCACTAAAATTCTAATTTATTGCTTGCTTTCTTTCTGTAATACATTTGCAGTGTTTTGTGTATGAATTTTTGGCTATACATTTGTATGCATTAACCGTACCTATGTGAAATATCATATATGATAGCAAACACACGTCTTGGTATGTGGAGGTAAAAACCTTGGTAAAAGTTAGTGAAACATATGATAAATCAATTATTTATGCTTTTTTTATTGCCACGCTGGCCCGATAATTCTGTGTTCCCTGGAGCTTTACTCTAACATTCCAATCCAGTGAGCAGATTACAGCATCCATCATTTACTTGAAATCAACATGCCAAATAAATATTTCTTCCATCTGCCTCTAATGTGAAATGTCACCTCTTTTCTACAAGCACCGGTAAGATTCGGTCTAAAAAGAGCTTCAGTCTCCCTGCTGTAAAAGCTTCAGAGTCTAGCAGCACCTAGGCCAAGGAAAATGATGCCATCAAGACGGACATTCCAATGCCCTGCTCACAGCCGCTACAAGCTTTGGAAGACCGCAAATCATCTACCTTGAAGACAGGTAAATCATATGGAAAATGTTTTATCCGAAATACATATCACTACAATCCATCCTTTCTTGGATTTCCTGGGAAAATGCACTGGATATTGTGCACTATGTGAAGTCCTCCATGGAGATCAGTCAGTCATGTGTACCCTAAATATTGCCTCACTCTCTACACCCCAGATCCTGCCAGAAAATGATGTCCTGTAAGGATCAGCAAAACAGAGAGCAGAGCAAAGTGGAAGCTCTAGAGAGATTTTTCTAAGTGACACAATTTGCAGAGACTGCAGACAAAAGGAAGGTGACATAAAATAAAGAAAGTACGGGAAAAGCTTCTGGGTTAGCAGCATCTCTATCTGACCTCTGAGTTAAATAAGCGGATTCACCTGTTTACAGAAGTTATTTAACACTGACACAGGCAGTCTGATTCTTTCATAAATAAATACCTTATACAGAAGAGACGTTTACTATATCCTGAGCTACATCCTTCACATATTACTACTCCTATACTAAGCTATCAAAAATAGGGGTTATATTCATAGACAGGCAAATGCCATTTGCCCACCTCCCTCCTAAAGCAGTATTTCTGTAACATTGGTACTCCTTTACCCAGTATCCCAGATCTATGCTTTTGTGAGGCTAATATTTTAAATTCACTTATTTCATATTTTCCTACCCTAACAATTTTGGTTAATGCCAGTTGATATAGACATGGGTGAACCTGAAATATGACCAAACTGTGGTATCTCCATATCCAAAAAAGAATGTGATAAAAGCACGTCATTTAAAAATGTGTAAGGAATTACAGTGATAAGATTGCACTTCAGCTGGGAAATGGCATCTGATTTGGCTTTCAAATATAAACCCAGAGAAGTCACAAAACAGGTAACTCTTGAGTATGTTAATTAGTCAGAACCTGTGGACACTTCCTAGTGTGGATATATTTTTGTTTTCACATGCAACTTCAGTGGGGGTCTTAAAAAAATATTATCTTCTGTGCATTTTTAGAGGAAGTAATGAATCATTCAGTTTTAAGGAAGGAAGCATAGGAACAATTGATTCAATCTTTCCTTTTCACTGTATTATTTATGCTAGCCTTTCTTTTCCTAAGAGGTAAGCTCCTCTTTCTTTAAAGAACTAATAATTCTAGAACAATTGTTTTTAATTACAAAATCTCAAAACTACTTCCATGCACTGAGTCTCATTTTGTGAAATAAGCTTGATAAAAAATAGGGAAAGACAAAAAATGCATAAAATTTGAATACCATTCAATAGCAATTTTTGCAAAAGTGTTACAGATTATTAGCAATTTTTTCCTATTAGCTGTTCTATTTACAGAAAGAAAAATGTTAGTCTGTTGAAGGATATAAAGAAAAATGAGGGAAAAATTCCAACCTCTTTAAAACAACAGAACTTTTAAGAAAAGTGTTAGAGTCAATGGCATCATTTTCCTTGGCCTTTCACAGCTCAGGGCCTGGGTGCTGTTAGAAGGGTAAACGGGGTCAAATGTTTTCTTCAACAATTCATACTTTTTCTCACTCTGCTTTATATTTTTCTTAATAAACCAACTAAAAGTTCATGCTCCATTCTATGGTATTACAGCTTCTTTAGGATCTGATTCTGCTTTTGCTTTCCTTTTGCTTTCCTTAATTTGCCACTGCCAATTTATTGTTCCTTATATAACAAGAGTTGTCAAAGAGAGAGGGGTCTCTCTGGTCCTATAAAAGTTTGTGATACACTCCTGCTAAAAGACATCGTTCTTCCTTTCAAAGAAAGGCAGTAACTCTAAGCGGTAAAAAAAAAAATAATAAAATATTCCCCTCCCTCTAAATTGTGAGCAAGCTTTTAAAGACCTTAAGATCTTGTTTCCAAACTAATGGCTTTGGTATTCGTTCATTTACTTTGTCTCCTTTTTTTTTGTTTGTTTGTTTTATTATTGGTGTTAAGGTTCATATTTTCAACTTTTCTCTAGAACAATGAGAACCAAAAAAATGCACTTAGAAAACCTGAAAGCTGGCTCCTGCTAAGCCATATCAGCCTAGCAGCTGCAAGGAAATGGAAATTAGGGAAATAATTGTGAGAGAACATTAAAATACAAACTTAGAGGAGACAAATCAGATAAACAACCAGACTCTTCCTCTTGTCTCACATCCTGCACTTGGTTATTCCTGGGATTTGCATGCTGGTGAGCACTAGTGGTAAGCACACAACAAAAATCACAGAACATTCTTCAAGATCCCATTTTTAACTCTGGCATTTTCTGTCTGCTTCTTTCAAAAATACTAATATACAGGTAAGGGACTGATGAGGTCTAAAAACCTTACCAAAAAATGCCTGTGTTCAGCTGGAGAACTTTCACCACCCTGGCACTGGATATACAGGTCTCATACTTGAGAAAAGCTCACTGACAGCTTATGCATACATATACTTTGCTTATGGATTCACTGGTAAAGTGCCCTAGCCTATATTATGAAGAATATTAGAGAAATAAACAGCAAGAACTTCTTATCACACCTTCAACACAATGATTTGTCCATCACTGGCTTACATTTATAGCTGTCAGTCATTATGCTAAACACAGAATTCTAATTTAGATACTATTTCCAAGCTAGCATGGCATACATTTGGTATGTTTGTTGTCATGAAATCTACTTCTTGCTTTCTTAGAAACACCACCAGCAGGTTTCCCTTTGTCCATCTTGTTGCTGCAGCAGTCCAGATGTTTGCCTTTGTTACACTCCAGTCAGAAAAATCATGAAACATTTTCTCATTTCCTTGTGGGCAGAATTGTGTAAGCACAGCTGGTACAAACCACTGACTAAGAATCTGTCCGGCACCAGATGGAAAGCAGAGAATAACTGCAGTGCTACATTTCAATGACTGTGAGTCATATTTTGTTGCCTCTTTGAAGGAGGAGCTGCCACACACTGCTGAACCTCTCTGTATCGCCCGCATCACTGGACACCACCTAATGCGGGACGGTGTCATCGCAGCTATGTTACACTCCTGCTGCTCAGCCAGACCATCCTCTTCTCTACCCAATATAGAGGATAAACCAATATTGTCTTAACTCAGGATTTTGACATGAATAATGAACTTGAACCCCTATGCTAAGGAAATCCAGTGAAGCCTGAATTTCTTAAAATGCAGGTGCTCAGCAATTTCAAAAAATCTAGGCCTCATGAAGGGTACTCAGGATGAGCATGAAGCAGTTCAAGTCAGTGGTCAGATTTGAAGTTCCAATCCCTCATTTGCAAAACCAGCATGGTGAGGAATCTTCATATCCTGCTGCTGGAGCTGGAGAGATTGTCGAGACGCGGGTGTGGGAGGCTCCAGCCTACGTCCCTCTGCCCGGGCCAGGCAGGCCCAGAAACCACAGTCAAGAAGTCTTCTGGGGGAAACAGATCTTCCTTTCAAGTCTATCTGTTCCTAAGATTTACTGTCTGTGATACAGGTATAATTGTCCTTTTTTGATTTCCGTGGGTCTGAGCGCATACTCAGACTGAGAAAAAGCACACCTCTGCCAAGGTCTAATTTTTTTGCCTAGTGACACAAAAGTATGTGCTTAGATTAAATTCTGATGTTTGACTGTCAGAATTCATTCTATTAAAGAATACTGAGTAGAAATTGCATAGCCATATCATTAATAGATGATAATTTAATAAAGTGAAATATTTTTGCATAGGAAAACAGTAAAATCTAGGCATTTTTTCTGGCATAAAACTGAAAGATGAGTCATCTCTCCTGCACTAGAAACAAATAAAACAATTAAAAGGGAAAACAGCTTTGCTTCTGGGAGAAATTATGAGTTTCTCTTAATCAAATTCATGAATTTTAATCAGTAAGTGCCTTAATGTGTGAAGGGAAAATGGCAATTTTCAGAGCTCTTCTCCCTGGAAGGATATTACATTATATCTTTTCCATTCTGAATGTCCCAGACATATTTTACAAGTGCCTACAGATACTGTAAAGGTGGGATTGAATTCTGTATTTAAATTGCAACCCATCTCCAGTTTCAGGTCATTGAGATACAAAAGGTCATGATATTTGCCTTTCATTTTTCTTCTCTCAGAATACTAAAACTTGAGACTATAAAGAATGCTGTATGAAATATAATTTCTTGCCAATTGCATGAAGAATATACAGTGATTAAGTAAGTAGTTTGACCTGAGTTGTTTAATCCTATTCACCTAGGATCACCTTGAAAATTTTGGCTTCTCAATGCAAGTATGAATATTTTAAAGAATACAGAAAAAGATTCAAGGTGAAAAAAGGCCACAAAAGATTAAAATCTGGTTCATCTTTAGGTCAAAAACACTGTCTGTGAATAAAAACAATGAAAAAAATGCATGAGTGACTTTTATATTCAGCATAGAATACATTATTTTCAATGTGGGACCTGAGAATATAAAATCTGATAAAGAAGGAACTAGACTAGAGATGAATTCTCTCCTCCCACCCCCAAAAACTTGCAGACAAGTTTAGGATTGAAAGCTTTCAATCCTATTTACACACAACCCCTTCTTACTGTCCTACTAGTGAAGAAAGGAGATAAAGTCAGTAAATCTGGCATCTACTTTAAGGCCACTTAACACTTCCAAATGGATGTGAAAAGGTAACAATGCAAATGTCAGTCAGAGACAGCATTTCTACTGAAATTATTAGATTCACCAATTTTTAGGAACTGAAATGGACCATTATCATCATTCAGTTTGACCTCCTGTGTATTGACAACCATAGGTTTTTACCAATTTATTCCTGAAGTGAGCCCATAATGTCTATCCCAGATATCTTATATCTTTTGAAATATGCCCATTTTGATTTTGAGACATTAAGTAATGGATATTCTGTCTCATTTCTCAGTAAATTTTCAATTGGTTAAATCAATCTCGCTACTAAAACATAATGCCTCAGGACAACAACAAGTCCCATACTTTTCATGTACTCTAAATACATTGTCACAGCTTTGCACATCGCTCTTGCCAAGCACATATTTATGTATCAAAGCGAAGGCTGTCTTTTAACATCCCACAGTAGGGATTCCACAGACTCAAATTAGTCCATAAAAGTTACTATAACAGAAAGTAAATGTACAGTTACTGCATAATTAACTGCTCAGCAGCCAGGCTCAGGAATACAATTCCCAGGGCCAAAGAGTGCTATGGGGACAGTGTGTCTTGTGCTTTTCACATACTTTCCCTGTGGTAGTTTCAGGGGCTCAAGACATATCTGGAGGCTTCATTATATGGAGCAACATACAGATACACCCATAAAAGTATGGTCTTGTCTCAATGTTAAAGCACCAACTGCTTAGCTCTAGCTTATCTCCCATGAGACCTCCAGTGACCCACACCAGCTCTCTATTGGAGATGACCAGCTCATGCTGGAAGACATCACACCCTGAAGAAAATGAACATGTGGAAGTGTGTCCTTCTACTTTTCATGGAAAATTCCACATGCTGCTTTGCATCGCTCTCAACATTTATACACGTGTACATTCCAAAAGCAGCTCAGACTTGGAATACGTGTTCCCTTTGCCCCCACACCTTATGCCCTCAGGTGTGCTGGCAGGTCAGGAGGCAGTGACTGAGCTGGTTGAGCTTCCCCTCTTTTCCTCTTTTTTCTTTGTTTAACTAGAAGAACACCTCAGGGAGGTCAGAGAACAGCCCCAGAGGTGAGGGAGAGAGGGTGAGGTGGCTGGGAAGAGGGAAGGGGCTCTGTGCAGAGCCCTCCAGCGCAGCGAGCCCGGCCGTGCGCAGGGGCAGGGGCATGGACACCTTCCCTCTGGCAGCACTCCTGCAGAGCCGGCCAGACCCACCGCAGCTCCCTTACAGCTACCTATGGAGACAGGCTAACTGAAGCAGGAGTGTGACGCACTCTTGTAGCCTGCCTTATTTATGGAGCCAAATCGATACTGAGCCCAGAGCGAGCAGTCATGAAATAATGTCATAACCCACCGATTCCATTATCAAGCTCCTGATTACCCTTTGAGGAGCACATTTGAGGCGGCGTTCACCAGAGGGTAAGGGCTTTCTATTTACACAGCTGTGGATCTCCAAAGATAACTGATTTTTTTTTTTTTAATCTGCTCCTTTTGAAGAGATAAAGTATTCAGCAGGTTGACAGAGCTTTCAGCTGCAACTCTCTTGCTTCCTCACTCTTAAGTCTAATAGCTCATCAAGATCAAGATGCAGCTTGCCAATTCCTCCTCCTCCCCCATCATTTCCATTGTCCTTTTCAGCGTCCAGGGTTTAAAAGTTTCCGCTTATGAGGTTTATGGGCAAGCTCATATGTCTGCTGATGCTGCATCACATTACTGATTTTTAATCTTGAATCAGTATCTTCTCACTTTTTAAATACATTTTGGATCTTTACTAGCTATTTGTTTCATAAAACTTAAATTTGACTTTGTGCTCTAATTGCTAACTTAATGTCTCCAACTGATGCTAAACCATTTCATTATCTTTTTGTAAACACCACCTACAAATATCTACTTAACTCCCTGAATATATTAACTCAGTGTATTGTGTATTCATGATCTTACTCTTATGCAGAAATCACAATTTATTACCATTAAAATCTTGTTACCAAGGATTATTTTCAATTAGTTGTTGAAATTTAGCTTCTATGCTAGAAAACAGGGAAGCAAGAGCGTGATAGACTTATTTTCCAGGACACTTGTCTGCATTCATGCTAAGGGTATTAGATAGATTTTCTTCCTCAAAGAGGAGTTAGAAGGGAGTTAAAGATAAAAGGAAGATTAGTTTGACACTGAAGGATTGGGAATATTTTTTTTTAAACAGTATTTTGGAAAAAAAGAGAAAAATACAGAACCTAGCTTATGCCAAACCTTCCTCCCACTCTTGGCTCCAGTGTAGGTTATATATGAATGTTAGGTTTCCAAATAATTTATTACTGAAAAAAAAGACTATTAATTTGTTTTCTGTTAAAGACACAGAAAACATAAATAACTCTTAGTTCTTTCACTTTGAAGTGTAAGGTGTCACTTTTCAGTGCAAAGTTTATTAGCCTCAAAAGTCTTTTTCTTCTTTTGCTTTGTGCTACTGCTCTTTTTATCATGTGTCACATTTATGGAAATCTTAACTAACATTTCAGAGTGCCCTGTTTATAACACAGATGGTGTATTTTTAATTTATATATTTATTTTTATTTACTTTTTTTTCTCTTTTCTGACTTAGAAATTTAATGAGCTCTCTCACACCTCATACCCAGGGGAAGTAAGAAGACTGAGTAGGGAGCATAAGCAGTAGCTGATTTTATAGCTTTTAAATGTGTACAGCTATTTATAACAGAGAAATTAGAGTCCGTGGCCCCTATAAAAATGCTCAAAGTCTGATGAGGAGATGCCTTTAGATGGGGAGAAGAGTAACTTCTTCACAAGTCATCCTACTAAATTGAACAGGAAAACCTGTGGAATGACTGAGTGTAATAATATATGTCAAAGGATAGCAGCAAGAAGGAAGACACATTATCTCTATTTTTCCAGAGTGGAAATTCAAGAAGAGAGCAGCCAATTCAGAAAAAATGCTTCAATTTTAACTATGATCTTAACATTCATCAGGAAAATGTTTAAACGCTTGAAGATTTCTAAACAAAAATTAATCACTGGAGTTAGACACACATTTAGACAAATCAAGATCTAGATGCTTGATGTAAGACAAAACAGAAGTCTCTAGCAGAACTGGGATTTTACTATAGCCTTCCTGAACATCACCCTAATGCATTCAGAACATGACCCATCCTCTACCTGACACATCTCAGGAAGGATCAAATGTTGTATCTTTTTTTTCTTGTAGGTATGAAAACACTCCCAAGGTATGAAATTCTGGCTTCTCTGTAGCCAGGCACATCTAGAGGAAGCTGATACAAAATACTAGTGTTATTCTATCGCCACCAGCATTCTTGCATCTTCCCTCTTCTGTCTGTTGAGAGCATCTTAAGCAGTGGGTATTTTAGATTTTGGAAAGAGTAAGAGATATAAAGGATGCAAAACAAAGCCAGAGCGGTAAGGAACTGTGAAGGAAGGACAGAAGGAAGGAAGGACGGAAGGACAGAAGCAGAGTAAAAGCATGTGAAGTATAAAACCAATTCAGATAACTAAGCTGAAACCAGAGCTACCAAGAGAAATTATATTCAGCCCAAACAAAGTGAAATAAAGTGCAAGACAGAAATGTCTTCATCAGTGTCCATTGCCTGAGTGGGAAGGCAGGCAAACTATCAAGGAAAAACAGAGATGCTGAAGACAAAGGTTTTCATGAACAAAACTGATATTGTACAGACACCCATTTCCATGCACCCCAATTACAGACCCCAAGTATGTGCTCAGGGCAGACAGCGCAGGACAGATAGCCACTTTGGCAAATCCTGACTCTACACACAATATATGCTTGTAACATTCATGATGTTAACTGCATGTTACAAGTTGAATATATATTATTTATATTCAACCTTAGCAATTCTGCCATTGTAATATCATTGTTTCTGCTTCATATTGCAGAAATGTTGATAGTAAACGTGTTGTAGCAGAAAAACTGAAACTCTAGAGAATCTACTGTGCCTACATTTACATATCAACTGAGGAAGGATATCTTCTGTATTACACAGTTAACTTTGCAGCTATTTCCATTTTCCCCCTATGGCTTCAAAGAAGTCAATAAGCAATTGATAAAGCTTCTGTCACCCTGGGCAATTAATGAAAGTTACATAGCATTGACTGCATCAATTTTTGTGTATGTGAAAAGCAAAAAATTGATTTCACAAACTTACTGGTGCTTATTGATTTAGTGCCTGTCCCCAGGCCATTCCCATTTAACGCTTTTGTGCGGTCATTGAAAAAAATTTCAAGACTGTCAAATAAAATCTGTTTCTTCAGAGCTTTATCTGCTACATTATTTTGCAAGTATTTTTAGCCTCAGCAATATGTTTTCAGGTTGAACTTCAGGCTTGTAAGATTTTCATCATCTAGAAAGTAAGCATAAAAAACCTGACCCAACCAACCATTAAGTGGAGATGTTTCAAAGGTTCAGTGTCCTTTTAAGAAAGCAAAAATTCCACGTACAAAAACTGATACTGAGACTCCACAGGCTCAAGATGGGTTTACAGACAAATCAAAGTACTTTTGTATCTAACTGTCCAATTTGCATCTGCATGCATCTGATTGGCAGCTGAATACCATGAACATTCATAAAAATTGTTAGTCCGAGCAGCCAGATTTGTTCCCAGGACTGAGCTACTAGCAGAGGATCACAGAGACAAATGCAACAGAAGTAAACTGAAAAGAATAGCAGCCTTTTGGGAAATTTGTCCTCATGCACCTGTAGCTCACAGCTCATCACCCACATTTGTGAAGACACAATAGGCAGAACAGCAAGGGAAAATTACTTTTCTATTTTTTATTTTTAGATATTAACCCAATTTTTTTTTAATACCATTGAATGGGAAGTCATTCAATTTTGAACCCTCTTTAGTCTCATCCTGTTTCAGGCCTTACAGATGCCAGTGCCGGTTTGATCTAGTTTTCAGCACAGTGATACTCTGTTTACCCTTTCGTTCCTTCATTTCTTTCCTATAGAGGCTATTTCCTAGAATCTGCTGGCAGGACCAACAGCAAACACTCCTGATGCTCATGAGCTTGCTGCAAGGAGCAGCTAAAATGAGATTTAGAAATTCTTAATGAGATCCCAATTGACCTCCTTTGCAAAGGGATGACTTACCCCCCACTCTTCAAACACTGAAATAAATTGACTTTTTTTCAACAACATTTTTATTGTAAGGAAATACACTTCATTTCTACATGGATGTAAGTTGTGTGCTGAGCTGTGAAGGGAGTCTGGCTGAGAAACATCAGGGTTCTTACCTACTTTGAAAACTCAGTATGCTATCTTTTGGAGTAATTTTGCATTGGCACTTCAAATCCTCCAGTCAAAAATATAAGTGGCAATTTGCTTCTAGGGGAGTAAAGCATATGTGCATCATCTGATAGACACAAAAGAATAAGGTAAGAGTATGTCTGCCATCATAATTCACATAGAAAGCATGATAACCTAAGACCAGCAAAGTTGATCCTTTTATACACAATGTCAGCCTCAGATAAATCTAAAGGTGCTTTAGGGTCTCTGGATGTGTAAAGCATGACTTGTACAACCTTCCTCTACCCCCAAGCCATCGTACCTTTGCTCTCTGCATAAGATACCAGTCTCTGCTAAGAAGCCTTCATTGGGTCTGAACACACCTCAGGCCATGCAGCCTCCAAAAACCCACTTGGCACAGTGTGTCTGTCCACGGTTTAAATTATGCACACAATATCTTTTGGGAAGCAAAAAAGCAACAGCTTTGTAACAGGATTTTTTTTTACTGCCTGTACAATGCAATGAGATCCTCTAAAAGATGAAATAAAAGCTAGTATACTGTTATTTATAAAAACATAGTAAGTACTGAGGTAAACTTTAATATGTGAATTACAGTAAAAGAAATCAGAAATAATGCAAAACCAGTTTCCAATTGCATAACTGGTATCAGAAACACCAAGTGCATGTATCAAAATACTGTGAGAATGATAAAATTATTTTTTAATAAGAATTAACAAATTTAACAGGATGACTTGTCAGTTTGTTATCCACCATATCCCATATCTGACTGAAATGCTGGGGTTTCAACCCCCAGCCCCAAATTAAGGCTGACATATGGGTGATTCCCACAGCCCTTCACCAAGGGGGGTGAGTTTGCCTTCAGGCTTCCCCCAGGGTGGTGCCGGCCTGGCAGACAGAGCCATTGGGTAAAGGAGCCCCAGGGGTCCCGCTTTAAGTGAACAAAGGTCAGGTGTCCCCCTGAGGGATAAAAGCTGGGACCCCTTGCAGGCAGGGGCAGTGTCTGTCTGTGAGGGGGATGCCCTGTGCAGAGTTCCCTGCTGGGGAAGGACCTCCCGCCTCCCTGGGACTGGGCTCCAGTCAGCTCTGGCTTTGTAAACACGGGCTGTGTAGAGATTCAGTACGTGGCTTCCTTGGTCTTATGTGTTTGGGTTGTTGACTCTCTTGTCTCCCATCCCTTCTCTGGGAGACTGCATTTCACCATTTATTCCACCCGTTGTTGGTTGT
The DNA here is from genome assembly GCF_003259725.1 of Athene cunicularia. Classification (NCBI taxonomy): domain Eukaryota; kingdom Metazoa; phylum Chordata; class Aves; order Strigiformes; family Strigidae; genus Athene; species Athene cunicularia. Next base: position 14,323,595 of record NW_020799117.1, on the reverse strand, counting down.
GTGCTGTCGTTGTTGGGGTCAGTGGGGTTGATGTCAATTATGTATAATCTGACTTGTTTGTACCCCCAGTGCTCACCCAGGTACTGACCCTTTTGTACCAAATACAATTTGGTTAGTGGTTCATCTTTATGCTGGCTGTGTCCTTTATGCTAGGCCTGATAATTGGTAAAACACTGACTAAGGACAACTAATTACTTAAGCAACTTTGTGGTGGTGACAGTGTCAGTTCCATAAACTTTTTCCATTTTTCATTGACAGAATAAAGGATCCCTATGTATTCTAGTAATGACTGCCCTTGAGCACTGGAAAAATGTTCTCTGATTTATTTCTAAAGGAACAATATATAAATATATTGTTATTCTTTCCTTATATTGTTTAACACTTGCACTTTAATATCCACTGAGTATTTTATAAAATATTATCTAACTGCTTTTTAAAAACTTATTATAAAACATTGACTCAATACAAGGCAGATCATTTTTCTTTTATTACAATGACAACATAAATGACCATGACAATAACAGTAACAGAGATTTTACAATTAGATATAAACAAAAGAATAGATGCTGAAAAAGTTGAAAACCATGACAATTGTATTTTAAAGTTTATATAGAGATAAAGCTTTATTCTTTCCTAAGGTGGTCTGATATCTTTACAAATACCATTGTTATTTCAATATAGTTCTTTTATCTGTAGCTGTCCTTGCTCTGTAATTTACCATTCTTACACTTTATTGTGAATATATAACTTTTATTTATAAATGTATAATTTTCATAACATTACAAATGAAAGCTCCATAGAATTCTGTTTCACTTACATAAAGTTAAGAGTTTTCAAGGGCCTATTTTACTCCAATAAGGAAATATATTCTGCTTATTTCATGGTCATGTCCGATAATCGCACTGAAAACCACAACAATATATAGCTGTTATTTGCTATGTCTTCTCAAATATGTTCACACTACAAGCACCAGGATATAAAAGGGAAGACATAAGCTTTTCAAACATAAAAGTACATTAGGAGTCAAATTAAATTAGAGAGTTATAGAAAAGATGGCTAGTATTTGGGAGACAGCTCCTTCTCTCATCCTATTGCAGGATTAAAGTAAACAAAATTTATAAAGTAATATATTAACTAATCATCTTTATTCTGTCAACAACCTCACTACTAACAGACTGTGAGCTGTAAGGAAATAGCACTGACTTATTTCAAATCATCGGGATGCACACAATAGGAAAATAGTATTTTCTTACCATATATTGTCATTTATAGCCCGCTAAAGGTCTAATGCCAAGCATCATACCAGGTACCACTTCACTGATACAAACTACACGTTCCTTGGCTTTTGTCAGGTGAAGGGAGAGTTGAGAAAGGACATGAGAACATGCAGTACCTGTCACTTCCACAACTTTTATGTCACCCAGCCCACACCATCTATAGTCCATGCTATCAGCCACCAATGCACCTGTGTCGCCCCTGACTGATGTGGCATCAGTTAACAGACATCAAAAGCAACTACACAGAGGTGGTAGATGTTGAAGATGCCATCAGCTCATATTCATTACAGCCAAGAGAAAGAATCAGAGTGCTATGTGATGAGGGATTCACCCTGGAAAACAAAGATACTACTCACTGTCACGTAGCACCGCTGTGGATATTGGTCTGCACAGAAAGTAGCTAGATCACTGTAAAATTTGCACTGTCAGGAGATTCTGTCTTCCAGTGCAAATTCAATTCTATACCTGCAATTTTTAACTCTTCTTGCCTCCTTGCAACAGATCAACAGAAAGCTGGTAACAAAAGCCTTTTAATACCATTGCACTCATAGACTGGATTTGTACCAGACAGGAGAGAAGACTTACTCCCTTGCTCAAATCAACCATCAGGAGCTCAGAAGCCTAATTTCAGAAGTTTAGAGAAAGAATTCTCAAAACCTTAACAAAACAAAACACTCAAATGCTTTCAAATTGCATCCCTTCGGTAACAACTGAAATAAACTCACCTGTTGGAATATTTTTCTTTGTTTTGCTCTGTATTGACTGAAATGATTAAGAGATGCAGAACAGGAAGGAAGGAAACATCATTAAAAGCAGCACAACACAACTTATGACCACCTTCCCAAAAAGAACGGTTTAAATCTTCTTGAAATACACAAAATCAGAAGATAATCTGGAGCAGGACCAACAGGTTATGGCCTCAGCAGACATGAACTGGCGTCACTGTCTTGAAGGAAAGAAAATTAACATCAGCATGTACTATATCAGCTTGAATTTACAACAAATGAAAAGAGTTATTTGGTGTGCTCAGGGGCCGTACATTTCAGAGCTATTTAACACTGAAAAACAGTGCCTTGTAGGAATTTTAGGACTAAGCCCTAGCCCTTGGTAGCATTTAAAGCCCTTGCTCCAAATGAAATGAAACTTAGTGCCATTTCCAAAAGTGATTAAAATGTTCAAGAAACAGTTAGATAATCGGAAAATAATTACATGCTAAACCTCTACTAAGAACAAAGGAAAAGTATGCTACACCTATCATGTAATTCATTCACAGTACAAAAGAAATTATATTTTAATGGTATTACAAATATTACATTTATTCAGTGTGTATGATTTATTATTAAAACAGTAAAATGAAATATTCTGTTTAATCAAATGTGTTCAAAGTAACTTCCTTGGTTGAAAATGCAAAACCCAATTTTCTTTTTAGCTCTCTCCATGGAGATTGTCTTACAGACCCGGACTGCGCCCACGCTCTGTGGTGAACACTGCATGTGCAGTACGTCAGTGTCCCCCCTACCCCTTCTGCTGTTCAGTCTGCTGCTTCTGACTCCCCTGATTCCACTTTGCAACGGATCTGATTCAAAATCCACTGAACAGAAAGATTCAGATGGATTTCTGTGTTTTGGACCATGCTTCTCCAAACAGCAAGCAGAAACAGGAGTACCAATTAAATTGTTGATTCAGATGTTGATCCTGAAGCTGAAGTTTTCTATGTAGTATAGCAGTCTTAGGACCAGATGCAAACCTTCTTTACTGCAGAAGTCTGTATCTTCTAATAAAGAGCTATGTAAATGCAATAGAAAAATATTTGGTAAACCTCTTCATTTATTCACAAAACTCCAATAACAATTTGAAGAAGCTCTGAGAATAAATGCAATTCTCAGATCATTCAGTTTTTCTTCACTTTTCCAACAGTGCTGATGTCACAGAATGACAGTGAGAGGTTTTGCTGATTTGGGGGAAATTGCATGGGTAAAGATTTATTTTAGAAGTTGTTCAACTTGTCCAGTTTTTTCACTGAGGCCCATTTTCATAACATTCACAGTGTGCACATACACCTAAGCAAGGTCTAAAGAGTTAGTTCGGAATATTAGAAGTGATGCAGCCACATCACTGCAGCACCCCGATGGAGTCACCTGTAGGGAAGCATCCCAGCTCAGGCAGAACACTGTGCTCCTGTGAGTCTACCTCTCTGACCTAGCTGTTCAAAGGAAATGCAGGTAATTGCGGACATACAAAGAGTTGTGCTTAGATGGGTCTTTCCTGCCAACCTTAGCATGTTTTAACACTCCCTTTGCCACAATCATCTGTTAATTTGTCACTCACCTTTCCCCTCCTCTGTCTTTTCTTGGGCTTTTATCAGAGTCCAGCCCACTTAGCTATTATTGATCTTATGTTAGTTTTTCTACCTACAAAGTCCTTTGCAAGGATATACTTCATATTGTGAGGCTAGAAGTCTTCTTGATGTATAAACAGAAAATTAATTATAAATTCCAGAGTTACTTTCAGTTGTAGTTGAAACCCTTATCAACATCAACATAAGATATTAAATTCACATTCAACTGTTCCCAAAGTTCTAGTAAACATCTGTAAAAGTTATTTTTAAATTACATTGGTAGCTTTTAATAGTGCACTCAGTAAAAGTAAATACATATTCTACTACAAATCTCCAAAAAGAACATATTTTAAGATTCTCCTTCTCAGTAAAGATCTTTCCAGGGAGTTGGGATTTAAAGATATTAACTAGCGGCTACTACAATGAACACACTATTTCAGCAATTTAAGATTCTGTTGTCTTAGAAAGAATTTAAGAGAAATGGATTGTCAGAGAGCTAATTTCAAAAACAAAATGGAAAACTGGCATACATGAAATGAAAACTCTAAAGAACTAGTGAATAAAAAAGTAAGCAGATACACTAATGCACAGTTTATTATACTGAATAGTTTCCAAATGAAAGATTCAGAGTATTAATGTTTTATTATTGTGGAATAACTAGGTGTAAATCAAAAGAACGAGCTACTGCATACCACATCAAGTAGGTTAATTTTCTACAAAAACAGAGATTTCAAGAGCATTGTGAAGTCTGACTGTGTAACAATTCAGTTATCAGACTGTTAGGCTTACACATTGGCTGTTGTTTAGCCAATCTGCATATTAATTCTATATGGTGCCTGCAACTGTTTATGGTACTCCGCAATAAAACCACAAACATCTTATGTGCACATTTCACCTGCCACAGCTCCACACAAGCAGCAGAAGCCTCCAGGTGGGGAGGAAGATGCTCCCTGTTACTACCCCATCATTTTTATTTTCCATAGCTCTTCTGTTCTATTAAACAAATGGAGAAAATCCAAACACTCCCTTCTATCCTTCTCTCTCCAAGTTCCAGCTCCAACTTCATCCTGCCACAGAAATCACCTACCCACACTTAATTTTCTAGTATGTCCTTTAAACTCACTGTACAGCAGCTGTTAAGGACCTCCTGGCTGCTGTCTCCTGCTGCAGGAACTATAGGAACAGTATCCAAATTTAAATCCAAACAGCTACTGGGTAAACACAAATTACACAGGCTGCCACAGGACAAAACTGTTCTTTAAATACTCTGTAAAACAGTCTTTTATGGACAAACATCACTATAATGGAGACTTCCCCTGGCAAGCAAAATAGGCACATTACTTCCTATATCCAAAGTTGTACAAATACAAAGATTCAGCCCTCATGAGACACATTAAGTCCTGTGTTATAACACAGCAAAACACCTTCCACTACAGCTTCAGAAAGAGCTACTGAAAATGCCTGGGAAACGAGAGTCCCTTTCCCATCTTTTCTGAATGCTTCTGGACTCTTCAGGTAGGATTATCTAGCTCTAATCTAAGTAAGCATGCAACCAAAGCCTACCCAGTTGAAGTCTGACATCGCTCTACTGGACCAAAGACAAACACTAGAGTGAGGGATAGTGGAGAAAGGCATCCCTGTTAAATATATTGAAACCAGCTTAAGAAGATGTTGTTTTCCTTCTGCTGACCCAGCTGATTATAGTTCCATCGAACTCAAAGAAGCACCCAGAAATGTTCTGTCATCATTATAAAACATTCCCTTAGTAAAGAAGTTCACTGCTGACATTTGGGTTATAAACAAGAAAATATATGAATTCAGAAGGTGAGGTACACCTGAGCTTGCCTGAATTCTAAATAGTTCCCATCTGCTATACAGAACTAAAGGCCAAATGGAGAGCAGTTTCTGTTATCGTCTACTTACCTGTGATTAAATCTGTGGTCATTAGTTTCACCTAGAAAAACAATCAAGTTTGCTGCTCCTCTACATTTCCTTCAAAAGGATGGCAAACCAGATACTGTGGTCTCTTTTACATATGGCACCCGAACCACCTGATGCACGTCCAATGATAGGAGAGAAATCATTCTACCACAGCGGTTTCACTTGTCTTTCTGCTCTGGTAAGAGGTATCCTATTTTCTAGATATTGTGAAAGACACATCGCATTTTTATCTTCCTATAGGAAGGAACAGCAATCCCTACTCTTATATACAAAAGAAGAGAATGTATATGAGATATGAGGTGTAAATATATTGAACCTATCCCCAGAAATTGATCTTTTTCATCTAGTCGATCCTCGCTTTCCCCATTTATAGAGATAACAATGTTTTTTCTTTCCTATTTGTTCTCTCAGGTCCTTTTCTTCCATTGATCTCAGTCCATCTTTCCTTCTATAACACACAACCCCCCCCCTTTTTTTTTCTCTCTCTACTTCAGTGTAGTCAGCCTCTCCATCGATTTAACTTCAATGATACACAAGTCTGAAAAACTGATAACCACAGATGGCCATGCTCTGGCTTCTGTGATAAGAGTCTCCCAGGCTTCATTTTATAAAGGATCTTTCTTAATGAATTTTGTAGCTTATGGTTTTCACGTAGCGCTTTTCTTTCACTGTTTTAACAAATGCTTGTCAGTAAGGGGAATTTGTCACTGAATCCTTGATAATGTCCTTTATTCTGCAGTTCTCAACAAATGTGGAGTAATCCAGTTCAGCATTTGTTCAATTAATGCTACATTGCATTTCATGCTGGTCGTCCAGTCGTCTTAAGCTCTTTAATGAAATAACAGGAGCTGAAATAATTTTCTATTGCTTCAGGATTTGAAGATTTATAAGGGCAGGACAAAGGCTTAATTCTGTTTGATCAAGTCTGTGAAAACTGTTTTCCTTTACATGGTATCAATTCCATAATTTCTCTAGTTGTAAAAAATATCCCAGAATGATAGCTGTCATGGTTCAGCCCTAAAGTCACGGGAAAAAGCAAGAGGTTCATACATATTTTGCATAAAAATGAAACTAATGGATTTCATCTACAGATTGAAATAGGTGAATAACTATTCGCTGGATGGCAGAGCTTGATGAAGTTTTGCTTTGCTAACAAATTCGTTTTTGTGAACTTCCAGGAATAAGGTAAATTTTGTATGACAAAACAGTCATGATGTGTGTATATACATATATTTTATTTACTTATTTATTTTTTAAAGGTTGAAAGAACCCCTGAGCACATTCTGGCTTTAGTTTGTTCACCAGCACAGGGCACAGTTGTTAAAGTTACCTGCAACAAACGCAGTGTTCAGTGTCAGGCACGTACTGTTCCAACAGCCTCCCACGGGAGCTGTGCCTATGGGGACTTACCTAAATTCTACTGAAGTCAATAGCAGCTCTTCTAGTGACCTTGACAAGTTCTGTGTCAATTCCATGATGAAATTAAGCAACACTCTGCCACCTCCTTTGTGATCTATATCACAGAACTGGTTATGATTTCACTGTGCCTCCCAGTGACAAATAGCTACTCAGGAACAGCAAAAACAGGTTCTTACAACTGAGCTACACAGAGAGTACAGCACCGTGGTAAAGTTTCAGAGAAGTAATACATAAACCAGAAAGCAGATTTGTGACTTTGTGTTTCAAGTTAAGATATAGCAGGGCACTTTCTCCTTCTAAGGTTGCTTCTGTGTGTCATTGATTTTGCAGTTTATTATTAAAGTGTCTTACAAGAGAAATGGCAACCAGATTTGACACTGGGAGACATATTAATGGCAGGGAACCTTAGAAAAATGGGCACTCTGATAGTGATTAATCAGACCAAGCTACTGCATGAGCCTCCCCTTGCTCCCTTTTGCTTTGACAAAGAAGCAAATCCTCTGGCATCCTCCAACTCATTTTAACAGTTCCACAACCACGGATTTCCCTTCTGCTCATGAAACAAACTGCTTCGTCAAAAACTGTCACTGGTTCCCAAGCAGTACTTAGTACTTCATGACTCTACAATAGCATAATACATTAAAAAGTAATAAAAGCTTGTTCCACTCTTAAAAAAAAAATACAGAAAGTTATGTTCCTGTAGTCAGCTGTGATTAGTTCTAGCCTCGCTCTCTGGAGGAGGAGGACATGACATTTAAGGCATTGAGCCCCTCTATTCCAAAAGGCTTATTCCTAATAGCATTGAGGGGAAAAATTGATTCTTTTGATCTTGTATTTTAATCTTAAATTTTAATTTGAACCATAAAATTTTAATAACTGTCCTCTAGGTTTCAAAGAGAACAGCACTACGTATTTTCTGCACGCTGCATATTACACATGTAAAGCCAGATTCTTTTGTATCTGCAAGACTGTGAGGGCTGCTTATTAAATTAGTAATGACCAGCAGCCAACAGCTTTCAACCCCTCTGAGTGTGTGTTGTGTGTTAAGCCAAGAAAAATAAAATCACTGTTGTCCATGTAGAGCCTTTATTTGTGTAAACATCATGACATTTTAAAATAATTATACATATCAACTTCATATGGGATTTTGAAAAAATGCAGGATTCACCATATCATTTACTTATCAAATTTCACAAGGTTAAAATGCAAAGTAATTGCTTGTGTCCTTCCAAGATCTAAAGAGCTGATAATTAAATTTATATGGTACAAAGAAACATGTACCAGCTGGTGTAATAATTTCACCATACAGCTGGTAAGCAACAAATTTTCTAATATGAGCCCAAGAGGAGAAAAATTTACTTCTGTTAAAAGGCAGTTATTACAATCTGAACAGTTATCATGACATACTCTTAGAAATGACCAACAGCTCTACTTTGCAAATCAGAGATATCATTTTTATCTGAACAAAGTAGAGAAAAAATATACTTAAGTTCCCTGTAAGAATATCTTCATAAATTGCAATAATTTCTGAGCCAGGTGACTTATTCTAACCTGTCTGTCTGTCCTGCCACAGGGCAGAGGGCTGCCTGTGAGAAGTGTGCAGCTTTCTAGAGCATATGCACCTTATACGCTGAGACAGCATCTTTGACTTTTTACATTTTGAGTGGTAGTAAATGTTATTCCCACTGATAACATAATTAAACAGAATAGAAGCAACCACGTAAAAAGTTGAACTTCAGTTCATTTTACAGTATCAGCTGTTTGCCTACAGTTCTTAGTTTAAAAGGCCAGTAAGGTTTCCAATGTTTGCAAAATGTACTACTACAGGGAGGTTAAGGAAAAAAAAAAGATATTTCTGAGGCAATAAAGACTTCTTCCATTTCCAATTCCCTTTAATGATGTTGGTATTCATGAAGAAATTGCCTTACATTTTCCAGGCAATACAAAGAGAAAAAAAAAATGTTTGGCAAACTTTTCTACCCCTGCACACCATTTCAAAATCAAATTTGCTTGTGTACAAAGGCAGAGCAGCCTTATAGATCTGGCTGAGGCTTCAGCCAAATTCAGGAAGTATGGTTTATGGCAATTTTTACACCAAATTGTTGGGTTTTTTCCTTTCTTTGCTATAATGTAGGTTTGGAAAAAAAATGCCAATGACATTTAAACTAGGGTGAAGAATTATGTACAAGCAAGTTATTGAGGCTTCTTATTGCTATATCAGCTGTATGTGTGTCTACTACACCAGCAGCACAGTACTGTCCTAAATACTGGTGCCACCACTGCTCCCGTTCCACCATCCTGGTGTCAGCTTTCATACAGGCCAGCATGAATAACAAGCCTATGGCTGCATTTTCTCATCACCTGTAGCCTCAGGGCAGATCAAACCTTGCCTTGACATCCACATCGCTGTGATTATTACTGCATAAAACTGCTGGAACACTATTGTGGAGAAATCAGAGCCTGTATATGAAGAACCAAGCCAAAGGCTGAATGAAGGCATCCTTTGATTTAAAACATTCATTTAGAATAAAACCTTAAGTTAAAATCAATCTGTTGGGTTTTATGGTTCTGTAAATAAAGAATCCTATCTCCTGGAGGAAGTATAACAGTTATCTTACCTGCTGTTCCAAGATATAACATGAAGGTATTAAGAGGCTTGTTCACAAATCCTTCTCATAGCTCTCCATTAGGATGCCTAGGCAGAAAACACATCAGAGGGAAATTTTTAAGACGTTGTAAGATGAGGTTATTTGAGAATAGGATCTGGAAAATATTGAAAATGGAGTGCAGGGGAGTTCCTAAAAATGGATGGAATAAGTCAATAAAAATGTGTATTATATGGTTGTGTATTCATTGCATGTTATTTCTCAGATTGATATTGTCATCCTACATATCATAAGATCTTTCCACAAAACAGGCTCAACAGGTCAGTTACTGACAAAACAGTTAATTTCTCATTTCTGCTAAACAGGAATTTCATCAGTTAGCAGAGTTACAACTTTTGAAAATGGAGAAAAAACTCAAATTTAATATTCAACCATTCCACCAGAGATCACCAAAAGGCTATCAAACATTTTAATGCTTATTTTATCATCATAAAGTTCATGTTAGCAAAACCACTTCATTCCATTTTATCCATATTTTGAGCATTCATGGGAGATGCTGCTAGCAATATAAATTTAAATTAACAGTAATAGATTAAGATAAAAATTTCCTTGTATTTCCCACAGGTTCCTTCAATTAAGATTAAGACCCATATAGGAGCGAAACATCGCAAGTCAGTGTTCAGGGAGGATACTGCAGACAATTAGCACAAGCCACCTTATCCAAAAGTCACTGATACATAGTAACGTACATGGAAAAATACAAACCAGGCAGGCTGGCAGGTTTTGAGGTTTCGTTTTTAAAGCCAAGATAGCATGTGAGTGCATATGTAAGTACTGGAACACTGAAACTGAGCAAGACCTTCAAGGGAGAGGACAACTGCTGATACAAGATTAATGGACAAAGGCAAATTTCCTGTTGCAAAGTAGTAACTGAAGGAAGATTGGCTAAAATATTAATTGTTCAATTTCACCACGTCAATCCGCAACATGCAACAGAACCTCTGCTTTGCTCTCCCTCTCCCCATCTCTGTGCTCCTGGGCGTACTGACAGGCTGGCCGCGCACCAGCAGAACACCTGGCACCAAAGGGGAGGGCTCCCAAAGTCAGAGCTTGTCACAAACATCCATTCTTGCCTGTACTCATTTGATTCCATTCTGTCAGAATCTTAGGTTGATGTGTGTTACCCGGTGCAGTGCATCACGTACATGAATGCTGTCCCCAATGTTTTACTTTCTCTAATTCTGCTTTAATTATATTGTGCTTAAGAACATGCAGGCAACAAATGCAAAACAATCATGGATGAATTAACTTCATCAGTTCCAGCTACCACAAAGAAAGCTTTAATTGCTAACTGGCCTCAGATAGGAATTCTGTATTTCTAGGGTAAAACACTGTCCTTTTCTTTCTTTTTCTTTTTTTTTTTGTCTTTTTTTTTTTTTTTTTTTTTTTTTTTT
>NW_020799117.1:14186566-14312510 GCF_003259725.1 Athene cunicularia | reverse complement strand
TTAAAAAAAAAAAAAAAAAAAAACCAAAACACAAACATAACATAACATGAGAAGACTTCACTTACATATCAAAATATGCAACTTTATGTCTGCAGAGCCAGACAAGCAAAACAGCTATCCAAAATGCACACATAAAACCACCTTTTATGGTCTTCCCAGAAACACCCCGTCTTTTAAATTCAATTGATCATGGAAAACTCAAGTCTGTAAGAACTTCCTTTTTCTTTTCTTCCAACGGCAGAGCATGTCACCCATTAACCCACTGCATCTCAAAACATGAAGTCACAAACGTCTTGTACTAGGTTTCATAAAGGCTATGCTGTGCTTTATATTTATCCCCACCTTTTCACTTTTAATTTCTATTACCCCTTCTCTCTCTTTGTCTTTATCTTGTCTTGTCTTTCCTTTCTCTTGTTTGTTGTCTTCACTGGCAGTGGTAGAAACTCACATGGAGGAAGACAGTTCTGTACTCATCTCAACCATTTCGATGCTTGTGGTCAGTCTTCTGCCATGAGTTTACAAACTGCATCCACATAATTCTCTCCTGAAGCTGAGCATTTCACAAACTCTAAAGAGATCAATGTCAGAAAATTAGACATATATCTGGGGGTTTTCATTCAATTCCACTAGTGTCCTTTAGATGTTAGGCTGAAACCTTGACTCTGATCCAATATATTATAGATTACTAGGAAGCAGCAGTGCATGCACAGAGCACCAGACAAACGATCTCTCAGCAGCTAATTTTCTGAAGAGCTAGGATATCGGCACTGCCTTAATTTAAATTTGCTTAGCATGGTGGTCATACCTGGAGGAACTGAACTACAAGAAGCCAAAACAGGACTAAAACCACAGACTTAAATCTTGTTTACAGGGCAAGTCAGGTTCCTGAATCTTGGTACTGCAAATTAGAAAGCAAGTTCCAGCTTCAATATCCACAGCTTGAGATGCTCAACTGTATGTTAATTTAATACAAACTTTCTGATCTTCTAATAATCTCTGAAACAAGACGACATGAATGCATTCTCTCTCCTGTCTTGGCATCAACTGCTGTGCAGTGAATTTGTAATTTACAGTGGTATGAGGTACTAATTTGTCCCTTTCTAGAAGTCCGTGTATTGACTGAACGGCTTGTCCACATCATCATTTGCTGCATTTCTGAATAATGCTATATGAACTGCATGCTGACCAGTCTAGAATATTTAAGAAGACAATAAAGTAATCCATAAATACTACAACACAGCATAATTATCTCATGACTTATTACTGTAATGTAAAATAAGATAGTATGATAAAAAAAAAAAAAACAGATAGTGAAACTTAGCTGAACATAGATCCCAAATTCTGTTCATGTATTTTATACAGGATGCTTTGAATAGAATTTCTATACTATAGAATTTCTATGCAAGAGCCAGGTTTCACTTCCTTTCACAGCCCCCTGTGCACAAGGTGCCTAAAATAAAAGAGACCAGAAACAAGAATTAAGAAATATTTTAGGCCCGTGTCATTCATTGTACTTCATAATGTTAATGTGTTCTATTTCTGAAATATGAATTGATATGCAAGAAAAGGCTCAGTGATCCAGTGGGTGCAAGAAGTCAGCTAGACAATTTGTAACAGTAAGTCATTAAAAATGGACTTAGCCCTAAAATAGATTTGTATTTTTATGGTTTTCTGAGAGACATTTCATTAAGTTCTCATCACAATTCAAAAATTATAATAAAAAGTATCATTCTAACCCTGGATTCCCAAACTCTTCAAGGAAAGTAGATATATTTATAAATAAGTATCCTTCACAGCAAGCTGCAGACACATTGTATGCCTGTGGTTTTTATTTCTTTTTCCTATCCCAGTCAAGCATGATTCCCTCATATACTATGGTTGCAAAAATAGTTAATACATTAGAGAAACTTTCCATTTCACCTCATGAGTTTTTTTATAGATCAGTTGTAATAATTCTGAAATAAGCTGTCAGGGGTCTTAGCTTACTTTAAGATTTGACATACAAACTTACTAGTATAAGAGTATTTGTTTTTTTTTTTTTTTTTTTTTTTTTTAGCATGGAGATGCTGAATGTGTGCTATGAACTCAGCTTTTTGCATATACATATTACATATAAACACTGGTTTATAAATATCCACATGTCAGGATATTCTGAAAGCTTTGTACAGTAAGTACCATAACTCCAATATCACTGTGAGGAAATGCCAATGCTCATGATTCTCACAACTCCCTCATATATATGTAAAATATTTGGCCTGTTTTTTTAGTAGCTCCCCTTCCTACATTCAAGATTTTGTTTTCATTTAAAAATTGGGCTTCCCATACCTTCAATAAGAGAGAAGCTGGGAAACATGGACTGTGAATTCACACTTTCAGAAACAACTCAAGAGAAACTATGTTTGTTTATTAAATATCAAGGTTTTTAAACCATTTAATATTTTAGGCAGACATGAGTCACCATTTTTGAGCTTTGAGTTTGATCACGCTGCATATGACCTTGTGATGGCTGACACTTGTTCTTCTCTAACAGATAACCTCAGGAGACAACCAGTTGTACTTTTTACTTCTCAGTGGGCTTTCACTTGTATGCAGAAATACTGTTCAGAAATAACCACCTGAGAAAGTAATGAATTTGCATCCAAACCCCATCTTACTTTATTTTCAGACTCTATTTCAAATCTGAATGTTGGTCTTCCTCCACAACTCTGTAGATCCTCCTGGAATCAAGATCTATGTAGAAAGGACCATCCTCTTTACAGACTGTAATCTCAATGAACATAATCCTTCTTTCAACTGGCTACAAATCAGCTGTATCTGTTGTGAATACACAGGAGCAAGTCTTACAACAAAACCTTTTTTCCTCCTGTGCTCAAAGAAATGACTGGAAGAAGAATGGCTTAAGTGCCATTTTGTGTTTCGGTTTTTCAGTTGGGATTTGGTTAGCTTATCATCTATTGTAGAACAGTGAAAAATGGTATTTATTATGTGGAGAAGTAAGATTGCTTTCCTTTATAAAGTTGGCTTTCTCACAGTTATCTATCCATTTGTGAGTAGTAAAATTGCAAAGAGAATATGAGTTCAGCAGCACCAGCAAATCCATGTTATTATTTTCAGTCTGAAAACTTGTGGCCTGCTTTAGCATATTTCAAATAATGTCCACTTTTATCATTACAACACTAAGAAATAATCACTTGTTGACATTTTTACCAAAGTGAACTCTGGGGACTGACATTTTGCCAAAAAGTTTATGGCTCCCATACAGATTCTTCTGGTGCTGAATTTCTAATGGATATTTGGTGTTCATTTTAACTTTGTGTATCTATCTTCTATGTTAAGAAACATCTACAGACCTGCACCTGTAAGGACCTGTTTGTCACGTACCTCTCTTTTTCATCTATCTAGAAAACTCCAACTCTTATCTGTAACTTCTCTGAATTTCCACAGTGCCACCATACCTGAAACAAACAGTCTGTGTTTTGAGTTTGAGTATCCAGATTAGTTTTGAAAATGAAACTCAGACTTTCACAGCCTAGCTTTAACTGTGGGAACAACTTCATATTCCCTGATCCTCTTCCATAGCCAACAGAGGAAGATTCCATAACTTCATGTTCTGTGAACACATCCATGAAGGAAACTCTCCATTGACTCTAACAGGAACACAGGCTTCTCTAAGAAAACATACACCTCACATATGATTCTCTTGAGTTCTTAAATCACTCAGCTGCTTTGGAGTAGTTTTTCCATCTGACCTCCTGCTCTCACTCATGAGTAACTGCTTTGCATTTGTACATAAAATCAAAATTTGCATCTATATAGCCTCACTAATCTCCTGTCCAGGACCTGCTCGCACAACTCTGGTAAACAGCCTGTGAACCACTTGTGGGCTCTCTGCAGACAGGCACAAACACCCTCACCCAACAGGTATGTGCAGGTGGACACTTACTCTGGGAATTACAGAATCACAGAATCATCAAGGTTGGAAAAGACCTTGAAGATCATCTAGTCCAACCATTAACCTCACACCGACAGCTCCCAACTACACCATGTCCCGACTCTTGAACCCCTCCAGGGATGGGGACTCCACCACCTCCCTGGGCAGCCCATTCCAACACCCAACAACCCTTTCTGGAAAGAAATGCTTCCTAATATCCAGTCTAAACCTGCCCTGGTGCAACTTGAGGCCATTTCCTCTTGTCCTATCGGTTGTTACTTGGTTCAAGAGACGCATCCCCGGCTCTCTGCACCCTCCTTTCAGGCAGCTGTAAAGGGCGATGAGGTCTCCCCTCAGCCTCCTCTTCTCCAGACTAAACCCCCCCAGTTCCCTCAGCCGCTCCCCGTACGACCTGTGCTCCAGACCCTGCACCAGCTCCGTTACCCTTCTCTGGACACGCTCGAGTCATTCAATGGCCTTTTTGTAGTGAGGGGCCCAAATTAAGGTCTGTGAGTCTGAGTCTATGCGCTGGGATGCACTAATGTCAAGGTGCTTCGTTTATGAAGCCTGAAGGGGCACCCTAAGGAAGGGATTAGCCAGGAAAGCCAGCTAGTCAGCACTTGCAAGGAAAAGGTTTGCTAAGCGCCCTATAGACACCCCAGCAATTAAGAATGATTGCAACAGCAGCTGACCACACCATATGATGCTTAGACACTACAGGTTAAAATCGGGTTAGGTTCAGAAATGAATGAACTTCCATCGCCTGGACAACACTGATACTTTTTTCCTAATTATATATTCAGCTGACTTTAATGTTAAGATTTATGGAAACCCACAAAATAGTACTTCCAAAGACAGCATTCCATGGCTTAGGTCCTATTTCAGTAAGGTTTTCATAACTTCATAGCACAACTGCTGCCCAGTTTCCATTTATTTTTTGTAAAACCCTGTCAGTGAAAAAACCCACCATTTCAAGGGGTTAAGTGAATAAGCAGTCTCACTGAAAGTTTTGTAAGTACTTTTTTAATTTAGAGTCAAAAAGGGATTAACAACCACACATTTTATTAGGTTTAATCTAAATACCTGCTCCTTGTATTTCTGTGCTGGGAGATATTTGTATTACCTATTCAACACTATACTAACCATCAGGCTGACTGTTCCCTGCAGCTCTGCTGACTCAAAATAATGACTTGTAGGGGAGCTCTAATGACAGAACAAGGGGCAATTATAGACACAGCATGAGCCTTGGAATAACTGTGTGATGTATTTTGTGCAGTTGATTGACCTCATGTTCAAGTTCATTTGGGTTCTGCTGCTGTAGATCTGGCCTGTGCCTGAAGGTATACGGCTTCTCAATATAAGACGACAGAACAGATTAGATCACATCAGATTGTTCAGACAAAAGCAAAACAGCTCCAGTACTGGGACGATAAATGATAGCAAAAAGATGGGGCTCTGAAAGCAAATATTCCTTTGCCTACTGACAGTAAAATCCGAGATTGTAGGGAGAGATTATTCAGCCACTTTTAACGTTCATCTTCATATATGAAGAAAGAGAACGTCACTTTCTCCCTTAGATATTTAAAAATACTATCAGGAATTTTGAATGGTCAGAATAAACTAAATTTCTGAAGAGAAAAGTTCTTATGAAAATTGGTCTACGGACCAAGAGCAAAACCAATCAGACTATGCTGTGTCATGTTCCTGTCTCTGAAATACAACCCTGCTGTAATATAACTCACTGCTCAAGACAGCAGCTTTTCTGATAACTTGTCTTAATCTCAAAGCCAATAACTGGTACTAAAGAAGAGAGAAGAGGAAACTGTTGTGGTTTCTCCCATCAATATTACTATGTATCATCAAATCAACTACAACATTATTATGAAATAAACAAGGAGACCATGTTTAATGACAGTGCACATTGCCTTACAAAACACTGTGCAACAGCTACACTGAAAATACTTTCCTCAGAAACAAAGCTTTGATTCTGAACTGGTTCAAAACCAGTGCCCCTCATAGTGAAGCCTGTTTACAGGCAGTCCCACACACCTATCTGTCTTTGAAAACGACTGATATTAATAGGGATATTAATATTCAATATAAACCTTGGAAAAGCTATAGGAGCAACATAACATGTTATGCAAACACAAAAATGCTTCTAAAACTTTTATCCCAAAAGTATCCCCTCTGATATAGGTGATTATGCTAATTTATGCCAAAGGACTTTTGTATTCAAGTTATCAAGGAAATAGAACATTTGCCTTACCAGGAGGAACCAAAAAGGCCAAGACTTGGAAACAAGAAGGCTGAAGGTCTTCTCTGGGGGGAGGGGGATCATGATTAACTAAATTCATGAATGCAGAACCCTCTTCCTCAAATCTTAAAACACTAGACGTAGGGACAGCCAATGAAGATAGAAGGGGTTGAGAACAGATCACTGATAGGAAGGCAAAGATACATCTCTCCTTAGGGTTTTAACTTACAGGACAGTTTCTTACATAAACTAAAACAGTAAAAGAAGTGTGGGATATTTGGCTTTATTCTTTATATCTTGTTTTAGTATAAGCGTTTGCAGGGATTGTGCTCTGTTACTTAATAGTGCATTTATGACTGATGAAAAGCAGCAGCACTAGTAAGCAAAGTCTTCAATATTTATTTAAACAGCAGGTAACAAAGCCTCCCTTGAATTTTCCCCAAAATTCAGATCAACTGTTCAAGGTGATTATTTAAAGATTAAAGGATCAGTGTCGCAATACAGAATAAGCTATCTGGAATGTTAGATACAGCAGCCACTGATCAACTTCATTCTGAAACCTGTGATATTAAGTGTTTTTATTAGCTGACTTGACATTTTACTAATCAGAAGAACTAGAAATAATATATTACTGCTGGACAAGTTAATGAACATTAAGAGCCACGCTAATTCAAGTCAAATTCAAATCAATGACTTGGATATGAAGTATCACACCTTCTATTTAAGGATACAACTTGGATCGACGTTTTGGCATAGCAGATTTACTACAAATAAACTACTTCAAAATATGCTTGAGATTACACCAAATTAAAAAAAAAAAAAAACAAACAACACAGATAAGGGAAGTAATGACAAGTTGAAGGCTTTCTGTGCCTGAAAACAGATCTCTCAGCAGCAGTGTCTAAGAGTCTGTTCTGGAGCCTTACTGCAAAACTTTCATTGATCTATGGAAACAGGAGCAAGTCATAAATCATTCTAGAAGTCCTCTGCTCAAAAGGGGCAATAAATGCAACAGTTATTAATTACTAAAGAACATTATCATCTATTAAGATCTGGGGTTTATTTGATAAATTCTCTTACTGTTTTTTTTAAATAGCAGGATGAATTTATTGACTTGTATGGTATCAATTACACAGATAATCTGTACAACTGCTGCAGTGCAAGAGTAGATTTCTTTTTATCCCTATCAGAGAATGTCAGTGAGGCTATTTCTTTTATTGTAAAGGTCAATATCTGATTACAAAGAGTTTGAAACAAAATAATTTAATGAGACATATCTTAAAGACATTAAATGTATTCTGTCTCTGATGGGCTGCCTTCTTTCTTTATCTTATACACTGGAACGTGTTACCCAAAATTACCTTTCTTCCAGTTAATGAGGGCAAGATCTCAACATGTCTGACTTAGCATGAGATACGTCAACGCTTACTGATGATTAATGTGAGGCAATGTCATCTTCTCTGCTTTGCTAAAGGAAGTCCATCTTCAGTTAATTTTATCTTTTTATTTACAAGACTAATGAGATTTTTCTTAGGTAATTCTTCCTTGAAAAGTTAGAGACAGAATAAAAGCAAAGAAAATATAAAAGCATCTAGTAAACTTGTATTTTAGATAACAGATCTTGCACATTCTGGTTGCAACATAGGTTATCTAGGTATCTAGCACTCCTCCAAATGACCAAATTTTTTCTTTTTTCCAGCTCCTTCCCAAAAACAAACAGTAGGCTCTAGCAGCATCCATTGTCTGCTGCAATATCCGTGTACATTTCAAAACGGCAAGAAACAAAGAACTTTCTATAGTTATTTTTATACCTATTTACTCCACTAAATGCTTATCAACACCTGTTTATACACATCAATGTACTTGATGGAAAGGAATAAAGAGTGCCAAAGTGCTCATAAATGCAAAACGCATTTTGTCAAACTGCTCTGTGGAGTCAATATATTCAAAGAAGTGAAGGCAAAATGAGGGCATTTAAAACCAAACTGGTGAAATACAATAGGCTATACTGAGAGCTTCAGGGAAGCTGAAGCCTGGGAGACCTTTTTCCCTAAGAATTCAACAATTTATTCAAATAATTTTCCAAGGATGCTCAATAGTCAAAAATGAGTGTACTGAAGCATTTCACACCAGCCCAGAATGGAAGCTCACAGTTGCTCTTTAGTTGCTGGCTGTTGCAATGAAAGATGGCAATGTCTAATTTGAGGCTGAAAATGGAAACAGGTAAAAGACAGATGTTTCATCTCATAAGAGTTGCACACGAATTAAGAAGAGATGAATTGAGAAGATTCCAAAACATCCCCCACTCTCTCTGTTCAGTGTCAGGCACAGCAGCACAAAAAGAGTTTTCTCTTGTTCTCAAATGCTAGTGTGGTTTCCGGGAAGAAATCCGTCAGGGGATGAACACTTAGAAAACACCAGGAACCAGGTCCCACCTATCTCTGCTGCACCCCCCCACCCCTGCAGAGCAGCAGCGCAGCAGTTGCACACAGACGTGGCAGAGCCTAGCACCCTGGCATCACTGCCACGGGAGACACCGCACGTCCCCTTCCCTTTTAACGATTAGGTGGCCCAAAGGAAAAGCAAAGCACAACTCGATCTTTTCATCTCATTTCACCCCCCACAAACTTTTGCTCTAACAGCTTCAACAAGATGACAGTAAAATTACTTTTGACACTGTTTGGAGAAGATTAATTTGCTCCCTGATCATTTTGTGCAAGTAATTAGTCACAATTGCTACTAGGAAAGGAGAAGGAAAAAGATAAAGAAAGCAGATTAAAGAAACAAACTACAACAAATTCCATAAAGTCCCTGGAAGTGTCAAAACCTTTTCAATCTTATAATTGCCTATGTAAATATCCAGGTTTTACTCCCGGTGGCTTAATAACTTTGATTTAAATAAGAAATAGCTGAATATATAATAATTGCTTGTTCATTTTACATGCACTATAGTCCATTAAAATAAAACCCATACTCGGCTGGATATCCAGTACTTAACTGATTTTATAGCACATGTAGATGTTGATAAATCAAGCTGACATGAACTGACTAAGGATATATTCCAAAGTCAATTAGGATTTTAGTTTCTTCCTTTAATATTTATTTTATATTTATATAAATTCCTTCCTTTAATATTTATTTAATATTTATAAGAGTATATTTATTACAAATAGAAGGTACTGAAAGCATTATATTTTCAAGCATTGCTTAAATATGCAAGAATAATCCAAATGGTATTTTCAGACACTTTTAACCGAGGCAGCTTGCTCCTGCAGAAATCAGGAATCTCCTGATGTTTTGTACAACCAGCAGGTCCAGTAAGTTCTTTTCAGTTCCTTCAGCAAATGAAATCTTTCACCAAATGGTTAGTGGAAAAAACCAAAACCATTACAATTACAAATATGAAACACCAGCTATATTAAATAAGTGGACATAACAACATTACCAGTATCAATGCAGCCAAGACATACTTGAGTACAGATTTAAGTGACTGCAGCTTGAAACTGAAAGAGGGGAACAGACTTGCTACTCTTTATTCAGCCTTGTTAGGCTTCTTAATAGAAGCATGTAACTAAAGAGGGATCTCCACTCAAAGAAACAGAGCATGCAGATGCTCACACAGCATTATCCTCTTAGCGGCTTTCTGTGAAACAAAGCAGGCAGAGAAAAGCAGCAATGAAGTAAACTAGCCAGACTGAAGCAGGACCAATAAAGATGGCCCTGAATAAGGCAGGAGATGGCTGAAGAGGTCCTGAATCAAGAGAGCGTGTTCAACCCTGCCATGCTGGGGCTACAGCATTTTGCTTTTCTTTGTAGACAAACAGGATTTCATAAAGAGGGGATTCAGTAAATATTTTCTCTTTCTAAAAGAAAAGGCCCTACAGGAAACCAAACTCTGGACATTTGCTCTGATCAAAAAGCAACAGCTATTTAAAGAGAAGAGTTTATAGAATGTGTAAACTACACTGCCTTATTACCTAGAGGCAAGGTATTAATCCATGTGTTCTATGACTGCAGAAAGGCTTATAAATGTAAGATCTTCCTCAGGTCTCTGAAAGGCAATTGAATTCCTTTCCTCTTCCCTCTCCCACCTCTGGTATTTCAGAGCTTTTCCTCTCAGCGGAACACTAATGTTCCCCAGGGAAGAATGGATGGCTCCATGTAATGTACCTGCCACCCCCCTGCTCCTTTCCCTCAAAGCCCTGCCTTGGAGTACCAGAGAGCTATGGGATAAACACCTGGTTCCTGCACATGCTCTGGCTGCTTACCCTGGTCTGCAACAACACACACGGAGGAAAACTGTCAGAAAGCGAATGCTGCCACATCCCACACTTCCCTGAGGTGCTGAAGTTACAAGTCCTGGTAAGTGGGGAGAAGATTCTTAAAGATCCATCCTTTGGTCAGGTAGGCAGAATTTCCTTTCGACCCTCTCCATTTAGTGTTCCGGCCTCTGTTTTTGCATGCAACACAAGAGGCCAGTACTTCCATGTACCTCCTTTTCTAAAAATAAATCCTTCAGCTCTTTGTTGTAACCACTGTAAAATACCCACACGCTGACAATTGCCTTGACTCATAGGGGTAGACCAGGCAGCTAAATAACTAAAAAAGGGATATGCTTTTTGTAGCAAACAAAACAGCAGTACAGCCTGGACATGCTTCTATCAAAAAAAAAAAAAAGTAAAAAGAGAAGAAAAAATAAATCCCATAAAAAAACTCCTCAAAACAAAACAAACAAAAAAAACAAACCACACAAACAAGTAGTCTATGGTCTTGTAAAAACAAAAATCCAAGCTCACATCACAAAATGTGTCTGGAACTTCTTCTTAATATATACTGTAACGCTATAGTTATATTGGTGGAAGGAACACAGTGTTCAGATTTCAGTTTAGATGCCAGCAAGAAGAGATCTGAGCACAAAGTCTGACAGTCAGAACATTTTAAGGTTTTTTTCACATTATCATTACTTCACCAGTGATCTGACACACCACTGACACTCACTGTCATGGCCTACTAACCAGAAGATAGGGAGGGAGGGAGGGGGGTTTGCAGGAGGTCTTGTCTTTTTCTCCCAGAAAGGAAGTGGCAGAAAGAGGCAGGTTTTCATAAGACTCAGGCATCTGTAAAACAGTAGATTTGTTCAAATGTGGAGTGATGCATGGGTTCAGATCCCCTCAGGGAAATCATCATTACAGAGGTGGGATATACACTGACGTCTAAAAATAACACAACTTTAGTGTCAGATGCAGCCCCTCTTTCTGAAACCTGCCCCTGGTCTGACTTCAAGAGAAAACATTCAGATCCTCAAAGACCTCTCTCCAGAGCTAAAGAAAATCTCCATTATCATTTGTCAGCAAAAGATTTGACATCCTCTCCGCATGTTCCTGCTGCTAGAGGGCATGAACATTAGATGAGCAAGGAAAACACACGTATGTAGAAAAGCAGTAACAAAAAGTGCACCGAGGGGAGTAGTTGTCTTTTTACCAAATATCCCATGGCCTATTTAGATATGTCTATGAAAAAAATTATTTAAAAATTAGGGGGGAAAATGCCAATCCTATCTCATGGCTTTAGTTTCCCTGCAAGATAGCTGACCTCATTTGTCGTTTCAAAGGATGACTGGATGAGCACTAAAAGGCAGAAGGTATTATCAGGGCAGTGACCTCTCTGATGCTTTATAGATTCACAACAAAGCAGCTTTATTGATATGATTTTAAAGAGCTCTCAGAGGCACAAAATGCAGTTGCTGTAGGAATAAATAGCAGACATCCCTTTGAGAACAACAGATGGCATCCAAGGTGACTTATCTCCCAAACAGGTAAGCACTTTCACTTATTTGTAAATAGCCATCATTTATCCTGGTTTGTTCAGCAGGTCCCAGTGGTGTCACCTGCATCAATGACTAAAAGAAATGGATGGCAAAAATAAAATGTAAAAGTGCAAGTTTAACTTCTTTTGCTCTGCAGCAAATCTAAGACCTGAAGTGTTACATAAAGAAACCTGTGAAAATAAAAAGTAATGGTACTCTTGATAAAAATTATGTGTTCCAGTAGATTCTGAATTCAGCATAGGGGGATGCTAATATCTTTTTTTTTTTTCCTGCTGATGTTCTAGTATAAAACAATTCACCTCACTAGAACATCTGGGTAAAACCAAGCTTTGTAACTAGCCTGGATATCAAGAATGAGCATTAACAACCTAAGCAGAGATGCACAGCTGCAAGTTGCTTATTAAAATGCTTTATCATTCATTAAGTCCCAGTGGCAGAATCAGAAGAGCTGGAAGACCTTTCAGGCTGTTCTTTGAAAGTGTTTCACGATCATCATTAGAGGCAACTCAGTTAAGGACAAATCACGTCTCGGCTACCACAAGAAAAACCCTGCGAAGACAGACCTCCCTGGCAGACATATCCCAAGCTGATGTACAGCTCATCAGGTAGGACTGCAGAATGGTTCAATCTTTAGAAGAAAGGTGCCTACATTAGCACTACAGTTTGGATCAGCAGTGCACTTTGAAAGCAAATCCCTCAGCTGCCCCACTGAGCACACTTTGGTTTGTGTGACACTTGGTCTTACCGCACTGTAATGGGGAGTCCCCTTCAGAAGAGGCTGAAGAGAAACTGCTCACTGACAGCATACAAAGCACACTCAGCTAGTAGAGGGCATTTAGTCCGTACCCCTAGAATAAAGGTGGTTTAAAGTAAGCTTCTCCCTAGGTTCATCTCATCAACTTCTGTTCTACAGATCTGCTCCTACCTGCACCGTACTGTGGCTAATGCAGTGATTTCCAAAGGCAGGGGCTCAGCACTGAAGGACCCCACATTAAATTACTCAACGGCAACAGCAACACATTTCTCAGAACTCAACATGTCCTCTGATAGAGAGACAGCATTCCTCCTTTTCTTGATCCTGGGTCAGATTCTGTTACAGTCCAATTACATGGTCTATATTTTGCTCCTAGGATATTTCGAGACCAACCTTTCTAAGTTCTCAAATAAGAAGTACTACTCAGATATTTGGTACCTCACAGAATTTGTAATCTTTAAATCTGATAAATCACTATACTTTTGTCAAACAGTAATATTTCATGTTAGAGAAAATATCACTTTTCTTATACCTAAATAATAAACTAATGATTAGAATACAATGCTTAGTTTTTCTGTTGTCACATCTTCAGTCCTGACTGCAGAACAAAACATTAACTCCTATAATAAGATCTTTCTTCCTAAAAGTCTTGGGAAAAAAAAAGAGGAGAAAGGAAGAGAAAGGGTTGCAACTATTTAGTTTAACTTTGCAAAGCAAAAGGATTAAGTTGGCTCCATTTACAAACAATTTCAAATTGCTACTCTCATTTCTATAGTTCATAGAAGTTTTGGTTTAAGTTGCTGCAGTGGGGTTCACATACCCTTCAATTTTCTCAAAACGTCCCAAGCAAGACCATTTATTCCCATTTTTGCATTCAAATTGCATGCCTGAAAGGAATGAGAAAAGGAAATAGGTTTGATGCCTATTCCCATTAGAGGATTTCTAAACAAATCTGCTCTTACATTTACATCCCACGGCCACAGGAAAATCCATGAAGCACTAAGCAAGGAGGAAAAAGCTAGGCAGCTATACTGAGCAGAAAGGACATTTTGTGTCGTCTGGAAGCATCACTGAAAAATGCAGCAGCAAGAAGGAGGCCACAAATAGATGTTTCCTCACTGCACTATACTGTTAATGTCCCACAGACTTTCCTTAGTCTTGACCATGCTTCACCTCCATGACCACAGCCATGGAAGATCACTGCCTACTGTCCTATTTCCAGTAAAATAAAACTGAAACCTAATATAATTCTGAGGACTCCCCAAGAGTTCCCTTCTCACAGTATTACAGTATGAAAAAAAAAAGAAAAAAAAATCACCCTTTACAACAAAAAGGATTGGCAGTGTTGAGGACTTGCTGTGAAATAACACGACATCCTTCCATAGCTGAATATTGCCCTCAGAATAATGCCCAAACCATCAGAGGCTTCAACATTTGAAAGAAGTGTCATTGAGACATCAGCAGTCCCGTGATGCTGCTAAGTCACACTCCAAATTTAGACAAGTCTTCTCTCTGCTTTTTGCACAATTCTGAACAGTGGGGGACTAGGGAAGTGGCTACCAACAAAAGAAGGAATGACAGAAGAGATTTGCTTTTCCTTAACAAATTGTTAAAGAGGGATGAAAAATGCTCATAGTTTACCGATATGAAGATGTATTTTGGTGATAAGTTTCCATACTGCATACAACACATCCTCCCCCACTCCCAAAATGTTATTCACGAAATATTAGCATTCAAATTCATCTGTCAAAACGATTGTTGATGTAGTATAGAAGGGCTACATTATCATCTGCTCTGCAGTTTGCCTCAGAGCAATCTTGATTCAGATATTTACATAACCAAAGATTATGACATCTTTTCCAGCCCTTTTGATGTGTCTGTCAGCAAGATGTCAGTGGAATCAGATTAATTCCATCTAGATTCTTTCCTGATACCCAAGAATAGCTGTGAGGCATGAAGCAGTCATTTTGCCGAGCAGAAAGTTTGTTTTCCAAAAAAAAACCCCTGACAAATCATTTGAAGCAGAAAACACATATACACAAGAGTGAAAAATGTGTGTTTTATTATCCTTGAGGATCAAGATGTAATGGTTTTGAAGGCAAGTATGACCATTGGTGTAAATATCTTTAAGAATAGTTTAAAAGTACTAAAACATCTCCCATATATCTTATATCCAATCTTATTTTTTATTACTAGTCCTTGCATTATAGTGACAGATGTAAACGGTGAAAAACTGCATATGCTAAAGGACATAGAATTGGTCACCATTCAGGTGAATCTTGCAAAGAATGACTCTTTCCATATACCTTTGAGACTTTGTCAAGGTTTACAGGTTACAGAACTTAAATCTTTATGAAACGCCCCACCCCCACGCCCACCCTACATCCACTTTGCTTAACATCCTTATTCCTCCACAGTAAGAAGAATGGAACAAAGCTTGTTGACATTAATGGAAATTGTCTTCTAACTTTTCACAACTGATTCAGATGACAAAATGGGCAAAGACACTTGTGCTTTGTCAACATTAAGGCTGCTTTATGCCATTGCTAAGGAAGCTAAACTAGGTAGTAACAGAGAAGAAAATTCTTATGAAGGTCAATATCCAAGGACAGAATGAATTGGTGTAGAATAATTCTGTACTAAGACCTTACAGCATAAAATATAAAGAATATTTACAGAGAATAATTTTTGTGTATAAATTGACGTTGAAGGAGAGGAAAGGGTTATTGAGTAGATAAATAGAAAAGGGTCAAAAAGGACAGATTGACAAAATAGAGAGAGAAAAAAAAAATGTAGTAAATGAAGGATTGGGACCTTAGACATTACCAGGAGGAAGTAAAAACAATGCAGCAGATGCAAATCCCAAACCAGGACTCTAGAAAGACCAAATGCAGCATCAGATAAATAGTGAGAATTTCTCCAAACCTTTCATTCACCTCCTCCTGCTGACGGATGAGTAAATCAGGTGCCCCATACTACTAAAGACTGGAAGTGATAGACAAGTGATGGAAATTAATTTGGCTTGCAAACATTCTCATAGTTGAGCTTTATAAACCCAAATATTTTACATTTTCCAGACTGTTTTGCAAAATTTTAAATTCTTTCAGAAAACATGTGTCTTGTTTGTCTAACATCTCTCATTGTTAGGAAAAGATTACTTAGCAATGACATATGGTGATACAGTACATCTGCTGACCTTATTTGCTTGTCCATTTACAAATATATCATACTGGAGATAAAACTCTTTGTCTACAAAGGCCCAAGTTAAGTATCATCTCAACCATTCTTGCCCTCAGAATACAGTAACTACTGTCATTACCAATCACTCGTTAGCTCAACTGTCAAGTTTAAATCCTCCTCCATAATTTTAAAGCTTTCTTCTCCAGTGTACCAGCACCTGACATTATATTATGCGTACAGATGAAAGACAAAGGTATCTGACTGATATTAAATGTTGTCACTCAGCTGGGGCTGGGAGGATGCCAACTGGTCAAATTCTCCACAATCTTTGAACAGATGCTGTGGATATTCCAGTTATTACTTCAATTTCACACTCTTCCTATCTATGCTGACAGCTGGTTTTGACAGTCTGCTCTCTTCTTCTCAGCTCTCATGTCAACCTCAGACACATAATAGCTGGGTTAGAGCTTAAACAATAGTGATTAGATCAGGTAGAGGAGGAAGCATGGTGGCAATAAAAATTAAGATGCTTCAGTAAACCTTGAAACTCTAGCCACTTCAGCTGAAAGCAGCTGTACAGAAACTCATCCAGCAAGACAAAAATTATTCAGAGGAGAAAAGCAGCAATTTTGTTAAGGCCTTGCGGTATCTTGTTTTGTTTGTGGGTGTTTTTAATCACACTAAGACTAATTTCCATCAAAGTGTCTGACTGACCGATTCAGTCTTCAGTCTCAGGATTGCATCACCTTATTCTTGGCAGTTCTGTTTGTGAAAATTCTTACACCATCCAAGTCATTTGATGCAATTTAGCCCTCATTAAAGTAATGAAGCTCCTTGGCTTTATAAACCACTTGAACACAGGTAATATCAAATAAATAATCAGAAGAAAGACTTGCGGATCAGACCCCACCACATTTAAGCATGCTGAGTAGTACTGTATGCTGTTAACACTAGAATCTAGCCCTACATAAACACTGCTCTCGTCCACAGTAGGGATAGCTGTAATAACTGAAATGCATTTTTGCCATCTGTTAAATAATTCACACAAACAAGAACTGCAGATGTATTTTTTTCCAGAAATGCTGGCTGTATATTTAAAAAGGTAACCTCTACAATCCTCACATTCATAATTAGGTTTGTGGGTAGACTGAAGAAAAGAATTCCATTTGCAGAAAAGCTCAACAGATGGTATTGTGTATTAAAGTAGAAGCATGTGAAAACTATTTGAACAAATGGCAGATGTGTCTGTCAACCTTATCCTGTGCCGTTAAAATAAAGATTGGCATTCGGGCCATTATTTAGACTTCAGAATTTTACAGAAGTCCTTTGAAGCTTGTGTTGGTTAAGGACCTTTGCAGGCCCAGAGTCAACTAAAGAGGAGGGGGGAAAAAAAAAAAAAAAAGTGGGACTTGTATGGCATCTAGGTTTGTCTCCTTATCCATTCTCAGATTCTTTCCAAAGGCCCCTCTTTCCATGTACAGAAAAGACTGGATTTTGGATTTAGCTGAATTTCAGACAACAGTGAGTGGCTGTCCATTATGGCAACCTTTTGGGGGTTTTCATACATACTGTACATCACATTAAGGGTTAACTCTACTTCAAGAAGCACTAGCTTCTATCTAGTCTCTTCTGCAGTTGCTTTACTTTAACATGACTCATGCAAAGTATGCAGAAGGCAAATAGTACAGTACAGAAAAGACAATAATTATAGATTCACAAGAGCTCAGTATTTTTAGGATTTGCATTCCACCACATGAAATTTAGGTTTTCCCAGATGCCACCTTTGGGTGATGCACCTTTTGTATTTAAAAAATACATTATTTTTTCATGGGACCAACAGTGAACTGCTCTCTATCACAGTCTGTGTAACCTGGTACCAGCAAAAACTTAATGTCTCTAAATACATATACATAACATATATAGACTCTCTCCTAAGTGCCTATACCTGCTACTACTGAAGTGAGGTAGGAGTTTTTCCACTGGTATAGCAAAGTTTGGTGCCTATTCACTGAATCAGTAAGAATAAAAAATTTTGTTCAGTTACAAGAGAAAATACTGCTTAAGAAATATACATAATAAAATGAACAATCTGTTTTACTTTGAAGAGCTTAGATAATTTTATTTTTAGGAATACCTTTGAAAGAGTCAAATCCTCTCTAAGAAGCAATTGCCCAAAGCAATAAAACACATCAATATTTTCATGATAAAAAATCCATAGTTTTAAATTCAGCTGTCACGGAAGTTAATTTTTAACTAAGGCTTATCTTAGGCTTTCGTTTACCCAGAACACATGAGGTATCTTCCCCAGGGAAGAAGAGAGAGCCTGCTAGCTAGCTCTGATTAGCAGGGAATCAAAGTCTGTCTCACACTCCAACGCTTTAGGAACTGCCTGGTCCCAGTTCGGTCTGGCCTGCAGTCGAGGCTCCAGTTCTGCACAGCGCCAGATACTTCCTTACTGTGATAACTCTAAGAGTCTCTTTCATTCTAATGCATTCTGTTACTAAGAGAAACCTTGCCTAGATTTAAACTGAGAAAGTACCTTTAGAGCCATGTGTTTAAAAAAAGCTTTCTCATTGTGTGTGCTGGTTTTAAAAACGGGGGGAAGTCTATTGGTCCAAATTCAATGCCAAAGGGAAGAGCCTGTCTGCCTCTCGGGAGGCTAAATATACTACCATCACAGAGGCAGCTTAAACTTGGGTAATCCCATTATACACATCAGGATGTGCAAGAGCATCCCGAGCAGCCCTGTTCTCTATCTACCTTTCTTTCCAGAGCTCTGCAGTCTGCCAAGGCACAAGCATGCCAGTGACAAGCGAACAGCACGAGGCATACGTAGAGGGTGTTTCTCCACAGAATCTGCCACAGCAAAGAGCACAGACCAAGGAGTAGGCCACTCCACTCCCAGGGGTATGAATCACAGCTTCATGCAATACAGATGTAAAGGAAAGGTAGCTGCAGCCCATGGTGCATGATGCGGCATCCAGGAAAAAAAAAAAAACAAACCTTCTACCCATTCACCCCCAGGCCTGGTGTATCTGGAGGGTGTACAAGTACTCTGATAGCTCTTTGTGCAAAGCCTCTGCAGAAGTAAATCCCTTTATTAAAGCAAGCTTTGATGAATGGATTCCCCAACTCCATGAGCAGAGGTTATGCAGAGAGCCCTTCTCATGACTATGTCATGCTTCTGAACTTTTGGCAGACAGTTGCTGCAGACTTCTCTTCTACTTTACTGCATCTTCCCACCTTCATGTACTCATACTGGAGATGTAAATCTGACCTTCAGTAACTACTTTCTTTAATGCAGCTCTTTCACTTCAATTTTACATACATTTCTTTTCCACTCCAACTACTTCAGGGAACAGTGTTTAAGCCTGTATGTAAGTGGACTGTTTTTCTAAAGAGTTAATTCTCTAAATATTCCAGCTTTCACAGCAGGCTGCAAAGAAAAAGGATTTAGAAATATTCCTGTAACAATGGACTAAACCATTGACATCACATCCTTACCTTAAAATGGAGGATATGAAGTTTGTAAATTTGCCTGTATTTCATGGACTGTATCACTGAACAAGAGAAAACTTTTAGTTGCTTTTACAGCTTCTTTCATCACAAAGCAAATAATGGGCAAATGCACCAATCCAAAGATCACACAGAGCAAAATTATTTTGCACTGACTTAAAAGTGTTAGGATTGTTTACACTAAAGCAATTCTGTAACCTAACACACAGGACCAATCCAGCTCTAAATGAAGATTCACAACTAACCAGGAACAGCATAATTTCAGAAATACACTAAGTGCTTTCAGTTTTGTTGTAGGGTTTTTGGTTTTGTTTTTCTTTTTTTAAAAAAAGAGCAGACAACTAGGAAATACACTGAGAATATCTCCAATGACTAAAAGTTCTAGTAGCTCCAGCTAGTCCGTTCTGCAGCAGTGTCCGCTGTTCACTGAATAGATTGGCTTAATATAGAGTGTACGGTGCTAGCTACTGTTAGTGAGGTTCTACACTGAAAAAGTAATCATTCAAGTGAGGAAAACAAGTATTTTCAAACAGTATGTTCTCTAAGCAATTTCTCTTTGTAATTGACGTTAAAACAATTTGCTTTATAGAGGATGATACTAGGGCTTAAAGCTCAAATCAAAAAAGAATAAAATATTTCTAGCTGAGTAAAAGCAGAGGAAGTATTTTCAGAAATGAGTTTGGCATGGCTGGAAGAAGATGGCAAACCTTACTTTTAATCCCAGTTTGCATTTTGAAAAGTCTTTTTAGAAACAGTGGCTTAACTTGATAGTATTTATGGCCAGGAAAAACAAGGGACCATTTTGTCCAAAGGAAAAGAATGTTACATTAACATTCTATCCATAACATTAAAACCAAACCCAACACCAACAAAAAATCAAACAAAACCACAAAAAAAACCAACCCAAAACATCTATCCTAATTCTTTTACCACATAATTCCTACAAAGCCTGTACTTACAAATTCTGATTCCCAAACTCGGGCTTCATCCAAACCAAGCTGGTGGGGAAACATGCCCATATTTCACCTTTTCCTGTATCTAAAACATCTTAACCATCAACCACCCATCAACAGCTAAAATATGACCTGAAGAGGGTTTAAGACACTAAATTGCACTTAACTGCTGAGATTCCTAAAAGCAGGTTATCTCTCACACACCCCCCATTTCAATCAAGCCCTTTTTTCTTTCTATAATGCTTGTGCAGAGAAGGGAAAGACATGGCATGGAATATGAGGATATTCCCACAGAAGCAGCCCTTCCTACCAGCGGACAATGCTGAACCTGACAGACCCTATGGAACACCGGAATGCTTGGAGAAGCCACATCAGAGCAGAGCAGAAATTTGATCTTAAAAATAGTTATCCTCTTCACCCACGCTAAGCAGAAGTGCCTCCTTCCTCACTGAAGAACAAGCACTGAGATACACTAAGAACTGGAGAATAGCACAGACACAGCTGTTCTGGTCCAAATAGCTGAGTTAAATAACTTTTCCACCAAGCCAAATCATCAAATCAATACTGTACTGACGGTCATCACTTGCAGGTTCCTGGTATGTCATCTCAACAGCCCTAAATAGAGTTGATAGGAATACCAGCAGCAGAGAAGGCTCTGCCAAACAGCGAAGTATTAACACAGTTCTGTAAGGGAAATCTGCACTGCCACTACTTGGGTGGGCTGGAAGATTTTTTTTTTGAATAATACATTCCTCATTTCTATCAATCTTTTCCTTTCATTTGTATTAAACTCACTTCAACAAAAGAAGGAATGAAACAAAGCAATCTTCTTGCCTCCTACTGATCAAACTCTCATGCAGGCTGTTCAGGTGAATTTTAATTTTTGAAAAATATTTATATTGCCCATTTCTAAAGCATAATGAATTTAGAAAATCACAGCCAACAAATCATGCCTCTAAATGTTTTACAAGAATGAAATCCTATTCAACTATTTGCGACATTACTTATCTGCTCAAATGGAACTTAAATCATCACCTTTACACCTGTGCAGCATGCCACAATGATGTACTGCACACTGACAATGCTTGGGTTTGATGCTGTTTTTTATACTAAAACCCACATTACACTGGTTATTGATCCAGTGAAAAGCATGATTGATTTCCTACTTGGCTTTGCCATTAAACAGAGAAAGTCCCAGCAAATGGCTCTCTTTGTAAGGTGTCCTAGTACATGAAAATCAGTGCCTACTCCTTAATTGCTGACAGATGGCTAAATTCTAACTACAAGCTATTAGGCAAGTAGGATAAATGCACAAGAGAGTTGACAAGTATTAGATGCAAACTTAATACACCTTCTGAAAAAGTTAAATTTTCTGTCTAAAAGGAAACAGTTTGGGCAACTAAATTCTTACCTTCCTATTCTTGAAACTACTGCATTTGAGTAGCCCTTGACACAGAGTTAAAGACTTTCTGCTATATGACATAATAAGAATGGGGTTGCTTAGCTCTCTTCATCTTTTGACACCGTATACCTCTTCAGTTTACCTGCATGGATGTTATCTGTAAACACAAGCTTGGCATCAAGAAAATTCTTTGAAGTAAAACAGAGATTTTACTGATGATGTGAAAAGAACTCGGGAATATTACCGCCCAGTTCACTAAGTTTTCATCAAAACCTGTTTATGTGAGGAGGTTAAAAAAGAAAAACAATGAGACATTACAGCAAAAATAGAATCATGCAATTCCATTTTTGTACTGTCATTACATTAATGTTCTACTACAGCTCCAAACACAGATAAATAAATAAATAGGAAGAACAGGCAACAATGTTTTTTATAACCTGATTTTCACCAGTATCTGCTTGGTCTGTGAGTAGAACCACTCTCCAATTCACAGAACAAAAATTAAGAAAATCTCTCGAACCACACCGCCCAGTCAATCCTGATACTACAGTCTCTATTGCTAAGTGGCTGGTTTCATGAGATTTGAGGGTAACTTAAAATCAGTGCAAGTCCCATACTTTTATTGTAGTTACAAAGTTTTCATAGCAAGTAACATGAGCCACATTTGGTATTACCCTTGAACACATAATTTCAGCTACTGAAGAAAAGGGCTGTTCCTCCAGTGGTTAAATCAGCAATTAATTTTTGTATTTAATAAATGGGTTTGTATTTATTTTTACTAAGATGATGAATGTTACTGAATGGGCTTGCCGGGAAAAAATGATATTACATGACAGCAAATCTTTCCTACCTTGTCACTTAGGAGGTTCATGACAAACGGAGGGTGAGAGAAAGGGAAAAAGTCAGAAAGCTTCCCAATCAGGAAGAAAGGAATGAATATAGCAAGTATATTGATGCAACTGTGGATCCAATCAAATTCAGAGTGTCACATCAGAATTCCCTATCACTTGTCAACACAAGAGTACCTTAAAGCCACCACAGAACAGCAAATTTAATCCAAAAGACAGAACTAGTCTCACATAGCTCAAGGTAAGAAACATACAATGGAACCTAGAGCTGATATACTTCACAGAACCAGATTATTTTGCACTATTTTCCTCTTAGATGGCCCTACAATAAGTAGCCCTTTCAGACAGAAAAATATTGGTACCGTACGGACATCTTTCAAGTAGCATTCACGTATTTTAATAAAGCTTTCTCAAGACTTGCAAATCTGCTTACTGTCTCCCCTTATAAAAAGTATTATTCTGCCAGGTGGTTTATCCAGACTCCCACAAGCTTTAATTATCTCTTCACTTAATGAGTACAGTAGCTGATCTAGATTTATTGCAGTAGCTAGAAGCTTGTGTGAATAAAATATCAGTTCTGTTTGTGATGTGGCAGTTATCTTTGTTTGCAGACTCTTCTAATTACTTCCAGGTCATTAAGCCCATCTCCAACAGATATTTTACTGTCATTAGAAGTGTTATAACGACACCAAAAAAGTCAATGAGTACAGAAAAAAAAAAAAAAAAAAGTCAGAAAAGGTCAAAATAAGGCTCAAACCTGTTAATTCAAAGCCGGATTACAGATCACAGAAATCATGCAGATAACTTGGCACGCATCCTATGAGACACCACAGGAATCAATAGGTTACACTGGGCAAGTGTCAGAGCAGAACTTCAGCTTATCAGTCACCATACTAAATCATTTGGTTTATACAGATTTGTTGAGGTTAAATTATAAGTATAGGTTAAGTTGCTCGCCAGTCTAAACACTGACTTCCCAATATGTAAGACATTATTTGGAGGTAAACATATAGATATATACACACACATAAATGTATATTGATAGACACACATACCAACATGTGTATGCACACACGTGTGTCAAAACTGACAGAGAATAAAACTAGCAAAAGCTGTCTGTGCTTGACCAAAGGCAGCACTGGACCATGTATCATTTTCTTCCATTTCACTAGTGAGCAACCTTTTCAGAGGCAGAAATCCAAACACTCATTTGCTATGTCTTCTCTCCCATCTCTTCCAGTGACACTATTTGCTGAGGCAGAAACCGTAGCTGCTCTAATTGCTTGATCCACTTGTTCACTGAAAGATTGCCTCCATTACCAACATTTTCGTGTACCAATCCTTCCACTATCAATCCCTTCTTGAGCTGTTTGTTTGGGATATATTTTAAGAAGGTGTAGCCATGGGTATTTCACCAATAATTAGATTCTGCCACTTCAGCTATCCAGTCAACGGCTGTGATTTTAATTCCAAAGGAAGATTTCCAAATGCGATGTCACAGAACACCTAAAGAAGTGCAGTTTAACTGAAATGTTCAATTGACCACTTATGCTGACAGCCCTAATTGCTCACAAGTGGACAAAGCTAAGCATTAAAATGTCTTTCAGCATTGTTCTAAATCAAAGGATAATCTGACTTCAATCATCATGTTTGAATTTGCAAACCAATTGCTTCTATTCCATTTCCTTTCAAAAGGAGTTGTTCCTACAATTTAAAAGATTGCCAATATATTCTTTGAGAAATACTTCAATCCTTAAAAACAAAAAGGCATTATTCAGTACTCCCCAAAAACAAATCACACAGCTTCATATTAAGTGTCATTTTGATCCCCCTGGCTAGATGCATGGTGTTGCTTTTCATTCCCTATTAGTTGGGTATGTGTGGGTATAGTTCATAAAGGTGAAAAGAACTGAGTTAAAACATCTAGTTTGTGGCTTTGGACACAGACAAGTAAGGAGAACTGAAATAAGGTTTAAAAGTAAAATCTACTGAAAAGTGTACCTTCACACTGTGCCTAACCTCACAATTACTGGAATTCATCACTCAGAGAAGGTACCCTTGTGAAAAGTTTCCTCGTAGTGTTTGTACTTCTATCACTAGGGGTTCTTTTACTCAGCCCCTTCCTATAGGCAGATGTCACCTTAAGCTCAAGTTGATAGCTTTATATCTTTTAATAAAAAAATTTTCACAATAATAAATCAGAAGCCCTGGGCTGCATAGTGTAGTCAGTATGCCGAGTCCACTAGCTTCATTTTCCAAGGTATGTTTTGCACTATTGTTCTTTAATTCACATGGATTTAGCAGAAAGTCATAACAGCAGCACAGGTTTGCACCTTCATTTGTACAGTTCTGTTTTGCCAAATATTAGGCCTAGCATAAAGGACACAGCCAGCATTAAGATGAACCACTAACCAAATTGTATTTGATACAAAAGGGTCAGTACCTGGGTGAGCACTGGGGGTACAAACAAGTCAGATTATACATAATTGACATCAACCCCACTGACCCCAACAACGACAGCACACAACCAACAATGGGTGGAATAAATGGTGAAATGCAGTCTCCCATAGAAGGGATGGGAGACAAGAGAGTCAACAACCCAAACACATAAGACCAAGGAAGCCACGTACTGAATCTCTACACAGCCCGTGTTTACAAAGCCAGAGCTGACTGGAGCCCAGTCCCAGGGAGGCGGGAGGTCCTTCCCCAGCAGGGAACTCTGCACAGGGCATCCCCCTCACAGACAGACACTGCCCCTGCCTGCAAGGGGTCCCAGCTTTTATCCCTCAGGGGGACACCTGACCTTTGTTCACTTAAAGCGGGACCCCTGGGGCTCCTTTACCCAATGGCTCTGTCTGCCAGGCCGGCACCACCCTGGGGGAAGCCTGAAGGCAAACTCACCCCCCCTTGGTGAAGGGCTGTGGGAATCACCCATGTGTCAGCCTTAATTTGGGGCGGGGGGTGAAACCCCAGCATTTCACGTTCCCATTCTGTTCAGGTATGTACTGACAGTGCACATTGGTTCCTTTCCCTCATGCTTTGGAATTTAGCTCCCTAATACATGCTGCACTAGCAATTGAATGATAGCAGTCCCCATAATACAAAAAAAACCAATTTCATCTTCCACCCCTTAATAGAATCACCAAGCATCAGATCATGTACTAAAGTTTCATAATTCAGTGAAGGGAAAGGATGTTGTCAGTTAAGTTTCCTATATTAAACACACCAAATCAGCTTATAAACTGTAACTGTAAAATGAATACTACTGTAATTTCTGAATCAGCCATCCCACTTCATCACTCAGGAAGTGATCATCTAATGATCACTGATACAGATGAACCCACAGAAAATACTGTATGTTATCTGTCCAGTGCACTAGTCACTGTACCGAAAGAAAATGAAGTTTTACACCAGAGGCTGGGGAATTCGTAAGGAACTGCATTCTGGGGTGACTATGAAAGCAGATAAGTCACCGGTGCACTAAGAGGAAATTTTTTATATCAATGTTCCACTGGAACACGATGCATTTTACATACCATTTTGATCACAAGGGCCAAAGACAAATTCAGATTTTACTCGGCTCCTCCCTTTCCCCCAAAATCATCAGCAGCAGGCACTGGGCTTTTCTCTTTCTGTTCTTTTACTCTCCAACCCCCTGAGGTGTCGGGCAGTCAGGGCTCCAGAGCTCTTGACAGTCCCCTGCGTAGTTATTAAGAATACACTGACAGCCATTTAGGTCCTTTCTCAAGCCTTAACCTATAGCTTCAGATCTAATTCCGACTCCTTAGAGCCTGAGCAGATTGTATTCCTGGAGATACTTCCTTAGATGTATTTCTTTTCTCTGCAGTACTCCAAACAGAAACTGCTTGATAACCTTTTCAATTCTTCATTTACTACTATAGGTCACTAGAAAAGAAGAAATGGTCTTCCTCACTAGACATATATTTCACAGTGTCACAGACACAACAAAATGATTCATAATCACCTAGGGCTACACTGGTCTTTCCTTTGTCCCAGATACTGAAAGATGTATTTTCTATATTGAAAAGATAGGAAAGATACTGAAAATGCATCCTTCAGCTCAGAATGCTTACATCATCTTAGTTTCTTTTTTGTATTCTTTGTATGTCCTTTCACTTGCAGGCTGCAACGATCATAAATCAAACAGCATCACATCCAATTGCACTCCAAAATCATAACTTAAAGGATAAATAACCATATATGTTTAGGGGTGTCATAGTGATGCTAAAAACCCATAAAAATTTCCATGTTCTAATCAGAGATGCCTTAGCAGAGAGTTAGGCAAGTCTCTCTCACCATGGGCTATTAAGAAATCACTCAAATGTGAGGTAACTCTTCTTGGAAAAGGAATTTAATACTACAATCTTTATAATGCTAGAGAGTTGTCAAATCACTCATAGATTGCATGCATTCTATTCCTTCTTCCAAGCTAAACATGCATTAGAAAAATGGTCACAAGATGGAGTTATTCATAAAAATTTCTGTTTCAAAGAAAATTAATGTTTGTAGCCTGATAGATACACCAGATTGGGTAAATTATCTCCTTGATAAAAAAAAAAAATATTGTCTCTCATTTCTTCTTTTAAAAATATACATTCTTACACCTGTTATTAAACAGTCTATAAGTCTTAAATAGCACAGCCTCCAAAAAGCATTTAATCCAGAAAGAACTCCCACTCTGTAACTGAAGAGTAGCTTCAATCTCAAAAGAAATCTGATGTAGTATGATAAATTCCCAGTTGTTATCTATGCAATTTCTTTTGCAAAACCATCCAAGAAATAAAGTATTAACTACAGAAACACTTCTAGAAGGTATAACCTATGTTGTTGACCTTGGGTTTTCAGTAATCGTCTTACCAACAAGGAATGCACCTGTCACTGAACTAGTCTGTAATACATTTCTGAGTCAAATCACTGGATTTGCAAGATACCACCTCTGGTCTTGATTTTGATCCAGCTTACTCAGTTGACTAACAAACGCAAGGATATAGGAAATTAAAAAACAATACTGACTAAAACTTTGCTTCCCATGCTTGTACCAATCATTTAGTCAATGATGTGAGCAGAGTAACGCCACAGCAGATTCCTCCTTTCAGTTCAATTTTTCTGCCAAAGCCTAAATTAATGGCTTTTCCTTCAAACCTAGAGGGCATTCCAGCTCCAAGGTCCTCTGAGACCACACAACTGTGGTCATGTAATCCAGTGATAAGAATCTTAGATTAACCTGGAATTATGGAATTGGAGGTCAAGTTCTTAATTTTCATGCGTTGGTTTAGACCAATTGGAAAATCTTAGGGTTTTACAAGTTAAAACCAACCATTGAATTCCAGGTGGAAAGACACCAACAAGTAGTGCACTGGTAACACGCTGCCACTGGAAGGCTCTCTTCAGGGGTGAGAATCCTTTTTCTACATAGTCTAAAATATCTCTTGAAAAATAACGGTGATTAAGTTTTAAGAATGTAAGAGAAAATGAGATCCTTTGAAAATGAGAAGTGAAACTATGTTATCTTAATTTGTTGTGTCATGTTACTTAACAGTATCAGAAACCGCTAGTTAAAAAAGCAAAATTGTTGACAAAAAGAAAACAATGTGGGAATTAAAACAACCCGAATCCTGCATTCCTATCCTGTCCAAATTAAACAGAGCTGTCGTCTTTGTCCTGTAAAACACTAGCTCCATCCATAATACTGATTCCCATGTGCTTAACTGTGTTCTAAATTGGAAATATTTCGACACCTGTTCCAACCTAAATCAGACATTTTAAGGCCATTGACTTCATTTGAGCTGAAGCACAATTGCATAGACTCAAATTTATTTGCTTCTCCAAGCCTGACATCCACTATTTAGCAACCTGCATTAACCTCTGCAGCACAGGATCAGAACTCTTAACAGTAACAAGAAAACAAGCACATACATCACTGAAACCACATGCACAACAACTGACTGTTTCAGCAAAGATCTTCTTTAGGTGGTCAAAAAGAGAAAGATGATGAATGATTAAATCAAACCTTGCTGCCAATAGTTTCCATTAAAAAAAACCCCTCAAGCGGGAAAGGAGAGAGGCACAGTTACAGTGCCTAACTGCAAGCCACAACTTATATGTTAAAGGTGGGAAAC
Organism: Athene cunicularia; assembly: GCF_003259725.1. Lineage (NCBI taxonomy): Eukaryota > Metazoa > Chordata > Aves > Strigiformes > Strigidae > Athene > Athene cunicularia. The sequence goes on along the minus strand of NW_020799117.1, from coordinate 14,283,705 downwards.
TAGATACCTACCAAGGAATGCTCTTCAAGTGCTCTAGAAAAGGACTAATTCTGCAAGGCTCCCAGAATGTCTAATCTCCTAACCTGATCATCTAAATTAGATTCTTACTAAACAGAAACATCCTCACTTCAAACCCTTGCTGTCACACATAGATATAATTCTTACTCATTGTGCTGGCCCATGTACTCGTCTCCAACATCTGCCACCACTGGGAGCAACCATTCTAAATCAGCACCCAAAAAGAAAAAATTAAAAAAAAAAAAAAAATCACTGAGAAGAATTAGACAGCCAAGAAGCTGTCTACCCACATGGTCCCAAAGAAATCAGGTGATTTATTGGATTAAAAAAAATGTAGAGCAAAAAGTCACTTTGTTCAGAGATTCGTGGTCCTTGATTTAGCACAATATACTATATTGTGGCTAGAAGTGTTGCATATCATGAAGAAGTTAGTATTAAAAAGATACAAAAACTTGGAAAAAAGGCTCATATTAAACATAACTTTACAAGAACTCATTAAAGATCTAATTAACTCATTACTGTTAGTAAATAGCCTTGAGCATTAAAGTGGCTATTTAGGCTACATCATATATTATTATACCATATTATATATAATGCTTGCATTAACAATGCATTTAAATTAAGTCTGTAAGTAAATATATTTATTGTAAGATATCTTACATGAAGCCATCCAGAGAGAAAACTGAGAAAAGGATTTCAAACACCCACTTAAATAACTGATTGGAATCACTGCTTCAAATTCCTTCCACTTATATCCTACAGATATTTCACCACTTACACATGTTTAGTTCCTAAACTTAAATACTGTTAAATAGGTCAAACTCTGTTATCACCTGATCAATTATGCAGTACAGAAACTTTGACCAGCCAATTTAGTCCGACTAGTTTTGGAAGTCCATTTCTCTTCTTTTCACATAATAGCTTCACTATGAATCTATCACTTCTCTTAAAGTGACTTTTAGAGTTACTTCAGGGACACTAAGCAATTGCCAAGTATGTTCCAAAGCATGTATTACTCTCTTCCTCTTTGGAAAAATAGTTAGATCTAAAACACGTGACTGTAATGGTTCAGAAATGTCATTTGCTAGCTACCACTTTTTGATTATTAGTATATTAATATGCATATCATATATAGTACACACTAGCATATGTGAATATATGATGATGATCCATATGACATATTTGATGCTGAACACTACATTTTGGGTATAATTCTAGAGAGGGAGAAGCCCAATCTGAGTTTGTATTTAGAGTTAAGCTCGTATGGAACCAGGGTTTTGGTTGAGCTTACATCTACTAAAAACCTTTTCAGACTTCCGTATCATAAGGTTTCCCATTACCACCCAAGCTGAGTTAAAAGTACCCAGAAATGCATAGCCTATTGAGACTTACTGCTTAAATATACAAAAGGCTCAATCAGATAAATTACTGAATCTCATGGTTTTACTTTTCTTGCACAGAGTATATTAGACTACTGCCTTTTACAATATTTAATTAAACAATTCTATCAATTATCCTGAGCAAATATGCAAATACAACCATAGCTGTTTCATGCAGTGTTTTCAGACTTAGCATTCATTAAAAACTCTGCTAGACTGTGTAGCATATTAAATTCATTTTGCAAACATAGCAATTGTCTTACCTAAGAAAAGCGTTCCTTACAATTAAAACATTTGCTCTTATTTGGCACTTTTCCCTCAGTAAGTTGAATTAAGAAGCTACAAAAGGCTCCCCTGCAGTATTGATCAGTCTCGTATCTCGGGGCGGTAGCACACACTCAGGGCTGGGTTGTGGTTTATTTCCCCCAAATGAGAAAGATATAATTAGGCAACAACAAAACTGTATCTTTAATCTCATCCGCACAACAGGCTTGTAAAATCCATTGCCCCAAGATATTACTGGAACCAAGGCCTTGGTATTATACACAGTTAGAGTGGGTACCTACAGGGAAAATGAGAACTCTATATTTACAGTGGCAGAATTTTAAAAAGGCGAGCTGTTTGGAAGGGATTCAAGCTCACATATCAGCATGGTTTTGTATGACACTGTTACAGGGCTGCCTGTGCCAAGATACATCTAGGATGTTTAAGATCAATATTGAGACTGTACTCAACAACACTGAACTGCCCTTCCACCTCAGTTTGGTAGAGACTATCGAATGCATTTAGGTAGTATTTTGCTTTCTCTGAGCCCAACATGAGTGTACATCCCGTATCTCTACATGGAAGTAAGTGTCTCCTAAGCATCCATACACAAATTTGCTGCATCCATCCCTGGACTCCCACCTGCAACATCCCTGAAATTCAACCTCCTAAAATAACACTTTGGAAGTGAGTGGAAACAGGTCTACATTTAACTGGAAATTCAACAGGGTTCCCACATGCAGGCTGAACTGCTGTCAAGATCTGAGATTTGAGGCTTACAGTTCAGATACTTGGCAGTACAAGCTTAAGAATAACCTTCCTTTCCCGAAGGACTAAGTTCCACTATCATAGATGGTATACTGAAATAAATACCCAGCAGAGTAAATACATTCATGGTACAATCTGATACAGCAACCGCCATAGTAATGAGCAAACACAGTGTACTCTTTTCTACTAACATCATTAGGTTAAATTCTCTATATCAGTATTAGTCTCAAGGACAACTAGCTTCTGCAAAGCAATCACATTGCAAAATAATTCTTGAGCTGGATGGCATGGTGGTATTAACAGCTCGGTCCACACTGTATTACCTGCTCAAATTAGCAGAAGCATCCAGGTTTCAATCCATATCTTGACAGGTACAACATTTTAAAACTTTGTGCATTCAATGGAAAAGGCATACAGACACAGACAAAATAGAACAAAAGCGTGTCCCACATTCATTAGTAAAAAACAGCTGTGTATGTAATGTTGGAATATAAACTGAATTCCATAAACATATAGAAAAGATTGATGTGCTGTGTCTGAAGGTCTTACCAGCATGAAGACATTGTTGGGATGGGCAACAATGCATGAGACATTGGACTCATAGACCTTAGTAAAGAAAGCAGAGAGGGAAAGAACAGATTTCACTGTGTTCTTCCTAGGTCACTTGAAACTTATTCTCTGAAATACTAACCAGTGAGAATCTCTGAATTAACTAAAGTCACCTGCATGGACAGTCTTTGAAGAAATGATATTCACGTTGTTCTAGACAATTTCAAGAAGATTTGCTGGACTATTTTCTCCATTCATCTCCACACTGACTTAGTAAAAATATATTAAAAAAAAAAAAAGTGAACAGGGTTTTTTCGTTTGTCTGAATGTCACAAGATCTCAAGCTCCACCTAGAGAGCAAGCTAGACTCCTAAAGCAAACAAAAACCTTTTCTTTCCTGTGGTATGTTTAAGTAGACTGGTCCATGTTATACCAGCCTTTCATACCATAAAATCCAGTTTAAGTCAAGAACAGTGAATTGTCACGTACAAAGATACAGCTTTATAAAAAATTCTCACTGCAAGAAGAACACAGCAACCTTTGTGGATCAGGTTGGTACTTAAAATGCTAGATAGTTTCTAAAGAAATGATCCAGGTCAAACTAACTTACTATGAGATATTCCTCTGTATTGGTGTGAGCAAGTCTGCTTTTCTTTCCAGTAGATTTTAATAATAGGATTCATTTTTACAGAAAAGTTTTGAACACCTTTTTAAAACATTAAAAGCATGTACCATTTTTCTAAGTAATTATAAATGGGCCTGCACTTTATGCAGGACTACTAGTTCCATATTTAAACAGTGGCACCACTGGCAACTAATTAAAATAAAGTGCAATTTTATGCTGAAAATGTTTACTGGAGTACCTTCATGAGAAAAATATTCTTCACAGGTGGAAAACCCTTGTCTGACTTTTTTAAAACAGCTTACTAATAAATCTGTTTATCAAAAAACCAATAATTTAAGATATTACTTTAAGAAATGAATCTTACATGCATAAACAGTATTTCTACCATTAACGACCAACAGAAACTTTTAAGCAAAAATGCAGTTTAGGAATTCTCCTAGTTTTCCTTTCTTTTATAATCCAGAGCTGAAAGCTAAACTGAAAGGGCAAGCCACTACAACCATGAAATCATACATTGAAACTGCATCCTGAGCATCCTAAAGTGTTTGGTGGGTTATATTTGATACATAAACACATTTTCCAGAGCACTTCCTGTTCTTATCACAATAGCTTTGTGGCTATTTAGGGAATTTAGTCACTTCAGCAAGTCTTTGCACATAAATAAAGACTGAGAGCATGAAAGAGAAAGATTTTCAAAGCTTTTAAAAGAGATAAGAGATTAAACAGAATGTATTTTAGCATGTTACAGGTTTTGCGTACTGAAAATTAGTGTTATGTTTTTCTTTATAGGCCAGTATTTCTGTTTGTCAAATTAGAAGTCAACAGTAAGATCTAAAAACCTTTCTCTTTTGAAAAGAGTCTGCAATGGTACACTCGTGAAAGCCACATTGGTGGTAACAAAAAGAGGAATCACTTGGAAGTTCCCTGTGTATTCCAGTTCACGGCATTCATACTGTAAAATACAAAGAGATTAAAAAAAAAAAAAAATATATATATATATATATATATTCATCATCCCTTTGGGAGCTGGGAAGAAGTGGAACTGCAGATCCCAATAGGATCCTTATCCCTCAAAGCAAAAAGGAGTCTGAAAGAAGAGGTTATTGCAAAGCTAACCTAGCAAATGCTATCCTTTGGTCCTGTGTAGCATTTTAAAATGTTCAAATGTTTAAAGATCACCAAGAGTGCTCTAGAATCATGCTCCACTTACTAGCCCTCACAAGAGCAAACATTTTAGAGAACTGATCTGAACCTTGGGGCACCTAAATCATTTTTCATTTCTGAAAATACAGGCCACCTGTACATTTCACACACATGGATTTATAAGTTAAATAGGAGAAACTTGCTTTCTTTTTCTGCTATACTTGTTAACTCCTAATTTCTATTCTGTTGTACACGTTATCATCCACATAAAATTCTTCCTCTTATTTGCTAGAAACCTGGACACAAGGTGGTTAGGGTTGTTTCCTGCTGGAAAGTGAAGGGCAAAACAAAAGGCTGGAATCAGTTATTTCCATTTGTTAAGCAACTTCATCCAGCTGAGGATGCAGTCAGTGAGATTCATGAGAAAACAGAAGTTTGCAGAAGCTTTACATGACTTTTTATATAAATGAAATTAATCTACATGAATTTTCCAGGGTTCAAAGATGTCCTGTATTGCAGATTCATTTTACTTTGAGAAAAAAACACTAAACAGTTGATTAAACTATCCAATTATTAATGTAGTAGCTTAATTTGTGAAAAAATAACTAAAACCAATATTTGAAATTATCACAAGTAGTGTATGTGCCACACTATATGAGTCTCTCTGGGGAGTGAAATATGTTATGAACAAAGCCTTCTCATTATCAATAAAAAGTAAAAATTATTTTCTCATCAGAGTCCCAAATATCGATCAACACCCTACAGTAATAAACACAGATACAGATCAGTATTATTGAATTTTCACCTTTATCTTATTTTATACGTGTATATGCATATAAAACAGCATCATTACTAGTAAGTCTACCAAGAGGCTAACTGCACAGGCAACAGCATTTTTTTTTTTTTTTAATAACTTCAGTACCTATCCTTGAATTTCCTTGAATTTTCTAAAACGAGGTTTAATTTTATTACAGGCTATAGAGAGGAGAACTGCTGGGTTAGCTTTTTCACTGCAATGCTCTAGTCATAAACAGCTTGGGTAAGTTGGAAAATTCACAAGATCAAAACCTACCAATGTAAAGCAACAATTATTTTCCTGTTTTTATCATCAGCTGTTATTTTCCACAGATCACACCTCTGCTGTTATTGCAGCACAGCACATATGGAAGCTATGTACTCCGTCCATCAGGTTCACTGTGAATGAAACAATTTTTATTACAGCAAAGACCTTTTGCTCAAAATAGAGAAATGACTTGAGTCTCCATCAGATATTAAAATCACTTGAAGTCAGTGGAAAGACACTATTGACAATACTGGACTTCGGATCACACCTTATAAGAAGTTTCCTTTATATGTCACATTATGCTAATTTTTCTCCCCTGATATTTTTCACATTCTTCTTTCTATGATGCTTTATGACTATCCAGTCTCTATAGCAATAAGAAAAGCATTCAAATATAATCGGGTATCTCCTTGCTAAAACAGTAAAATTACCAGATTCTTCCCTTGCTCAAGGTCAGTATTTCAATGTACACAAGAACAATATTCATACACAACAGCCATGCTGAATGTTGCCTTTCTTAAATCTCAGTGTGTTGCACAAAGACATACTCAAAGATGGCCTTACACGTAAGTCAACTTTCAGTGTTATCAGATGGCATATGCATTCCAAAGAACACATTCAATTAGGGCATTAATGATTTTTTTCATCATTACTAGTACAATGGGGTGATGTATTAGTATTTGCATGTGTAAATAAATTCAATTAATAAGTTAATTGCAGAGACATGAAAATTAGTTTAAACAAGTCAAATCATAAACAGCTCAGAAATAAGAAAGTGTTCTTGTAATTAGAGTTCTAATATGCTAGTAACTTTAATAAACTGGTTCTTAATTATATGGCAGGTCAAAAAAGTATTTCAAATTATATAAAAAGGAGCTTTTTGCTGCTACACTGCAGAGTCTAGCTGAGTTTAGAGAAAATGATCCATGTTAATGAGATCAAAATGCTGTTATCTAGAATAATAAATACGAATTTTTTAAATTTTTAATAGAAATGCATCTCCAAAGCGGTCTAGATGACTGAACAAAGCATTACTAACTGCAAGAAACTAATCGTGCCATGATCTACATGTGATTGAATTATACATTCATATAGTGCTCTCCCAAAAGCTTTTCAGAATAGTAAAACAACTGCTAGAATAAAATATTTGGTAATATTTTAATATTAATCATCATAAATTAATCTTATATTAATACACTGAACAGTACTGCTGCTCAAAAAGAAATGAGTTGTATGAAGTGATGACTCATGGAAAAGGCCATCTCTCTTGTTATTGTGTAATTGTGTGTTAATTTATGGGGCACTGAGATCTATGAGCAGTGCACTCAAGGTCGCTGAATTCCATTCACCAGACTTCCTCTAATCTGTCAAGTTGTAGTGCTCACTGAGAACACTTGTGGTGGAAGGGCTCCTTTCAGGTGGCTGGTCAGTGGACTGGGGGATCATTATTAGTAATGATCAGATTCACTGAAGAGAAGAGCTAACAACTTAAATGCAGAGGGCAGTATTTTTATTCAAATTTAAAGGACAACTAGCATGTATTACTCTAGCAATTTACAACCTGTACTTAGGAAAGGACAACAAGGAAAAGCCCCCGAGACAAAGAAAAAGATCTGCTTTTCTACAGCAATAACTTTACTTGCTAGTTTTAAATTTGAATACAAAACCTACTACACTGCTGGGACTTAGAATAGTTTAACGTGTATGAACTAGCTCCTTAAAAACATGAATTTCACTAAGTTGAAGTCCACAGCACTGATTCTTGCGTGCTGCGCATTCTCTGCTGTGGGCTGGACACGGCAGAGTGGGGATGACATGCTGTCCCAGTCCCAGCCCCCTGCATTGGCAGAAGAGCAACTATGTCCCAAAATCCTGATCTCCTCAACAACCTTGAAATGAGTAGTAACCATCTGCATCATCAATTGGTTAAAATTTTAATAGCATCTGTCATAAATATTTAATTTCTATACTGAGCAAGCAATAGTTCCCCCCGTAATTGGGGGATGCAATTCCAACCTAAGTAGCATGAGACAAAGCCATTACTTGACTGCTTTTTAGTTCCAAGAAAAATCTCTAATATTTATTTATTTATTGAATCCACAGTCCGTAAATTAATGATTAGTTTTACAGGAAGAAGTGGCTAAGAGGATTTTCCTAAGAAGTATTTGTCTAAAGCTCCTACAGTAAAGTCTGAAAGGCAAGAAGGATACAGAGGGAGGAAAGCATTTTCCTGCCTAAGGTATTTATACAGAATCATTATCATCCTATCTTGTGACTCATAATATTAAGCAACTTGATCATAAAAATCATCCCCAAGAGCCATTATCTGCACCACTTAAAGGTGTAATTATAATCTTTAAAAAAAAAAAAAAAAAACCAAACCCCAGAGACACAAATGACTGCTTTTGGTTTTTAACAAACAAGGTAAACTACTGGGGCTTTCTAAATGTCTTGAAATTTGGTCCTAGGGATTGCCCTCTGGTCACAAAGGAATTAATAATTTGGAAATCTCAGCATATCCTTCTCAGTTTTTACCAGTCAGTGGAAATCAATTACTAATATTTTTACAATATGCCACACTTCCCTTAATTGGATCTGCTCATGTTTTTATGATTTTTTTACTCCCTAAGAATGAAGAGCATATTTACCTATTCACTCAGAGCTGCCTTGAGACAGGGACAGCAGCAGAAGGGAAACAGCCTGTCACTCCCCCAGGAACTCTCCACTAGAGCAAACGGCACAGGGACCCCAAAGACATTCAGGTTGAAACATGTATCTATTCTCTTTTTCTGTACAGAAACAGCAGTAGAGGAGGGATATTAGCCTGGACTGAGTGGGATGGCAAGGTAGGGTAGGGATGAGGGCAGCAAAGAGAGGATGGAGGGGTTCAGTGCTTTTTTATCTGTGTGATAATGGAGTGGGACACAGCAGCACCGCTGACCTTTCCAGGTTCTGGTACTATTAACAAGATGTGGATCACAGGTACCGTATCTGTCACCCTGAAGTCCAGCAGGGATGAGTATTCACTACTCCAGTGACTTGTCAGTGCACATCCCCAGAAAAAAAACAGCCTTCTTACATTTCCTTACAACACTCCTATTACACCCCTGCCATAAATCAGAGCACATATGTGCTATTTCTGTCCTTGCCTGACTTTGAAATCACCTGCATATCTTTCAATAGCATGTAACTACAAATGGCTATTCAGCAGTCTCTGTTGTTTTCAACGCTTTCACGCAAAAAGATGTTACCAGGGGTGGGACAATATACTTTTTCAGCTAAAAATAGGGGGGTTTATACACTGAACTCTAGCAGAATAGTTAAAAGCTCCCAGAATTTCACAAAAAAAAAAAAAGGAAAAATTTATAATGAACACACAAAACTGTGTAAAATCTTCGTTATATTTTTAAACAAATTCCTGAAGCCTGATGCCCAAATACCTTCGGAAAGCTCTTTCTGTGGCTTTATTTATCTGTTAGGCTGTCATCCAAGGGCTTGATGCAGAGAGCCAGCCATCCCCTGAACACACTGATCAGACCCACACATCTAACTGCCCTTTTGGTACTTCCCCTTTTGAAAACAAAGCTTGGAATAAAATTTACTCTTGGCTCTCAGCAAGAACTAATGCAATAAAATCACACTGGGTTAGGAAGCCGCTTTTGTAATTAATTTACTAGTTTTCATTGAAGAAAAGGCATTTCAGTAGCATTTTCATTGAACTGCTTATCTACAACAATCACCACTCACCCTCCCAAATTTCTGTTTTTAAAAAGCCAGTATCTTTGTTTGAAGTAAGTAATGAAATGAAGAAAACATTGTATATGGTGGCATATTTTGTTGTAAAAGAAGGTCTGGACATTGAGGTTTTGAGAATTAACCATTACTTGGAACTGCCACTCATAACACAGAAGCAGCAACATTTCTTTTGTAGATGAAGCTGTAGCACACCAGCCAAACACAGTGTGTGCAGGAGTCTTGGGCTCTTGATTTCTTCTCACTTCTCTTGTCTGGCTACTGAGAAAGCCTCACAGAGCAGAGACCTGGCTCACATTTCATCATTTCCGCTTTCTAGGTCAGGAACCTAACAGTGGCCAGCAGGATAAAATATTTGGGCCTCGGAATATTTGCAAGAGTCCCATAATCAGTGACAAAACAAAAAATCTTGCAAGCGCCTTTAATACCTAATGAAAATAGCCCCAGAAGAACCTGTGCTTTCATTCTGCCTGGAAAAAATGTGTTAGTATGATGAACCACAGAGATAGGCAATTCCCTCCCTTAAACCAGGTTGGTGGTGGTTTTTTTCCTGAACAGCTTTCACTTAAAATGTTATGCCAATGGTTCATATCCATGGAAAATCTTGGGCCGTACCACATTACCACTGCCTGGAAAGCAGGAATATATCCTTCATGTACTACATAGGAGGTGAAATTCACTGAGAGAGAGGAAGTTCCACACCACTCTTACAGGAGAAATAATATAAGAAGCTGAAGTCTTACTAATACAACAGTCTGTTCTCCTTTACTAATCACCCCACTTTCTTCTCTAAGGAAAATACACTGTGAATAACCCACCTCAAAAACAACAAGAGAAAGATCTCTATTACTAACAGGTGGAGTGAGATACATTTATTTTCACAGTGTCTGAAAAAAACTAAAAAGGCTAAATTTCCAAAAGGTGAAACTTTGCAGTCAAACCCCAGAGATCTTAATGCCACCATAAAGAGTTTTTTCCATCCAGCAGTCAGTTTCCAGTCCCTCAGTACCAGCCCCATCCTCTTCAAATCCTCTGCTATGCATCTGTCCAGCACCCCCAATTTTCCAGCTCACAGAACTCAAAGGTGTGTGTATATATATATATATATATATATATATATATGGGTATGTATATAGAGCTGTATCTGAGACAGCCTAGAGACATAATTGGAGACAAGGCTGAAAAATTCAGCTTAGTCCACACAGAGCTCAGGGCTTCTGCTGTTTGAATTCAGTCCTTTGTCAAGACAGTTGAAGAGTGTCCAGCCCTGGAGCACAATCCCTGTGTCTATGGATGGCTCTATCCTGTCATACACACCACCCATTTTGAGCTCTGAACCTAAAAGTTTGGAATATCTACTCATTTTTAAAATATGTAATACAAAATCTTGTAAACAGTCTCAGATTCTTGATTCTGTCCAATTTGTACAACATATCAGAAAAATACCAGACAAAGATCCAAGAATCTTCATTAAAATCAAACTTAGTTTCTGCTGCCAAATTTCAAATAAAATGCTAAGTTGACATTTAAAACACCTTCTTGCACAAAGGACACTGTTCATATTACAAAAAATTAATTAACCAGATCTCACATACTTTTATGTATTGTAATTCATGGATTACTGAGATTCATAATTGAATAATATGTAGATGTCACCTAGAGGTACTAAACCAATTCTCCTACTTGTAATTGCCTGACTAAGTAAGAATGACACTAACTTTAGCATTTTCTCTCTGATTAAGGCCGCTATAGATTTGCGGTTGCCTCCATGTAATATAAATCAATAAAGAATAATTTTCCAGGCAGTAAATCAATTGTCAGTTCACAGACCCTAATACCCCTGTGCAGGATTTATCGAAAAAATGAATGGCAGTCTTGTTAGTGGATGTACAACATGCTTTAGAGGCACACAACGGTGTAAGGCCCAGTCTATTACATACACTGCTGTACCTGCCAAGTTCATTAACACTTCCCTTGCCTTTTGGAACTGTGTTGAAATAGGAGATGAACAGGCATCTTAACAGAAGGAAAGAAAACTAATAAACTGTACTTGCATTATACTCCTCCACATTAGCATCTTTGTGTCCAGATATTCCCATTTCTCCCATGAGACTGTAGTGGAAGCATGCCCCTAGGCAGAGTGAATGTTGTGAAATTATTAGCCAATAGATAGAGCTGACACTGAGATTTTAGTAGTTAGGCTGTCTAGAAAAGCACCAACAGGAAAAAAAAAAAAAAAAAAAGTAAAATGCTAACCTGATTATATCCAAGCATTTTGTATGCATATTTTTGCCAATTTTTTTTTTCCTCAGATCCAATCAGACTCCTTTTTCTGTGTTTCTCTTCTCGACTTTTATACAATACTGCATTGCTACAGGGTACAGTTCCAGATCCATTGGACCTCTTCCTGGATCTATCATGGTATTGTTCATGTTTCCACATAAAAGTTTTATTTTGTCACTAAGAACTAGTTGTATTATCTCAGTGTCATAAGCAATGTGCCAAATGGTAAAGGGCTACTGGTAAAATCATATCTAGACAGCTTGGAAGTCCCAGTCTGTCAACCTAAAGAGCACACACAGGTAAAGAGCATCTGTGCAGACCACTCCCCAACATTAGACCGAGTGAGTGTAGCTCCTTCTTGAGGGAGGTAAATGCATCTTAAAGACACTCAGCAAAAACATACAGTTGTCATTATCTAGCAATAATCAACAGGCACACTCTTTGCCAGTGTAGGAGGAAGATAGCAAAGATGACTACCTCCTTCACAACTGCCAAGGGCAAGTTTAGCTCCATCTGAAGTGGGAGCTAAAATTTAAAAAATAATAATCATAATTTAAAAAACCCCCACCACGGGAAAGTGTCAAGAAAGAGTTTTAAGAGACAGTTCAAAAATCTGTTCTATGACAGTCAATCTGCATCACTGTAATTCACTTTCGAATCATTTAGCAATGCCACCAATGTCACCTTTAAAAATGAAAGGTATTTGAACTTTTCTCTGTACAAAGAACAATGGTTGCTCTCTTTCTTACAAAGCAGTAGAAAGAAAAAGTAAAATAGACGCTATACACATAGAATTTTATGCAGAGAAGGCAAAAATTATGCCTTATGCCAGACTATTATGAAGAAAGAACTTGTCATAAATTCAAACTAGGCTCATTCTCTTACACATAAAATAAAGGTTGAGTGCAACCTTCAAGCAAAGGAGACAGAAAATGTGCAGGCATTGTAATATCCACACTCTCCCACAGTGCTGAGAAAATAGGACCTTAATTATCCAACATTGTTGTCACCTAAAGTAAGAACTAATGCTCCCCCACTGGTTTCTGAAAATATGTTCCACCCTCAATTCAGTATCAAACCCACACTGCATAGTCTAACTTCTCATCCTACTTCCAAGGTTTATATTTTTTGGTATTGTGAATTTCATGTCTTTGCTGGGAAATAAATAGATTTGGACAAAAAGTACTCATTAAAACCCATTTCTCAAACAAAATAGCCTTCAAATGAATACCCTTCTCCCCCAGCCACTGCCATTACTGATGACATTTTTCAATACAAGAGTCAGATTCTATTTAAAACCAGTTTGTGGATTCTTTTTCTCAAGATAAGTTATGCACATCTAATCTGAGAGAACAGAACATTTAGGGGTTCTTTCTAAGGAAGAAGAACAAATAAGCCAAACTCAGCCCATTAATTCCTACATATTTGTCTTTTGCCATTTATTTAAAGTAAACTTATTTTCTTGCTCTTCATTCTTTTGGTTACACAATAAATATTTTCAATCAGCTAACCCTAGAATAATACAGTTTCAGTTGAAAGGGAAGTTTGGAGGTCTCTAGCCCATTCCCTGGCTCAAAATAGGTCCAATTAGTTCAGGTTGCTAAGGGTCTTGCCCAGCTGAGTTTTCAGCATCTGCAAGAATGATATTCAAAAACCACTTTGGGCCCCTATTCTACTGTTTGATTATTCATATAATTTTTTTCACCTTATATCTGACAAAGTGAAATTACCATTCATCCCACTCCATGATGAATCTCCCTCCAACTTCTCTGTCAATAAACTGGATCCTGTAATTTATTCTCTTCTGTCATATGAGGAGTATCGAGAGACTTTCTCTTCCAAAAACCCCAGCTGCCCAATCCTGCAAATTCCCACCCATTTTCTGCTATTTTCCTTGCTAGCTTCACCAGGTGCAAACAGGGCCTTTTTCAAATGGCTTATATCCTATAGCTAGCAAATAATGCACAGAGAAACACTACAGAATGACAGAAGGACCTGCTGGAAGCTACTTTCCTGCCACATAGCATGAAAAATTTCTCCTTTCTAATTGGGTTTTAGAAGTGACCAGTAAATGACCAGTAATTGCACATCATTCTTAACTTTGTATTTAAAATTAAAACATGTAAATCATTGAGAGGAGAACATCCCCATCCTTCCACTGTAACCATCTGATGACTAGAAGTCGTGGCAATCAAGCTTCTGAGTAAGTCATTAGATATACTGATGACAAAAGGAAATGTTATAAGAAAATATATATTGCTATTATATAAATTGACAAACATTACAATTTAAAACCACAAAATCAGCTTTCTAGAACTGGAATTTGTTCATAATTAACATGTTTGTCACTTTGCTGAGGCTGGGGATTGCTGGCTTAATTTTCAAGATATCACTTTCTTGCTTTTTTTCCCCATCTTCATAAACAGAATGAGAAGGATACTCAATGCATCAACCGAATGCAAATTTTAAAATAACAGAAAAAAAGATGCACCAGACTTAAAATCAGAACTGGATTTTTTTTTTTTTTCCTAAAAAGTCTGACTAAAGGGAAATTGTTCCAAGGAATTATTGCATGAGAAAGAGCTTAATACACTGCTTACATATGAACCTGAGTAACATAGGTTTCTCCTTTAAAAAGCAGAGTGAACAAAAACTGTTCTGACATTCCTGAAATGTTTCATTTCATTATTCCCCACACTATTTCAGACAATGCTTTGGAAATAAACCTAAATATTTTGCTTCATTTATTTCAATACTATTTTATCATCTGTCTATGCTGCTGTAGGACTTCAGACAGCAGTTCCCACTTAATTCCCTGGCTGATCTACATCTCCCATAAATTACTGGCACCTCAAGCCTCTTGCACAATACCACACAACTTGTAGGGCAGCCAACGATTACAGCACACAACACTGACTGAGTCCTCTCACTTGGTTTTGGGGTGTAGTTTGTCGCAAATGACTGCAACCAATATTATAATGTTTATTGCTTGCTCAGTCCAAAGAAAAAAATTATTTCAACCAAATTTACCTAAAACTGAATGTTTCATTCCCCACATGTGACTTACCACCTTTGAGGAGAATGCAGAAAGACAAAACCAAACATTTTCTATGATAAATTTCTGAGAAGTTTTGTGCAAGAACAAAGGAATTATCCACTAGCTCTGCAATAACCATTCTTGCACATGAAAAAACAAACTAGAGGCAGGTAGCTAAGTGAATATGATTACACCTCCACACGCAACTCAAACACCACTTCTGCATACATTTCAGCATAAACGTTTTACATCGCACAGCTGAGTATGTGCGGAAAGCACCCATTATTGCCAGCACAGAAGCACAGATTGTATTCCAATCGACCTATCCCACTTACTGCATAAACACAAAGTTCTTCAGGTTATACATTTGATTCCCAATACCAGTTTCCAGAAAGTCCCTAATGAACAGGACTCCACACAAAACTTAGCACTGGGCTCAATTCTCCTCCCAGCTCCAGGTCCCGTCTTTACTATAGAAGATTTCTCTTGCACAACAACAACCTAATTCCAAGCTCCTGGATGAGAGGAAGAATATCAGATACCCTTCTTGTGGAAAGTATTCCATATTTCATCAAATCACTCAGTAAAGAGATAAAGAATAGCAAAGAATATTGCTGTTGCCTAGGGGAGCTGGGAGGGCAAAGACTAGGTGTCTAGTTCCTGTCTCTGTTACAGCTGCTGGATGTCACTGAATACCTGCTTAACATAGAAGAACTCAATGCAGGGACTGTGAAATATTGAGCTGTTAAATGAAAAGGGAATTATGACCAAATCCTCCTACTCCTGAGGTTATGTTGTAAAAGAGCAATCTTACCTTCATTCCTGAAAGCAAATCTGAAATGATCCAGAGCTGGTGTGAACTCCGTTCTGAGCCATCACCTGGGAAGCCTTAAGGGCTGAAACCTGTGTACTGAAGGACAGGTGCTAAAAAAACACGTGTGTTTTCTGTCCCACTTAACTCTTCTGAAGATCTAGACCAGGAACCTTAAAAACTTCGGAAGGCAACATGGTTCACAGGGGCTAGTCATGCTCACAGAAAACCACTTGATTCTTGTAGGTGAGACTCTTTTTGAAGATTTCAGAAAGTTGGAATTTTGCTGAGGCACACAGATTCTGAATGTCTCCCTTCTGCTATGCTCCCACTGTCCACACTCACACTCAGAAAACACAAATTCAACAAATAATGCCTGGGTCTGATCTATATCAAATGACTTTACATAGGGACTGATATATAGCCCAGTAAAGATGTTCCTACTGACACTAAACTCCAATATAGGTGGCTAATTTCTATTATTTTAACCATACTTCTACATTGAGAACAGTATTAAACAGTCTAACAGATCCAGATGGCTGGATGACTTGCCTGAGATGCAATCAATATCTTCTTTTAAATGAGTTCAAATATGTCTACAGCTTTTCTGCTATAACGGGTCATCACTAACAGTAATCCAATTCACCATTTTTTATGTACGTGCATTATTTTTAATACTTGATCACTCAAAATATATCAGAAATGAGAGAAATGGAAGGAGATCTCATCTGCAAAACTAATTTAATTGCAAAGACACCCAAGCTGACAAGGGATTTGAACTCAAGAACAGTGAACAGAAGCTTCATCCAATAATTTCAGAGATGATTTTAGCCCAATTTTGTTTATTTTCAAGGCTTTTGTGCATATTCTCCTCTATAATTTGCACATCACCTTGTTCATTATCGAAACAGCATTTCAGTACATGTCTAATCAAAATAATTACTACAAATTGTTTAGAACTGTGAAGCATGTGGGACTAAGCTTTCAGTTCAGCAGTAAGTCTATATAATCACACAGAGAGCTGCTCTAGAGACTTTTTATAAAGTAATCAAATTGTGAAACTTAGCAATGCAATTGATTTTCTTGTCAGAAGATCTCTATCACTGCCTGGGATGCCAAATGGCTGATGAGAAATTCATTCACCTACAAGCCTGGGAGCAATCACCCACCTACCAAAACATCTGAGTAGGTGGGGGGTCTGTTTTAAATGAGTCACCTAATTATCTGCAATACACTGGTACAGCAAAGCAAGAAACACTGAGGAATAAGCATTTTACTCAACAGGTTCTTTCTTTTTCATTTCTCATTGGCACTTTTTCCTTCTCAAATAAAGCTCTCTTATGCCATGTCAGAAAAGACACATGATAATGTTGTAGCATTCAATGAAGAGCTGCTTCATTAACAACTGAGTTATGTCACATCCTTTCATACCTTGCTATATGACTGCAACAACTTGACAAGACAAACCCTAACACAATGAATCAGCCAAAGTGGATAGAGAGATATCGCTGTCAGAAGCCTGCTGTCATGACAGGATTTCTTTATATTTTGCTCGGGAGGTTCTCCTTGCTGAAGGCTGCACAGGTCCTTCAAATACATCTTGGCAGGCCCCACACTGACTCATACATCCTACTGTTATCCACTAACTAGTCACATGGCACAGAACTGTTTGAAGTAAAACTGTAGACAGTACCACAGTACTGTACACCAACTATTATTCTTTTTCTGCTTTTAATTTGGAATTTCCAAACAAAAGGCATACTATTATGTGGGGATTCATATTGTGTTCCTGATTTTTCTATTTCCTGCATGGTCTTTTCCATAACACTTCACCTTGCCCTGTCTGTTTTCCAGTCTGAATACAAATATGTAATATAACAGATTCATTTCTCAGCTCTATTATAGGAATGCACTAATGGTTAAATGGACTAAGAATTTTTTCAATAGTGGCTAGGGGACTCAAACATCCAAAGGCAGCAAAAGACTTACACATAAATACAAGATATTCTTTTTAACCACTTTCTTCCCAGGCAGAATTGCTGGAGACCAGGTTGTATCACTGCAATCTGTGGTTGATTTTAAACGTGCCTCAGAAGACTAAGGTCTGCAAGAACCACTAAAATTCAAAATACGTATGCTCCTAAATGCCATTTTGCACATTAAAAGGTTCAGCCTATTTCACATATTAGCCACAAGCTTTGTGGACGAGTACAGTCATCACAATGTGCAAATTAAAAGTACACATTTCTAAAGCTAAGAAAACTGTATGACAAAACCCTTTAACAAAGTTATATGCAGAGGGTTCATTTCATTGAAATGCTGGGTACTGCAGTTATTAGTGAACCCACTTATCATGTGCCCTGTGGAAAGCTACAGGTGGTGGCCACTCTTCCCTTATGAATCACCGTATCTACTTCTGCTTTTACCCTTCTGGAGAAGTAAGTCTTAGTTCATGATGTAGATCAGGTGTCTGACCTCTCCAAGTCTCCATTATATAGACAAGAATTTGTAAAAGAGAGGTGAAGATTTTATACTATAAATATTGACATTCTTCTAATACACTCAACCCCCCTAGAAGATGGGAAGAAATATGAGTCCTTGTTAGCCATGAATTTATTTTCATGTGTCTACTCAAAACATGTGACACAGTAATGTCACCAAAAGAATCTCCTTTACCACAATGAACTCAGATTCATACAATGATACTTGACACATGTCTTGTTTAAGTCAGACATGGTACTAATACTCAGGAGGATAACATGCCTGGCCACTTGCAATGCTCACAAAACCCATTCTCACATGTGTGTTTTCCACTGACTCCAAGATCTGTATTTTTCTGCTTTTTCAGACAGCTGATGCATCAGACAACACTTCCTAAAGATTAGTTTTTCTGAGATTTTCATTAAAGTCCAAATAATTCTAGAAATTACTTTCAAGAACAGAATGAAAAGGGAGATCTGTATTTTATGCTTGAGAATGAAATGTCAAGCAACTAATTAACAGGCCAGGGTGAAAAGAAGTATCATCTAGCATACAATAAAGGATTGACATGTACCTCACACGTTCATCATCTTAGCATGCAATACCAGTTAAAACAAAATATGGAACATCTTTATGTTTACTAGTGTCTTCACTGAGACACCAAAGATTTTAGTCCATTTGTTCATGCTATGGGAGCTTGTGTTCAGCAGAAGTCCTGGGAATGCTTTCCCAAGTATCATAGCAGGGGTGAGCTTTCAAATACTGGGAAAGGGAAAAGCAAGGCATTTTACACAGCTCTTACTATGCATGTGTTGTTGGGAGACAGGCCACGTGTGCTCCAGAGCTTGAACAAGATCTGCATGCTTAGCTCCAACTTCTCGAACTCACCTGTTTCCATTATCCATCAACCAAGTGCACCTCACAAATATATAACATGCTTGAATTATGTAGATGCAGATTATGAAGACAAACACAGTCTGACTATTTTGTTTGACCTCCTGCCCAAGAAAAGCCCTAGTACTTCCCTAACCAAGCATCCCTTGAACATCACTTCCAAACTTGAATTAAGATGCCAGAGAATCCAACAGCAATGTTGAGTTATTCAGGAAGTTAATTACCTGTACTACTAAAGCAACGCACCTAATTTCTAGGTCTGAGTGTACATCTCATTATACATCTATGCAGTAGAACAAAGAAACATTCATTTTCTCAGCTCTTATGTACACACTGATTAAATTCCTCTCCAGTTCTATCTTTGATAAAGACAGTGGACTGTACTCCTTAAATCTCTCAGTGTAATATGTATTTAATATGTATTCAGTATCATTCCTCAATGGTGTATTGTTTAATAGCCACTGCATCGTTATCAAGTAGTCTTTACTACTAGTAGTGTTTTTCTTGTTGAAACACTAATCTCTGATGCTTCCAGGGACAGGCTGATGGGACTACTATTCAGGCAAATCCTCCAACTTCTTGTTTGAATCTTTCCCAGAGCAGTTCTCTGCCCTAGAGACGGAAGATCTTTTCATTTAAGCATATTAAAAACACATCACTTTCTCATACTCTGCTTTTCAAGGGAAAAAAAATAGCTCTCTGATCAGGAGGTTCTGCTGTTATTTACCATTTTACAATTGCTGGGCCCTTTGTGAATATCACCAGTGCTAATCATATCATAGAAACATAGAATCATTTGGGTTGGAAGGGACCTTAAAGATCATCTGGTTCCACCCCCCTGCCACATGCAGGGACACCTTCCACCAGCCCAGGTTGCTCACAGCCCCGTCCAACCTGGCCTTGAACTCTGCCAGGGAGGGGGCAGCCACAACTTCTCCGGGCAGCCTGTGCCAGGGCCTCACCACCCTCACAAGGAAGAATTTCTTCCTTCTATCTAATCTACATTTACTCTCTTTCACATTAAAATTGTTACCCCTCATCCTACCCCTACACTCCCTGGTACAGAGTCCCTCCCCAGCTTTCCTGTGGCCCCTTTAAGTACTGGGAGGCTGCTCTAAGGTCTCCCTGGAGTCTTCTCCAAGCTGAACACCCCAACTCTCTCAGCCTGTCCTCACAGAGGAGGTGATCATCCTTGTGGCCTCCTCTGAACTCGGTCCAACAGGTCCACGTCTTTCTTAATACTCTCGGTGGTCATTTCCCTTCATCCTCTCTCTTCTTTCTGATATTCCACTCTAACCACCATCCTTTCAGCCAACCCCAACACAGTGAACAAATTACCTTCAATCACAAAGCTCCTCCTGGCACTTCTCTTCTAAACATTCCATTCTAGACCACTTGTTTCTTCAGATATAACCTGGAAAACAAGGAAACACCTAATTTTTCTTCTTTATGCCTCTCCACAAGTTAAACTACAGTCAGTTTTTATCTTAAGTCTCAGGTCCACTTTCATTGTTATCTAGTGATGTGTAACCTACCAAAAGACTTCAAGTACAACAGGTGATCCCAAGACCCAGATTAAAAGGAAAGAACCTCCAAAGAAGTAAATTTGAGTGGCTTCATCAAGTGGCTAAAACTATACTGGTTTTTATTAATTAAGATATTGCTCTACAGTGTTTAGTAAGTTTTACTGTGAGGTGACTGAAGAAAACATCCTTTTTCTCCTTGTAAATCTACAGATGTTCCTCTGCACATTCACAGTATTAGAGAAAAGACTGTAGTCTGTGACAGTTGACCTGCAGCTTGGAGAGAGAGACACTGCACAGTAACACAGACACTAACAGTGATTCCTTTGATTCCTTTGGATCAAAAATCTTCCATAAGCATACATTTCACTAACTTAGACTACAGAAAAAAGTTAAGTACAATCTGGTTCCACACTCCTTTGTACTGTACAAGCTCAAGGGGGGTGGAGAGGGTATCTCTCCATCTGAAGATCATTTGGGGGTGGAGGTGGAAAAGGTACAAGTAGATGATTCATTCACCTATCTCACCTTAGTACTAAAGCCTGTACTAATATAGAGAAGCATAAACAGATTCCTCTGGCTGTTGAAGATCTGTCATATATTCTCTCAACTGCTACAGTCTCTCCCCCAGTGAGCTACCATTTTAACTAGTCTCTATAAAAAGAACTATTGGATTAAAAGAAGCTCATTCCAGACTTGCAAAATCTTGTCCAACCTGAAGACAACTTTTACAAAGGCTCAGGCTTTTCTTGCCTTTTTTTTTTTGTTAGTGTTCAGCACAACGCAAACTTTCTTTTTTTTCATAACTACTTTTATTACATCTTTCTCTCTCATTCTCTCATTTAAATAAAAGCCCTGGAAACCTATGGTTTCATAGATTGCCCACAACCCACAATTTATGGATGCTACTTGCAACCTTCAAAAGCTTTTAAAAATAGTACTGGATCTATTATTGTGAATTACAGTAATTGCAGCAAAGATTTAAGAGGCACTTTGAGAAATTTCAATTTCATGGTATGTTTCTGAACCTACTACCTTGGCATCTGAAGGAAAACGCAGTTATGTTTTGTGAAAGAGCTTTTCTTCATATCTTTTGATATAAAGTTTCAACTGAAACTTCAGTATCAAAATTTCTCTTAAAAAAAATAAAATGCTGGGTTTCTAATTCAAACTGCAAGAGAGGGGAAGACTGTGTAAGACTAGAGCCTCACCTCGGCTATATGAATGTAAGCAGAAAGCAACCCCATCAGTAGAGAACAGCCTTTGGGATCTCCATTTTCTTCAACTTTCTAGGAGTTTCTTTTTCCAAGGTTTTAAATTGAAGGGCCTGATGTGGTCAATATACGATTAGATAAACTATCAAAACTGAACTTAAGAATATGCTTGAGAACATTAGTATGTTTGTGCTGAAGAAGTAAGAGTTCATTGATATATAGGACCGGAAGAAAATTCAAGCTGGAAACTCTTCAGCTTCCCTTACACAGCCTGCCCACTACCCTATCGCAAAAACTGATCACTTGCACTTGGAGAGGACAGGAACCATGTAACAATCAATAAACTAAGCAAAGAGGACAAGGTTTCCTCCTTTACTTTGTCCTTCTGAAAAAGCAGTTTTTCCTACCTTAATCCTAAAAGCTTCTCCACAGCCTGCTCACTCAGGGTACAGGCTGGAACAGACACACCCACCACCTCACAGACAGACAAGAACTGAGCATGCAGCAAGACAGAGGAGAAACAGGGGCAAACATGATGAGCTAGACATTAAATATATATATATATATATATTAAAAAAAAAAAAAAAAGGAAAAAAAAAAAGGACCCTTAAGATCCTAGAGGCCTCAGAAAGAGTTTGTTTTTACTGGGCTGAGAGCAGTTCTAGCAAAAAGGATCAGCTCACAAGGACAAAAGCAGAATTGAGACCATGTCCTCCAACTTCCCCCAGTGACCTCCAGACCTTCACCCAATGATTACTTCCTCTTGAAAGAAAGAAAAAACCCAAAATGTTCTAGTTAACATTCTTATAACAGTTCAGTTTCATAATTCAAATTATTCCTGGTGGTTTTCAAGTGTTCACTCCAGTGTCAAGATACAAGTAGATCTTCAAATTTCTAGCTGATACTACTGTAATAGCTTGAAGTCTAAGTCTCATCAACTGGGCCATCACTGATGCAATCTCTGCAATTTGTATCTGCTACATCCTCTGGAACTACTCTGTAAACTTTTGTAGACAAGCTCCTGAAATTTCCTCCTACCAATATACAAGGGAAATTCTCTGTCTGGTACAATATAGTAATTTTTACAGCTTTAGATACCACCCAGGTGGTTTCCCTTAATGTCAGCTCAGACCACCTCTCTCTTTGAAGTTGGAATGTTACACTTAATTCAGAGAAGAAAATATATTTTTGTTCGCAATTTTATGTAAAATGGGGAATGAATTGAAAGTAGTAAGTTCTTTCTATACAACTATACTGGCAGTAGCAGAGTAACACAGTAGCAGAACAGCAGTATCTTGTCCCCCCAATACAAGCAACTTTTAAGAGGAAAAGAAACGATCATTAGAATCATTGGCTTTGGCTTCTGATTTGTGTGCTCCTTGCAAGGCAGTTTCATTGATGGCTCATCAGGTTTTAAATTACTGGTAGGGGAGCAATCATGTTGTTCAGATACCAGGAGGATTAGCTATTACCATAGGAACAGGAGCTGAATCACATTCTCCTGTCTCTCTCCCCCTTCCCTCACCTCCAACTCCCTCATACTACAGTTATTATCAATGCTTATGTTTGGATGAACAGCCTGAAGAACCTTGCTAATACCAATCTTCAAATGACAGATTCAGACAACTGCTCTACTGATTAGACTGCAGCACAACTCCATTAGTTGGTGTTGGACTTGGTCTTAAATTTCCTGTTCATCAGGTTTTGAAGTGAGTATCAAAATTTCACTGCCATGACCTTGAACTCTCTCTCTGAAATCACCAGCCCCAGAAAGGGCAGGACTACACCAGAAGAGAACAAAGACTCTGGACCTCTAACTTTGCCTTCTCAGAAGCAACAAATGAAGAGCCTCTTGGTTCCTTTGGATTAAAAAGAGATTTGCAATCTTCCTATATATATGAATGCAAAACCACCCCCAAAAGTAGATTTGTTTGTTTCTTTGGTGATGAAGCATACATTAACCAGAAGACAAGATGGAAGCAGAACAGACTAAGAGTTGTGGAGAGAGCAGGGGAGCAACAGAGGCTTAGGACATACTCCTGCCTGAACAGTAAATGCAGTCAAGTCTGTTGCATAGAAGGGAATATGACAAATATTAACAGTCTATGCAAATCCTGTACAAGAGCATGGTGACAGCACAGTAAAGGGATTCTTTCCTCATTCTCATCTCTCCTTCATTTCTTTGAATATCAGGACAACAGAAATAAACTTGTCTCTTTCAGAGGCTGAGCTGGCTGCCTCTGTTACTCTGACATACGCAGACTCATGGGCATGCCAGCTCCCAAATGCTCTCCCTGTACTTCACTGATCTACATCAGTATTTTCTGCAGCATGGCGGAGGTTGTTGAATAAGCTCTTTCTGAAAAAACACTGTTAATGAAGCACATTTTTCCCAAGGTTTGGTTTGTTGCATTTTTTCCCCCTACTGCTCTCCTAATGAAAAGATAACTACATTGCCCACATACTGTAAATACTAGTAAGTGCTTCTGCTCTGTTTTGTGTGGCTCAGATTCATGCAAATTTTGACAGTGACAAGCAAGCTTACTCTGTCCAATAGTATTTTATTATTTTAATTTCTGCAAACACTGTGGATTTTATTCTATTTTACCATTCATTGTGCAGAATTTTTAGTTAACAGATGCTCACTTAATAACTCCCCTTAGGAAGAAGAATCTGGGGACCCCTCCTCTGCCTGGTGTTAGTTTAAGCTACAGGACAAATCTGGTTTTATCGATACACATTTTTTTCCAAGTTATCTGACAATGGGATATCTAGTCAGAAAGCTGCAACAACATTTCATGAGTGGTAGATGACATATTTGATTCCTTCAGGAATGTTCCCCACCAACACATTTGGGTTTCAATGGCCTTACTGCTTCCTTGTTAGCAATATACTGTAGAGCCTGAAGCAACATGCTACAGTTCAGAAGCCAGCCAACTATCACTGCTTTACAAAACAATTCTGTTGCTGAATCAATATTTTCATGGCCTCCAGCTACTAGAAATGTCATTATTTTTAGAGCTGCCAAAACACTGAAATGTCATTTTCAAATCAAGGCCTAGATGATGATCTCCATTACACTTATATAATTGGATGTCAGCAGAATTACTTAGGATTTGCAGATGAAACTGCTCAAAATACAGCCTCATCACCTTATTTATTTTCTACCTTGTCTCTTAGGCCATTATTTTTAGAACACCTAATCGAGAGGGAAGGTAAGAAGCCACAGACCTGACTCCTATTAGAACAGCGGTTATGGCTTCTTAATTCTCCACTGACCAACCTCCTCATGGGCTGTTAAAGTTCTACTGCAGCAATGGGTAGAAACATCATCAAAAGAGCAGATGCCTCAGCTGGTACGCTGACCAGATACTCTTCTCAGCAAACTCAGTGCTCCTTTTGATCTTACTCCCTAGCTTTCGTTCTATCATTTCTTTTCTCCTCTTCCTTAATAATGGCCAAGTTTCTGGCAA
This sequence comes from Athene cunicularia, assembly GCF_003259725.1. Lineage (NCBI taxonomy): Eukaryota > Metazoa > Chordata > Aves > Strigiformes > Strigidae > Athene > Athene cunicularia. The sequence goes on along the minus strand of NW_020799117.1, from coordinate 14,258,427 downwards.
TCAGTTATTTTCCTGATAGGGCTCCTGTGACTTTCTGAACACTGACAATCCAGAGAACAAATCCTTTCCTTAGAAGTTCATTTTTTACTCTGTAACAGAGTTTTTTCTTCAGTTGATACCTCATAATATGATTGCACACACAGGAAAGCTGCAGCTTTTAAATATAACCACTGACCATACAGTCAGTAGTGGGGATCAGAGGCTATAAGGTATCCAACAAGAATTAAAACAGTGTTCACATAAAACTGAAAGGAAGGGAAAGAAGGAATAGAGTAGTTTATTTTTCCCCCCCATATGGCTACATCTTACTATTCATCATCATCATTGTGAAGAGTAGTGGAAAGGGAATGACATGAGCCAGAAGAGAGCTCCTGCACAGAGTTGCAGACCAGGCACAGCTGTATCAAACAAGCCAGCCCACAGTCTCTTGGGTCAGCAGATAACCAGCAACTGAAGAGAGTTAATTAATATTTTTGGTGCATGACCATGCTCTTCAGTTTTAATTGGTGACAAGTGAGCAACCAAAGAATTGTAAGTGGAATTTCATTTATCTGTATAGAGCAGATCAATATTCACTCAGCATGCAACAACTCCTTGCATCTCAAAGGGATAAAATAAATTGTCAGTCAGCAGCATGCTTTTGTTGTTGTTGGAATTTTTCTCGCTAAATTATTCACCTTCTCCAAAGGCAGTCTGATAAATGTTTATTTCTTCATAATTGTGCTGGTTTTGGCTGGGGTAGAGTTAATTTTCTTCACAGTAGCTAGTGTGGGGCTGTGGTTTAGATTTGTGCTGGAAACAGTGCTGACAATTCAGGGATGTTTTCATTACTGCTGAGCAGGGCTTACACAGAGTCAAGGCCTTTTCTGCTTCTCAACTGCCCCACCAGCGAGCAGGGTGGGGGTGCACAAGAATTTGGGAGGGGACACAGCCAGGACAGCTGACCCCAACTGACCCGAGGGACATCCCCAACCATATGATATCATGCTCAGCAATAAACTAGGGAGCAGGTTGGTCTGGCGGGCGCTGCTCAGGGACTAGCTGGGGATCAGCTGGTTGGGGGTGAGCAATTGTTTTCACTTCCATCACTTGTCTTTCTTGGGTTTTATTTTGCTCTGTTATTTTCCCTTTCATTACAATTGTTTTATTATTATTATTATCAATAGTATTACTACTTTATTTAAATTATTAAACTGGTCTTCTCTCAGCCCACGAGTTTTCTCACTTTTACCCTTCCAATTCTCTTCCCTCAATCCTCCTGGGGGACTGGAGTGAGTGGCTGTGTGGGGCTTAGTTGCTGGCTGGGGTTAAACCATGACAATAATGCATTCTAACAACTGATTTGTGACACTTGCAGTGAACAGAATTTAAATTCAGAGCAGGGCTCCAGGAAAATACTAAGTGGTACAAACAAGAGAGGGCTGCAAGATTTTTTTTTTCTCCACTTCAGATATTGCAATGGCCTCCCATGGTAGAAGGGGCACTAATTGAATTTAAGAGATGTAATAAGCGAGAAATTCTCCCACTCACTTCATATCACAATGAAAGCCAACTCAACAGTACTGGCAGTAGCAGCAGCACCAGAACAGCACATAAGCACCAATTTCACAGCCAAGCAGAAGAGACTGTGGAGATGTAAAGTTCACTGATGAGTGTTAGCTGAGGGCAGTCCTGTATAGCAGCGGTGAAAGTTTCACAGGCACTCTCTTCAAGAGGGTACAAAATCAGACTATCCATTTTGCCAATAATAATCCTTGACTGGTGTCATTTTTACTGTCATAGAAAATTTAGATTTCACTCATCCCTCATCAAAAAGTTTAACTATATACTTCAACAGTATACTACAAAATCTGGAATCAGAGTCCTGGAAACAGAGGTAATTACAAATATAATTTCTACATCAAAGCATTTCAGACTCTGAAGTATTACCATCTCATGAATTTAACTTTGTTTTTACTAAAACATAAATCTTCTCTGTTAGTATCAGTTCTATTATTAGTTTCAGTGCTGAAGAGCATAATGCAGGCAAAGATGCATAATTCATGTTATGAAGAGCCCATAAAGACACGCACCTGCAAACTGCTATGAATATGACCATTAGTGTCAATTTGACTTCACATGAACATAGAGCTCAAACCTGCAGCATGCTCAGAACCACGACAGAATCACAGTTGTGATTCAATATCGGCTAACAAAAGACAATTTGAGAAGATCAGAGGGGAAGATTCTTGGGAATACAGCAAGATTAAATGATTATCCAGGGAAGTTAAATATTTTTCACTGTTTCGTTATCTTTGTTGAAAAGAACACTACAGATAGAAGAATTTCCTTCAAGAAGAGCTGGGTCTCAGTACAGATTTTAAACAGTGATTTTGCACAGAAGGCCTCCAAACACAGTAATATGGCAGAAAGCGACAATTAACTGGCAGGAAAAAAAAGAAAGGGGTTATGATCGTTAGTAAAGTAGAAAGAATATGAACAATGCAATAAAAGATGATATAAAAAAAGAAACCGAGTAGCACAGGATGTAAAAAGGATAAAAAATAAAATTAAAATCTGATGAGGCATAAAGGCGGGGTTCATTTGGGGGAAGGCATCGTAGACAGGATGTTCAGAGCTGTTGCATTTTCATGTACATTGGAAGAGGGTGATACAGCTTTGATAGCAGCTTGCAAGGATGCTGCAGTAATCCAGATGGTAAATTATGAGAGCCTGTTTAAAAGTCCTAATGGTAGAGAATAGAAAAGGGTAAACAAACTTATACTGCCCGATTTTGAACATGGCACATTTCTCATTTGAGTCAAATGCTGCCGAGTTTACCTTATACCAGAGGGAAAACATAAATGTAGGGAGAAGAAAACTCTACTACAGAAAAAAAAATAATGAAAAAACCTTGGTGAATGTAGGTTAACCTCTAATAATTATTTTAAAAGTCAGCAGACAAATACAAATTGTACATCAGCTGTAATTTATATTAAATGCAGCTGTAAGTGCCACATGTGATATGACTACATCCTCAAAAACAGAAAAGGGGAAATATAACAGATGTTGTTGCTGTAAAACATTAGGCAACATGAATGACTCCACTAGTTTTCCTAAAAAAAATAAAAAAAGCAAGATAAGTGAACACTAAGGACCTAAATTCATAAAATATTAAATACCTCAGTTGATTCAGTATGTGACACCCTGCAAATCTCACAGCTGCTGCAGTGTCAGTGATGGTAAAAGAAAAGAAGCAAAGGAATAGGCAGTGTAAAATGATGGGGTTTTGACATAAGTCAGGGCAGATATGAGAGACCCTAAAACCTATAATTTAGAAGCTTTCAGAAAATTTGGGGTTGCAGAGCTTAAGGTCATAGCCTCAGAGAACTTTCTATGGTTTTGTTATATTCAGGAGGGAAGCAGGACAGAGTTTAAATCTTGACATGAGAGTTATTTGGGGAAAATATCTGAAGCCTTTTCAGAAAAAATGCGGACTTTGCTAACCGAAGAACTTCATCTGTCCCAAGAGACTTCTCTGAAGGGCTTTTGCAAATAAGATATTAGTTTTATCCCTCTCACCCGCCTGCTGGTGAAATAACCATAGTGCCAACGAGTGCCCTTGCAGGAAGTTCTAAAGTCCTCTCTTCAGCTTAATGACATCCTCCCCCTTTATTCTCCCAGGACAAGGCTCATCCAGACAGAGCAAGGATTGCAAAGAGCAGGTCTGTAGTCAGTCAGAGAGAAATGCATGCAGAAGAGGAAACAAAGAGAAAAAGCATAGAAAGGCAGAACCCACACACAGCTAGTGTCTGCGTCACACAGCAGCAGTCTCCAAGCAGATGGACTCTTTCGTAGGCAGGAGGGCTTTTTCTTTTGCTTTTTCTTTTGGTTTGGTTTTGGGGTTTTTTTAAATGGACTTTCAAGGATTTTTTTTTTTTTTTTTTTTTTTTTTTTAAATCCCCCACAGTTGCTCTGATTACTGTTACTCTTTCATTAACCTTATTTTATCTTTGCTGAACAACGGTTCCCTTGCTGCTGCAGTTTACCTCATTATGTACCAATCACTCACTACAGTGACAGACCATAGAAAGAAGCTAGATACTGTGGAATCAAGGTTCTGCTCTCACCTTTCCAAATAGCTATGGGGCAGGGGAAATCAAGAAACACAGTTTTCAATTTCTGTGCTTCCCCATGCATCAGACTGCTTTAAAAGGAATTTGAAAATTACTGCCTCATTTTTATCCCCACATATTCTCTCCTCTGCACACTCTCCTTTCCCTGAACTAAAACTACCAAAAAAGCTTTGTAGTATTACATTTGCACCATTCAGCAAAATGTAGTAAAGACCCACAGTAATTGCTGAGAAATTTTTCACTTTTTTTCCCCAACAAATGTAATTCCTGTCTGCTGCCTTCACATCCTCCCTCCTCACTGAGCCAGAGCACTGTGATAATCGCACCAGTAACATTCAGATAGAGATCAAGTGATGCAGCCAGCTCTATCTGAACTCTGACTTTCAACTTCACATTTTACTTGGATGCACATTTTTCCTCTAATGAAAACTGCTTTTAGATAACAGCAGAACTACCCTAGATTTAGATAGGAAGGGAAGAAGTCTAATCCATCTAAACATGGGAAAAAGGATGAAATTCTGTTAGGTGTTCACAGACACAGGTCATCTCAGAACATGCAAATTAGCCATCCAAATTAATTCCTGTTGAAAAAGTATGTTTCATACATTTGTGACTATAAGGACATCACTTAAATGACAGGCATTCCTGAGGGTCTGACATTGTAAAACCCAGTTCACCTAAACCTGATGCTAGTGAAGATAGCAAACTTGTCAAGTGGCATGTTACCAGTCTGACCATCCATTTCATAACAAAGGTCTTTTAATCTTCATTTCAAAGCAAATTTCTAGTCATAATTCTTACCTGTGAAATGTTCATGCAGATATATCTTATGCAGCTGCATCACCTCCTTTCTGACAGATTTACAGGGATTAAGACATAGTCCCCACACTGGTGTGACAAATGTAGGGAGTTTTCACTTTTACGAGTAACAGAGGCCCAGGGATGGATACTCAGCTTTCCCATCCCTCTGCATGTGTCCACCACTACTGGTAGAGCAATTACATTTTAGATTGGCTAATGGCTTTAAGACATGAACTGAAAGCATTTCCAGTGGAAAGTCTTTAACATTAAGAAACACCTAGAAGTAGGAACAACAGCTAGCAGAAAAGTTTGGGTTAGCCCATGTATGCTACTAAAAAAACAACACACAAAAAACCCCCACCAAAACCAAGGTTAAAACTATCAAGATGAAGACTTGCAATGACTTCAGAGTCCAATGCCTACAGAAACCAGCTATTAAGTAAAATATAAAGTAATTCCTAAATAATTACACAAAAGATTAATCCCAAATTTTTGGAAGATTCTGCCAATTTAACGATTTGGTTGTTTTCTGGGTCATGGTGTCCTTTTAATACAGTCTTTTAATTTAAGAACACTGCTAAAAACATTTAGTCCTAAAAAAAAACCCATCTTGAAAGACAGGCAGTGTCTCATTTCTTTCATTCCAGCCTTTCCAATAGGGGATTCATACTGTTACATAAACCAGTCCTGTCCTGTACATATGCACACAGTCAAAAACTGAACTGAAAACAAGACTAATACTCAATATATTAGATATTCAGAGGCTTCCTGAGCTATACAGAATGGCTATGACATATCTTAATACAGGTAGGAACATCTATTCTGAAATACAAAGACAAAACCTGGGGTTCCTCTTCTTGTTACACCTGATTTAAATAACTTGACTGTAAACTTCCTGGCTCTTTTGGGTTTTACTTTAAGTTTTGCTTTATCCTGAAACACTTATAGAAGAGTGAACATTTGGGTTTGGTTACTAAAAATACCAAAGGGTACAACTCCTTCACTTTCATGGAAGATGTGCGTGGATACCCATAACCACCACTCTCATCACCACTTCCCTATATTTTAACAATGAAGACTTCAGAGATTCTGGAAGAGCTCACTGACAATGATGTACCTGAGTAAGCAACTACCTATAAACAGCTCTACTGACTTCAGAGGGGCTGCTGGTGTAAGAAGCGATTCTACAGCCATGACTAATATGAAAAAACCATCAATATCCTCTGTTTCTTCTCTAAGTTGCCATAGAGGTTGAACCTACAAACAGTCACTATCCCAATTACATAACTCAAGTTTACGGTAAGATACATCACCTTATCTTTTTGCTACAGTGGTTGTCTCCATGACTTACCATGGACAAAATTCCAGGTTTCCTTGTAATCTACAATCAAGTGCTATAAAATTGCCTTCATCCATCTCATACTGCTTTTATTGTTAGGAATACTTATAAAGTGCCAGGACACTTAGAGCAAATATATCCCCAAATGAAGAAACATATCAGCTTATGCTTCAAAGCACAGCCTGTGCCCTCTGATTCACTGCCTGCTCTCCCTTTGCTATCATATAACAGCAGAAACTTGGCTTCTAAATCAACTGCTGAAACAATCATGGCCTGATGTACCTGTAAGAGACTGAGGAAACCAGCTCTCCCCCTAGAAATCCAGTCAATTAAATTCTGCCCGGAAGGGATCCAATCTAATATCAAAGATGCTGCCATAAGGGTAAGTTCCCTGGAGCACAGGGTTAATGATTTAGAGCATGTCAGGCTGGCCTGAAGCAGTGGAAATGAATCCACGCCTAAATAAATAAATAAATGCATAGGGAAACAACCGAAATAAATACCTGCAGTAATTATTAAAAAAAAAAAAAAAAAAAAAAATTGCCATGGAGACGTACTGCAGTAATTGGCACCCCATTTAAGGGATATTCAAATTTTCCTGAAATCTCACCTTAATGCCTGAATATTTTATTTCCCAAGATCACTGAAACATAAAACACCAAAGAGTCTGTTAATACCCATGAAAAAACCCAAGCATAAGTCAATCATCTCTGAAAGCGATTGCAGCTCCTGCTAGGAGCAGGTGAAGAATTTTTTTACATTCAAAATGGAGACTGAAGGTTGGATGTCTTCTTTGCAGATTGTAATTCATCCTTATATATACACTGTCACCAGCATTAAAATACAAGAACTCTTGTAGTCTCTAAAGTCTTTATTCCTGGAAACACTCTGAAGTATGAAGATGAAATTTTTTCTACACTTAATACTCCAAACCCAATCAGTAAAATTAACTGCACTAAAGTCCATGTGTGTTTTGGGTTTTCTTTTTAATTTTCTTTTTTGTTTTTTAGTTATTATTCCTGAATAATTTTTGCATTTATCTCACTGCAAATGCCAGACAGGCATTTCTTTTTTACAACTAGGCTGGAGCCATGGGCTGAGGCCACCTGTGTGAGTTTCAATAAGGCCAAATGCCAGGGGCTGCCCTTGGGCCACAACAACCCCCAGCAGCGCTACAGGCTTGGGGAGGAGTGGCTGGAGAGCTGCCAGTCAGAGAGGGACCTGGGGGGTGATTGACAGCCGGCTGAACAGGAGCCAGCAGTGTGCCCAGCGGGCCAAGAAGGCCAATGGCATCCTGGCTTGTGTCAGCACTGGCGTGGCCAGCAGGGACAGGGAAGGGATCTGACCCCTGTGCTTGGTGCTGGTGAGGCCGCCCCTCGATTCCTGTGTTCAGTTTTGGGCCCCTCACAGCAAAAAGGCCATTGAATGACTCGAGCGTGTCCAGAGAAGGGAACGGAGCTGGGGCAGGGTCTGGAGCACAGGTCGTACGGGGAGCGGCTGAGGGAACTGGGGGGGTTTAGTCTGGAGAAGAGGAGGCTGAGGGGAGACCTCATCACCCTCTACAGCTGCCTGAAAGGAGGGTGCAGAGAGCCGGGGATGCGTCTCTTGAAACAAGGAACAAGCGATAGGACAAGAGGAAATGGCCTCAAGTTGCACCAGGTCAGGTTTAGACTGGATATTAGGAAGCATTTCTTTCCAGAAGGGGTTGTTGGGTGTTGGAATGGGCTGCCCAGGGAGGTGGTGGAGTCCCCATCCCTGGAGGGGTTTAAGAGTTGGGTCAACAGAGCGCTGAGGAATCTGGTAGAGTTGGGAACTGTCAATGTGAGGTTAGTTCATGGTTGGACTGGATGATCTTCAAGATCTTTTCCAACCGAGATGATTCTGTGATTCTGTGAATTACAATTAATTCAGTATGCAAAAATTAACAAAAATTATAAAAGCCACTAAATTACAATTGTAGAATTATGCTGCTTCTGAGAGTACTTTTCAGGTAAACTTTTCTGTCTGTCTAGAAGGGTTGAAAATTACAAGGAAGAAGTTTACACTTTGCAAATAAGGCTAAGATGTAAATTAATCCTGTCTTGGATAGCTCCTCCTGAGCCACAGCTGAGCAACATCTAGAAAAAGTACTGTTCAGACACACAACAGCTGAGAGGGAATCTGTATTAGAATCATTACTATTCAGCACACATTTGAAGAGGCAGGAAAGATACTGCTGTAATTTATGTTCTGGACAAGATCTCACCAATAGCATCTCTCAAGTGTTCTAGTTCTCCATCTAAAAAAGGGATTAAAAAGTAGTGTGAAGATATTTTTGCCAGGAATAATGAAATCTACATCCTTAAATGTGGGTTTGGGAACATCAGTTCCTCTGGAGTAGTGTGCTGAGTTTGTGTGGCAGGGTTTTTGTTAGAGGGTAGGGCTACGGCGGTGACCCCTGTGAGAAGCTTCTCGAAGCTCCAAGTCAGACCCCCCTCTAGCCAAGCCTGAGCCAGGCTATAACGTGTCTAAGAAGGGGAACCAGAGATCTGGGAGGACTTGGAGGAGCAGTTACAGGAAGGAGACCTCTGCGAACACCGAGGTCAGGGGAAGGAAGGAGGAGGAAGGGGTGCCGAAGCAGAGAGCCCCCCTGTATCCTGTGGTGAGAGGACAGGGCCCCCCCTGCCCCCATGGAGGTCACCGGTGGAGCAGAGTGCGAAGACCCCAGACCAGAGCAGGCAGCTGTGCTCGGCCGGGGCTCTGTGGGAAACAGCAGCCCCCACTGCTGGAGTTCTGTGCTGGGAGGACTGGAACACACTGGGGGGACCCACGCTGGAGCATCTTAAGAAGAATGCACGCCATGGGGGTACTCACGGCGGAGAGAGTCTGTGGAGGCCTGTCTGCCGTGAGAGGGGCCCCACGCGGAGCAGGGGGCAGAGAGCAGCAGAGCGCTGCCCCCCACTCCCCTGGAGCAAGAAGCAGCAGACTGATGGCACCCCCATCCCCTGCCCCTGTGCGCTGGGGAGGAGGCAGAGATACTGGCAACAAAAGCTGGGCCGGGGAAGAAGGGAGGGATGCGGAGAGGCGTTTTAAGATAAGGTACAGCAATGCTTCTCATTGTCCTATTCTGTCTGATAAGCGTTGGTTTTGCTAGTGTTTGAATTAAAGTAATGTTCTCGGTTTTCTTCCCCTAACAGGTCTGTCTTTTGGCCTGTGACCGTTTTAATGGGTGAGTCCTCATCTTGGTTCCTGAGCCTTTTTGTTTAATTTTTCTCCCTCCCAGCAGTGGCCGGGAAGGAGTGAGTGAATGGGTGCATGGTGCTCAGTTGCCCTCTGGGCCTAAACCAGGACAAGTAGAAACACAGAACTGCTACTGGAGCAAAAAGCATTTGTTCTCTTTAACCATCAACTCGGTGCTTAAAGCACATTCTCAGAAGACTCATCTTGACCTCTCTCCTTTACTTAAGAGATATGATTCTCCCTCTCATTAAAGCATTACGTTATACCATACTAAACAATATATCTTGTAGCCTCTCCAACAGGCCATGTTCTTTTAATAAATAAAAAATAATGAAAATTAAAAACAAACCCAATAAACAAACAAAAAAAATATTGGACATCTTGACAATATGCATGAGTACACGTCCTTATTGATCAAACAAGAAATAGTTTTGCTTGATCTCTTTCTCCATTTATTCTAAATTAAACAGTTCTACCTAGAAAGAGTGAGGGCTTATCACCCTCAAATATATAACCCCACAGCTGGTGCATCCTCAGAGAACAAAATGGCTCAGATTCTCTGCTAGAGAAGCTCAAGTCTGCCACTTTTCCACTTGTTCCAAGCTCAGCTGCCAAATTAAGAGATTCGTTAGTTTTGCTCTCCAAAACCAGAACACAGTCTTCCTTTCCTATTTTGTATGTGCTACTTAATAAGATGTTATGGCAAGGACAATTTACTCACTAGATCGAGAACCACCAAAAGCTTTGAGAGGATATTTTAAACTATTGTAATAATATGTAACTGATTCCTCAAGCAGCAGGAAGAACACACCATACATATGGTTCATGCCTATTACAGTAACACCAGCAAAAGCCAGAGGAATCCACAGAGGCTGAACTACTTCTTTGGAAGACAAAGAATAGAGTAAGTGACATTTTTAACAGCTGTGTTTGATGATTGTATACATTCAATTTATCATCTCTTTGTATCTTAACTTTTTTCTAAAACTTCTGCCACATAAATTTTAAATACATTTGGCTAAGAAGATTTAGAAAGCCATGGTAATGTTATAAAGTAGGCAATAGCCTCATTCTAGTTGAATTAACTTCCCCTTTACAAGCTGTATCTAATAAGCCAATTAAATGAATGGACTTAGTTTCCAGGATCATTAATAGACTGTGTTAAACTCATCAAAATGAAAACTCTCTAGAGTTGGGCAGATTTTTGTTCATAACTGAAAAATATTTGGCCATTTTGCCAAATTATTTCCACCATTCTTTCACAGGAATCTTGAATATCTTTGCTTTGTCAAAAAAAGTATTTACATAGTTATAATTAGATCTACACAAAAGCCTTGCTTTAGGAACTCCCCATGCTATAATTTGTAGCAAGCTAGTTACATAGTCTCTATTACCTCAGCATCTTAGCCCTTCAGTACAGGGAAGTGCTCTTGTGTCCACCTTATTATGGCCAGGGACTAAGGCACAGGAAAGGTTTAAAGGAGCTTCCAGTAGTAAGAGAAGGCCCTGAACCCATGGTCTCCATTAGGTGAAAAAAGAGAAAATATTTCACAAAATATATTCAGAGAATACATGTCTATCAGAGAACTGCTAATTAAAACCAAAACCCTGTTGAGAAAGGACAGAACTTAACTGACTCATCCTTCTTTCTGACCAATAGTCCAAGCTGGATCCTGTGACACGAACGAGAAAGAAAGTGCTGAGCCTTAAGATGCTGTGAGAAAATGTCTTATGATAGAATAAATCAGTTATATGCTGTTAAGGTGAACAACATGACGGTGATGGTCACGGCATAAGAAAATATTAGTCAAAACAGCAACAGACAACCAAGTAGATAGATACTTGTTACCATGGTAACCAAACAATATATGCTAGAAAGCATATACACTAGAAAGAGCCTCTAGAAACTACAATCAAAACAGCAGTTTGACTACACTAGACTTGAAAAGGAGTCTTATTCCATATCTGTTAGTAACATGATGACATGCAGACCACAGGACTCTATATGACCTGGTGGCTAGGTTCTTCAGGAGCATCCACAGTACAGAGAAGTCATGTTCAAGTTTGGCAATAAAGGCGTTGTATGAATGAAGATGGCAAAAGGAAGTTTTAAAACTATCAATTAAGACCGTTCAAAGTCATTGCTGTATCCCACTTGATAAGAATCTCTCCCTGGGTCTGTAATTGATTCTGTATATTAGCAAAAACTACTCGTATCCATTGGTATCTTAGTTGATAGATGTCAGCTCCCAGTTGATAACTCAGGTAAGTTTTGTAAAATCTGTATTTAGAGTCCAGTACATTTCACATAGAAGATTAAGGTCTAATAACTAAATTTTTACTCTCTCTATAAGAAGTTGGACCAGTTCTACAGACAGCATTTGATGCTTCTATGAAGTGTCAGCAAGGAGAAGAGGCACTGGTGATCTTACTAGGACATGGCAACTTGCATCACCTCAATCACCTCCACGCCCAGCTCATTAGTCACTCCAGTTTTTGCACCTCAGATCACCCAGATATTTTAGCCTTCTGCAGGTAGTCAAACAGGCAGAACTTTCATTACTTCTTCCTTTGAAGAGAGAGAGAGAGAGAGAGAGAAAGAGAGAGAACTAGCAGCCAAGGGTCCTTTACTTTCAAACACTCCTTCTGAGCTGGATATTTAATGTTAGCAGTCCTACTGTAAGCTCATTCCTTTAGAAAAATTCCTAGGGGAAGGAGCTATACCAGAAATACTGGCTGAAAAAGTAACCCTTCATCCTTAAGGTCAAAGGAAAAACTGTTCTTGTAAGCTCAATGAAAACCAATCTGATGGATATGAATGAAAACAAAAACAAACAAACAAAAAAGTTGCCTACTGTATAAACACCTCTAAAGTAAATAAAAGCCTTGAAGGGAAATGACAAAGTTACAGAGTTACAGAGTCAAGTGAAATAGCAGAAAGATAAATTATCTCAGGAAGCCAGATTCACTCCTGTGCAATAAGTAAGTAGCAGGACAAAAAAAAAAAAGACTGGAAATCATGGCAGGTTTTAGAAAAGGCAAAAAAAAAGAAGGATGAACAATCTGACCCAACAACTGTACATTCTCCCTCTAAAAAAATAACAAAACAAAAAACAAAAACAAACAAACAAAAAAAAAAAACCACAAAAAAACCAAAAAAAAACCCCCCAAAAATCCAAAACAACATCAGAGAAGAGTGTTAGCACTGGAAATTAAAATCTAATAACTTCTCATTTTAAATTATGATGCTTTTGACAGGGGTTGAAGGTGCTCATTTCAAACTGGCAAAACAGATTAAGATCTCATTTGAGAAATGAAAAAAATATGAAAAAAACGGAATAATAAAGTTAAGCACAAGCACTGATAGAAAAGAGCCATTGGACTCAATTATCAAAATACCAAACTACATGTATTTTGATTGAATTAGTCTGGATTTACAGTGCTTAGCTGAATGGGGTATTTGGACCAGTTATTGTTAATTTGGAAGGAAATAGCTGATTTAAGAAACATCAGTAGCACAAGAGTTTGCTGGTGGTGAGGAATGTAAACAGCAGAAATCTTTCTCTTTGTGATGATACACAATATTGACAATTCTAAACACAAATTGTTAAGGAGATAACTGTACATATTCACGTGAGCCCTGTTTTATCATTACACCCTTCAGTATTATTTTGTGTGTAAAGCTGTACAGAGAAGAGTACTCCAAAGCAAATACAGCCAGGGCACAGGATCAGGATTCAGGAGACCTGTTTTTTTAACTCTGTCATAAGCCCACTTTCAGTTTAATCTCCATTTCCCTTTACATATATTTGACCATAGCCAGACCCATCCCTCTAGACATACCTTAGGTAAGTCCTATCCTACAAACATCCTTTGAGTATTCACTCAATTCTCTTCATGGAAATTTCAAGATCCAGGCCGTCTGCTAGGAGGTTTTTACCAAAACCAGTAGTGCTCTAATGGCAATAACACTGCTGCCAATACTGTAGCTATTTCCGTATACATCTTCATGCCTACCTTTGCCCAACACAACCAAAGGGTAAGAAGCAGTATCAGCAGAAGTGGCATTTTTCAAGTGCATAATGAGACGCCAGTTCTCCTGTCAGGAAGTTGTACAAGACAAGGATCAAAATTTCACTTTTTGCTTCTGTTCTAACCCTTTTTCATACCTTTCCTAATAAGTCTCAAATTTCTCTTTTTATATGTTACTAATATCTTTAAATCTCTTCCTCTCTTTGCAAAGCTATCTTGGCAATGCACAAGACAGAATCTAGTTCAATACTGATCAGACTCATGATGTGACAGGATTTAAATAAAAACAGCTCCTTCCAATTTCATTTGAAAATATGACAAAGCCTGTTTATCAAATACAACAAACCCATCTATCACCTTCTAATTGGAAGCCTTTTTTTGCCAGCATGCCTGGTGCCTCACTAATCTGTACACAACTTAATAGGGAAGTTAATAAATTATACAAGAGAACTAATTATACCTATTTGTCAAAAGATGAGATAGTTAAACTGGGATTTAAATAACAAGAAATGAACATATTATCCTAATTAGTTTGACCTAAACTTTGGGGGACTGGGGAAAAGAGGCAGAGATTTTTCTGACTAATCTTGGAGTGGTAGGAGCTGTTATCATACAGGCAATATAAGGTTGAAAGGGTCACTGTTTCATGAAACACTGAAACATGCATTTCTTTCACATCATAGTATATCATCCAGACATCAACCTCCTCAGCTGTCCAATCTGTTTATAGTAAAAGTCTATGAAAGGAAAAAAGTTAACATTAAAAAAAAAAAAAAAAAATCAAACCACAAAGGAAGACTTATTCTAGGGAACAAAATTATTTTCTCTAAGCATGTGTAAGACAGGTCTAGTAAAGAAAAGAATATCTGAAACAGATAGTCACCACTGGAATAGAAGAGGGGCTGACCAGATATAGAAGTTAAAGTACATAATATGTGACAATCCCCTCAACATGTTTCCCTGCATTTGTTTTTACCTGCTGACTGCTGTGCCCAGACCAGTATGGAATTCTCTCTCTTCAGGTTGCATCATCTTATGTTTCTCCCTGCTCCTGTGCTTAAGAGGCAAATTACATCAAAAGAGACTGACAAAATCTGCATAAAACACCCTTCTTGGTAGATATATTTTCCAAATACAGTTCATATCTAGATGAACTCTCTTCATCATAGCTTTACAGCATGGATACTGCATACCGAGTGGCCAATTTAGACAGGCTAATATTGCTTCTGAGATGAACTCTGAGCTTTTAAGTTAGCATGCGACATCCATGCTTCTCTAGTTAAGCATCTCTAAGAGATAAAAAGCAACAGCAGTATTCCATACTCCAAAAGAAAATTAAACATCCTAATATCTGCGTATGCTAACACTAGAGCTACTGTTAACCTATATTACAGGTATATGGCACACCACAGTCTTTTAATACTTAATTCCTATGCTATTATACACAATATCAATATAAGCTTCAGAATCCTAACTGTGTTCTAAGCTCAATCCTTAGAAATAATTTTTACAAGTATACAAAAAATTGTATTCATGATGCATGAGAGCCTGACTGTTGCAATGCCAAATCAAAAGTGATGCAACCTTTTTGTTGACTTAAGCTTCCAGCCATACCCTAGGGACTCTTTCTCCAACCCTCGCACTGAACAGCAGTACACGTGAGAAGCCACTGACATCGAAGGAGCTACCTGTTGTGTGTGCTCATCAGTGTGAGTATGCACAGTGGAACTGGATTCTGACACATGACCTACAACAGTGCAAGCACGAGGATATACTTGCTAGATCTCAACCTAGTTCTCCGGTTACCTAACTTATTAGAAGAAGTATGCCTAGAAAAAGTACTACTTTCACAAGCTACAGGTACTCTTAAAAAACATGTGGGGAGTAAAAAGAGCACACAAAGAGCCTGAAGACCTGAGCCGACTGCTAGAAGTTGACAGTTTGTGCATTTAATTGAAAGTCGAGTTTCAAGAACACTGCAAGACAGTCAAGGCAGCAGTGCCACTGAAAGAGGTAATTCCGCCCCTTTGCCATCAGTCTTGTTTTCCATTCCTGTCTCACACAATCACTTGTCCTGGCACAAGTGTTTGCCCAATACAGTGAAACCCAAGGGACGTAAGTGGCTGAAACAAACACAGAACTGAAGGTGGTGGAGGGTTGAAGGAGAAAGTAAAGGTTAGCTTTAACCACATAGTTTCCCAATCCACTTTATCTCACAAATCTTTCCCTCTGTAAGACAAGGGTGTGAAGACAGAATCTGAAAGGCAGGAAACACTAATTTAAACCTGCTGACAGTGAATGTGCCATTGCAGTCTTACTAAGGATAGACTGGGCTAACTTTGTAAGTCTTGTCATTCTGTTTTCTTAGAAAATGCACATTTGTATCCCTAATCCCTGCTTTTTATTACAACCAAGATAGAAAAAAACATGTCGTATGAATAAACTCAAGTAAATTCCCAGTTTTGCTAATGGTAATATATATAAGCACTTTTTAAAATTAAGTACACAAGGCTTTGTTTTTTAATTGAATCCAGTGATCACTGTTCACTTTCTAAAGTATTTTTGTAACCAGAAGTAGGAAGATGATGTTCTTCTCTCCCTTCACTCATTACAGTTCTCATAAGCTGTTTTTTAAACTTAACCTTTACTGGCTTACAGCATTTACCAGGCAAGTCAACCTTTAGTTTTTTGGAGCTGGTTTTGAGGGAGAAGAGAGAAGCAGGAGGGAACAGATAATATTTACTGAACAATTTTAAGATTCAATCTGGATGAATCAAAACTAGTCATCTCTCGAGCCAGGAAGTGTATGAGGGTGTTTAAATGCAACTGAAAGCTTCTTCATCCAATTCCACAAAAAAAAAATTCTCCTTCAGCATAGATCAACCATTGGCAGTCTCAATCCTAGAAGGTGGGAAGTTTCAAAAACTCAATGGTCATAAATAGCTGGAGAAAGGTTAGAATGGAAACAACTGCTGTTATGACCTCTCTGATGTTATATTTACATGTATATAAGATTTGCATATAAGCTAGTTTTATCTCCTTCTTTGCTGGAAAACAAAAGTAATATGACTTTCTTGCCTTTACATTGAGTAGTGAATAGATATAGGCATACTGTTATAAAATTTCAGTTCCCAAAAACACAGCTAATAGATTGAATCTTCTTTTTTCAAGTGTGCATGCTTGCTAGGTCAGCTTGGTAAGGTTTCAGTCTGATCAGGATAAGCCTGCAGTGAAATCTGTTGTTGCCTTAAGTTGATGAATCCTGATCAGGAGCTTCTGAGAATGCCATTACAAACCCTTCCAGCATCACGATGTTTTCAGTTCAAAATGGAAAGGGGAAAAAAAAGGCGTTATATATGTCATGGTTTGAGCTGAGATGGCAACTGAGCACCACGCAGCCACTCACTCTCTCCTCCACCTCCAGCACTGAGAAGGGGAAAATAAGCAAAGACGCTGCTCACTCCCCACTTCCCTCCCAGTGCTGGGAAGAAGAAAAGCAAAAAAGCCCAGGAAATTGAGATAAGGACAGGGAGGGGTGACGTCATCCATTATCAGCACAGGCAAAAGGCAGGCTTATTAGGGGAAGAAAAAAAGAAACCAAAAATTAATACAGACACTAACAACAAAAACACTTAACAGAGTAAGACTGTGAGAGGCAGTACCACATCCTCCCTCGCCCATCCCTCCCTTCTTCCCAGACCCAGCTTTGCTCCCAATATCTTTACCTCCTTCTTCCTAGTGACACAGGGAGAAAGGAATGGAGGATGCAGTCAGTCCTGCCATTTCTTCATCTCAGGGTGGGGGAAACTGGCATTCCTCCCCTGCCCCGGCACAGCCCCCCTCTCCCAGAAGAGGGTCCTCCACAAACCAGCTCCAGCATGACCCACTCCCACTGGCATGTGGTCACCCCCGCGTGTTGCACTCCACAGCAGCGGGGCCTTCTTCCCACGGGGTCCCGGCCTTCTTCAGGCACAGTCACCCCTCCTGGTGTGGGGCACCCCTAGGCGGAAAATGGGTCTCTGCTCCACCACAGACCCCTCCTCCTCCTCCTCCCTCCCACTGGCCTCAGTGTTCGCACAGATGTTCTCCTTGCAACTCCTCCTCACAACTCCTACCACTCCTCTCAGTTCCCTTCCTAAATATGTTATCACAGAGGCGCAGCTAATTGACCCGGCCTTGGTGCAAAGGTGGGTCTGACGTGGAGCTGAGGGGACTTCAAGAAGCTTCTCACAGGGGGCCACCACTGTAGCGTCCTCCCCTGCCAACAAAAACCCCTGTCACTCACTCAGACCAGGACAATATATTAGAACACAGTCTTTTATCCTCTACTGGAAGACTGAGACAACTGCATGAAAAATTATTACAGGAAAAAATAATATCAGGAATTTACTCCACACAATTTTATTTGCATCTACTTCATCCTGGAGGTTAGAACAGACAAAACTCTCACCACAGATTCACTTGGGATTTAGATTACATTCATGGGGAGAAATTTCACTAACTTTAGTGGATTTTTTGATGAGTTGAACAGATTTCAAGCCATATATTTCTCAGCAAATCTGATTTTTGCTTAACTTTCTGAAATATATTTCTCAATGCAAGAAGAGTGCCAGGAAGAGGTAGGGTGCATGTGCTCTCCCCCTGAATTTTGCAAATGCCAGAGGAACTGAGACTGGGTACATTAAAATACATTGTCTTGAGTATACCTTTATTCTGCATGTTCATGAGAAAATGACACTGCAGTTTCTACTTTCACAAGTTAATGACAGTTTTGACTGGATAGATGCTTACAACTTCTACTGGCCTATTCTTCTTCATTCTTTTAGAATTAATATTTGATAACAAAACATACAGAACACCATACAGTTTCTCTGTCAGTACAATCAGCAAGAGACACAATACAAAATGCAAGATCAAAGAATGAGGGCAGAATTACAGAGATGAAATCACCACAAAATTACTGATTGCATCTTCCTGCAGCAAATACACTCCACATGTGTACAGGACAGACCAGGCTCATCAATCTAATCTCAAAGGCAAGTTTTAAAGACTTAAAATGGATAGTCTACAGCCTTTAGGAGTTTCTATGGCCTTCATGCTATAATTTAAACTCCATACTTGCTCCATCCACCATAAACAGATAACAGATTACTCCCTTTCTTATTGAAACAACATTCTGTACATTTTAAGATTTATTACATCCATTTTCTTACTATTTTTAGGCTAAACAACTCTAGCTCCTTTTTATTACTTCCTTCTTTCTCAGCAGTGTTTTGTGGAACTGCTGTTTTTCTTCTGAGCTGTCTTCATTGGGACCACAGTTTTTTGAAAAATAAACCTGGGAACAGTTTTCTAATAGAGGCCTCACCAATGCTGAGTATGGCAGCAAGATTATTTCACAAGTGTTACAGACATGTTAATACGGTGTTAATGATCATCTTAACATTATATTAATGACTCACTACTAGTTGTTATTCTCTATAAATCCTAAATCCTTTTACAAAGAAACACCATTTAGCCAAATGTTTCCATGCTGAATTTATGCAGCTGCTTCATCCTGCTCGAGTGCACTACCCTGGTCTTGTCTCTGTCAAACTCCATTTCCCAACATCATTTTAAAAGAGTTCTGTGCCTGTCTCCCCATGCTTTTGTGTTCCATCTCAATAAGCTAGGATTAACAGATTCATAAAACACTCTGCATTCCACTGTTCAAGTCATTAATAAAAATGCTGATTAATATGAGACAGGATATTGACGAGTCCTCCTTGATATATTAATATGTTCTAACATTTGGCCAATTATACATATTCTTTGAAATTTTTTTTCTGGCCAGTTCTATATCCACCAGGCAGTAGACTCCTCTAGACCACTTTTCCTCATCTGATTTAAGAGAACATGACATGAATACAGTGCAAGAAACTTTAGTCAAGTCAAGGTATATAATATCTACTGCTTCTCTCCTAACTACCTGACCTGTAACACTGCCTTACAAGGAAATTAAATGGGTTTGTCATGACTTGCTCTTGAGAAATGTGTTTACTTGGTAACTGATCTTGCTAACTGGCAGGGGCTTATGAGATATCTATCCAATTATTCCTTGCTATATTTAAGCCAAACAGACTGGTCTTTAATTACCCAGCTCATCCTTTCCCTACCCCATCTTGAAGTACTGTATTTGCTTTTCCCCAGATACCACTTCATTCCCTATGCAGCCAATTTTTTAAATGCCCTAGGATTAATCTCATCTGGTCCAGCTTCCCTGAAAGCATTTAAGAACTACACTTAGAGCTAGAAATCTTCTGCACCGATTTCTTCATTGACGTAAGTCCCTCAGTACGGAAGACAGTTCTCTTAAGCAGCTAAAAAATGTATTCAAAATACATAAATCCTAAAAGAAAACACAAAGTGACAGTTATTTGGCTTAAGAAAATTTTCTTCCTATTCAGCAAGCATTAAGATCAAGAGAAGCAGTGATTTCTACCAATAAAAATAATTTAAAATTTTCAAGCAATTGAGAGCATAACTGTGCACCTGGGTCTCAGGATTTTTTAAAAGTGCATTTCTAGCTTTCCCTCCTCCCATTTATTTCAGCTTTATTGTTCCATTTTTGGAAACTAGAACATAATGGTAAAGCTTTCTGCTTTACACCCAGAAAATGAGAAAAGGGAGCAAAGAGAAACCTGAGAGACAACACAGCACACAGAGGACAGTAAAGTCAAATGACTGTGGTTTCATTCTTTACCCCACCACATAAGGACCTGAGCCAGCCACTTCAATGACCCTGAAACATGAATTCCTTTCCAGCTCTCTCACAGAATCACAGAACAGTTGAGGATGGAAAGGGGGTCATCTTGTTGACTCTGGAGGTCATCTTGTCCACTCATCCTGCTCAAACAGGGTCACCAAGAGCAGGTTGTGCACAACTATGTCTAGACAGCTTTTGAATACCCCTATGGAGACTGTACAACCTCTCTGGGCAACTTGTGCCAGTGCTCTGTCACCTTGACAGTACAAATGTGTTTAGTGATGTTCTAATGCAGTCTTGTGTGTTTCAGTTTGTGCCCATTGTCTCTTGTCCTATCACTGGGCACCACTGGGTAGAGCCTGGCTCCACCACCTTTGCAGCCTCCCTTCAGGTATTTACAGTGATGAGATTCCCCCCAGCCTACCCCGCCTTCTTTTCTCCAGGTAAAACAGTACCAGCTCTCTCAGTCTTTCCTCATAGGAGATATGGTCCTTCCCTTCATCATCTTGGTGGCTCTTTGCCAGATGGACTCTCTCCAGTAGCTCCTTAATCTCTTGTACTGGGCAGTCCAGAACCAGACGCAGTGTTCCAGGTGGGGCATTACCAGTGCTGAGGGGAAGCATCACCTCCCTTGACCTACTGGCACTACTCCTTCTGGTGCAACCCAGGATACCATTAGCCTTCTCTTCTGGCTCACATTCAGATTGGTGTCCACCAGGATGCCCAGGTCTTTTCTGCAAAGCTGCTTTCCAGCCCCCTGGCCCCCAGCATGTACTGGTGTATGGTTATTCTGCCCCAGGTATAGAACTTTGCACTTCCCTTTGTTGAACTTCATGAGGTTCCTTGAAGCCAGCTTCTCCAGCCTGTTGAGGTCCTCTGGATGGCAGCACTATCCCCTGCTATATCAGTCACTTCTCCCAATTCTCCATCTGTTCACTGTTTCATCTATTCAGACCATATGTTGTTAAAACAAGGAAAGTTTTTCCTCTCTGTGTTTGGATAAATGCAAATATTTTGCATATCTAATATATACCTAATACATTATGTTCTGTGAAACACAAGGCCAAAGGTGAAAAGAAATCTAAAAATACCAGCTAAGAGGTGACTGAACTAGAGATGTGTCAATCAACAGTTGAACCCGTATTTCATATTGGGTGGAGTCAGCTGATCCTCAGAAAGCAGGCACAGTCTGAAAAACCTGGCCACTGCACAACAGGGTAAGACTCTCCTGGTCATACAGATATCAAGACCACATTAACTCTTTTTACCACCTTCAGATGTTCTATGAATAAGAACCTGCTGCTTCCCACTGCTACTCATCCTCAGAAAAACACCAACAACAAATCCTTAAGTCAAACTCTGTACATGTCCATTCCCTGAATGTAGAACAGTTGTAACTTTCAAGTTACTCAGTGTTTGCAGGACAAAGCAATGGTGTAATTCAGCAGAGAGGACCAAAGATAACACGATGGATCTTTAGAGGACTTCAAAATGTGACACAGGTTTTGATTTCTCTTCTTCTGAGAATACAGCTGAACTAACAGGCAAGAATATATTGTCTGGTACTTAGTTGACTATTTTTTTTTCTTTGTGAGAACACACTTTTACTATATGCTGTCTTAGAAAGATGCATTTCATGTATACCTAGATGGCTATTTCACACCTTCAAAGTGCTATTTCTAGGGGACAAATCACTAAGTGGCAGTTACGAGAAACTTGGGTTTAGTCCTAGAAATGTGTCTGTAACTCATTATGAAAACTCCTGCCCTCCATGCTTTTAACCAAGGAAATAGCTGAGATGTACCAGGAAATAATTAATTCCTTCTAGTGTTAACTTTCCTTAGAGTCCATTGCAATATAAATATCAAGGCAAGAATTTAAACCAGGGTCTAGACTCACTCTGATGTCAGCAATTTCAATTCTTCTCTTTACTTTTCATTGACTACTGACATTAGAATATCTCACTATGGTTGTAAACAATTTTGAACCTTACAATGAAAGCTTGCTTAGTACAGAGGGCCTTGTTCCATGTCTAAGGAAGGGTATGAATCAAACTCCCTCCTTCTCTTTTCCCATGTAAAAACATATCTGTTCTAGAAGAAACAAACCTCACTAGAACAACAAAGCAAATTTCTGACAGACTATCACCTTCTCTAATTACTGCAATTGCTGCTTACTGGATTACACATGGTCACTATGATAAAGAATTAATGCTTGGCAAGTCCCTGCTACCAAATAGCCAGAGATGGAGATGATTCCTTGAGGGAGCTACACAGTATTTCAGCTCTGCACTTGTTCTTCTCATATTATTTTATTGTTCACAGCAGTTATATAGATGCCAGAGCAAATGACTCAGCCCTTGCACAATGATTATTGATTGATTACAAAATCATTACTCTGACTCTTTCTTTGGTCAAAGATGCTGTGGTTTGAATACCAATTTTCAGCTTAGGTTAGCTTAAAGGTGCTTAATTACATTCAGTTGATCCTAATGGAAACAATCCTGAAGTATCTGCATTAAGGACATCACAATATCAGAGAGTCAACTCTAAACCATGTAAGATAAATACAGCTGTTACAATTAATTACATTAAATTACCTAAGCCAGCAGCAAGGGTAAATGCCAAAGATTTGAGGCAGTTATCATTCTACCCAGTAGAATGTCTGTACAATCAATAAGTATAGAGACTTGCTTAGAAATCAAAAAAGAGCATTGTTTTTTTGACATACCTGCTGTATAACAACTTATTTAAGAACACTTACAATTAAGGATCATGCTTCTTTAATAGCTAAAAAACTCAAACAAACAAACACACCACCAAAAAAAGCCAATGTAAATTAAGTATCAATTCCATGTTCAAGAGGGCAATCTCTCCTCCACAGAAAATCTAATTTGTCCAACATAAAATATTCCACTTGACCTTCAAGCATCCCTCCAAAGCAGAATATATAATTTTTGATCTTTTGAAAGAAACACAAAGGAAACCAACACTCCCCTTCAACTAACTATTAAAAGGAAAGACAACCTCATTTTTTCCAATTTCCTTTTTCCAAAGGTAGGGCACTCACCCCTTACTACAGGATCCAACCACCATACCCTCATCTCTACAGCTGTTACAGGAGAGATGCTTTGCAATGGGCATTCTTAATATCTGTTGAGGTTATTACAGACTGCATAAATAATGTAACAATGATTTTTCTGTTGCAAAATGTAGAACAAGTACCTCAACCCTCTGGTCATGTGTTCTCCTCACTTGACTCTACCACTCCAGCAGATGGATGTAAACTTCACATAATGAGAATAGTTCCCCAGAGAGACCAGCAAAGCCCCACCTAAAAATTCTGCAAAATGCTTGGCATTACGACTTTCTCCAGAGGAAGATGGAATATCACAGGCTTGACATGAAACATGAATTTGAATCAAAGTCCTTCACTCCTGAACTGTCTTTTCTCACTACCAGTTAAAAAATATTCCAGTTGAATGCAACCTAGGCTACGGAGTAAATCAGTGGCAGAGCAGCAAACCTTCTCAAGGCTGTTTCCACCCATTTTCTCCTACAAAATTCTGCAGTGCTATTTGCATAGCATGCTATAAATCCTTAACAAAGTATCTGCATGCTATTTAACAAAATATCATAAACAATGAACAAAAATTGCTGTTGAGCAAATAACTCAAACCAAAGACTACAGATTCTTTGAGAGGTGAAACACTAGTTTATGTTACTCAACAGCTAGAGACGAAGGATAGTTGGGAAAGACAAATCTTTGTTTACAGTAAAGAAAGCAGAGCAAATCAGTAAACAGAATAATAAATAGCTTGCCTGCATATTGCATGTCTTTGACATCAAAGACATAAAAGAGGGGCAAAAATGCAGAAATAATTTTGTCCTCAAAGTAAACTGTAAGACTGTACTTCACTGGAGCTTGTTTCTCACTGATACACACCCCTCCTACTTCTGCAGACAGAGCTGAACAATAGGTAAAAACTATTGAGCCATTTTATTAAAGTTCTGGTTTTAGTGTCTACTTTCTCTATTAACTTGCTGGTAATTAATTACAACATTACAAGCTGGAAGCTTAATTACAACCAGTTAAGGAAATGTTGTGAAAGTCTGCACACAAAGCTTGGTCAATTTGAGGTAATGGATAGTTGAAACTGAATGAGGTTTCTCCTCAACTATGTTCATATGCAGTCTGCTCAACACGTTCAATATTACAGCATGAAAGGAACCTTGAAAATTAACTGTGGAATTGGTACCCATAAAAAATTAAAAATCCATACTTGTTTAGACTGACAGAGCAAACAATATTCTTATAACAAATGACTTAAGAAAACTTGCAGCAACTATGTGATTGGTTCACAGGACCGTCCTAGGAACCCTTCCTCAGATAAAATAGAAAAACCTAGGACACTTAAGGCGAATTTTCACTCCAGATTACCAGAAGGTCATACCAATTATATAAACAAAGTATATCTAAAGAAAACAAATACATCAAATATTTTCTTAATTTTGTAAGAGGAGGGAAAGCAATGGGCATCTGTTAGGAAAAAAAATGAGGTTTGCAGTAAAAACTGGATGGAAATGTGCTTCCATAGAGACCATTTCCTGCTAGTTGAGATCCAACTTGCAACACTCCAGAGTTCCCTCTCCATCTGAATTCTGAAAAGGCAAATGTAGCACCAAGAGACAAAGAAAATCTAAAGGAAGAACACAATACTGAAACAATAAGGAGAATTTTCCTGAAGTACTCGCACAATAATCAGCATTAGATTTGTCCCTGCATTTCTGAAAGTTCCCTGGCAGATGTCTCCTCCTCACACAGTTCTTTGACTGTACATTTGATTACATTCATTACCTTTGCAAGGCGCAATTCAATGAAGGCTACAAGCTTATCAATTCTTATTGAGGGGCCAACTGCACTCTCACAGAGACGACAGCTCATGTTCCAGTCTCTTCCTTCACCTGCTATTCTTCTCTCTATTCACTCTATTGCTTTTCTGAGTTGTTCTGGCCTATGAAACTAATAATGCAGACTATTTATTACTGTTTACTACTTTGCTTTGTTCTCTCCAGTAGTGGTCAAAATACTGCTCTCCCTATGGCTCTGTTTGAGTCCACATGTATCATTTTAACCTTCCCTTTGGAGAAGTTTAATATGCTTTAAAATCATGTCACAAACCAGATCTTTCAATGAAGCCTACATATTACTTTCTGGTACAGAAACGCAGTTTCAGTCTTCCTCAAATCCACACATACCCTTAAGCAGTTCAGCTAAACAGAATGAATCTCAGTTTGAGAACCGCAATCACACTTCTTTGTTAATCCCCAGTGTAAACTCGTAAGTAGTCAGCCTGTCCAGTAAAATGTGTATTGGTCCAGCAATTCTTTCTCAACACTAAGACATCTACAGGCACTGCTGCTTGAAAAAGCACATGGTACAAATTGAATGTCTGCTGATTAGTTTCCATTTATCAAATCAATTTTCTTCCCCTAGAACATACACAGTTACATCCTGAGGAGTTATTCCATTTATGGTACTGTAATAATATCCCTTTCTGACCTTTGTGGTGCGATACTTTAAGTCAATGTGGCAGCATCATGTTTCAACATTCAGAATCACACGTTTCCCATTAATCAATAAGTCAACGGATTACTAATACATTTTTGATGTTGAGCAAACATTAATGCCTCTATTACAATGAAACCAAATACTTGACTATTTATTTAAGAGCCTACTTCTAAGTGCTGAAGCCAATGCAGCCCAGTACCAGAGAGAGATGATTGAAAAGAAAGCAAGAATGCAGGAAGATAATACACATGGCATGACTTGAGCTTTATGCTTTCCTCCATAGCCTGCTCCAAAGTTACTCATTTTATTTTATGTTATGCTGCAACAGTTCAGAACTTTGCACCCGTCCACCACTAACAGGGCTGCTGGAGCAGAGGGAGTCTGATGGGGCAGCTACCTCAGCTGAAGCTCTCTCCTATGAATAACTGCATTGTTCCAATAGTTCCTTCAGACCAAAAAAAAAAAAAAAAAAAAAAAACAAGGACACATAAGGTTGCACCATCAAATGCCCTGCATTAAAGGCATTGATGTCACTCTGCTTGCCAGAACTAAGTTCCCAGGAACATAAACAGTTGGTACTCTTTGTGATTATAAAACTTAGTAAAAAAGCCAACAATTGAGTCTTTAGATGTTAAACTACTTTTTCACATATCGTAACTCAGGTTTCTTTTGAGTCTTGGCACATTTCCTCAAATTCACCTTTGCTGATAAGTTATTATAACTATTTAGTAGCAGAAGTTTTTCAAACAGTAGATTTCTGTCTTCTTGTTTACACTCTGTGAGAACATTCTGAGGTTATTTTTCAATTGTTAAGATCTACTGTTTCATGTGTCTCATCACCACAGCCTTGAAAAGTCAGACAGACTTCATCAGTCCCTTTGGAACTTCGTTTGTCTTTTATCATCAAAAGCACATGCTGCTTTATATATGTATGCATAAAATTTTTCATTTTTCCCCCTGAAAGTTTGTAATTGTCAGTGCTGCAAATTCAGAAGTGGCTTGCAAAACAGTATCATAGTCTTATTTTTAAAACTACAGCAAGGATTTCATAAAGCACTATGCATACAGATAGGTGGGATGAATGCAACAGAGTTACACTGTAAATTAAGTGAATTCAGAACCTGAGCCTTCTGCTCATCTTGCTTGAAAAGTCATCTGCACATATGGCTACGCAGACACACCCTCCTTCACCCATGTACCTTGCTTTGTACTAGAAGGCATAGACAAAAATAAAGAGAAAGAAAGGAACAGATTTTCTGGTATGTCTATAAATCTAACTTCAATTTAGCGTACAGAAATCCACATTAGTTTAAAGCAAACCAGTTCATGCAGGAAAGCAGTCTAGCTGTAGCAAGATGGTAATGAAGGATAAATTAGCTCATAAAGACTTCTGGATTGCTGCATTAAAAAATTACTTCTGGTACCCAGCTAACCTCTTGAAAGTTAGCTTGGACATAGTTTACACTATATACCTTTTGCTAGTATCTCTGTCGTAGGTTAGTTCTGAAACCTACAGAAAAAAAGATTTACAAAGGGGAGCAGTGTATATACTATATTTTTTCCATTACCATAACATCTTTCATTCCAAAGGACTGTTATATTAATTCTCATGTTAAAAAAAGGCCCAAAAAGCAAAACATGTTAACATGACCCTGTAACTACACAACGTTAAACACTGAAACCAGATTAATGATTTTGTAACACAAAGATTTCTGCCTCCTTAGTATCATAGCAACATCTACCATTAAAAGGCTTTGTCACCTTTTGCTAAAGATACAGGATGAAAAAAAGGAAAACATTCAAAGCCTTGAAAATGTAAAGGAATAAACAAAGCTTTCTTTAAGAAACACCATTTCTTCCCATTCCTTTTAGCTAAAGGACATGAGGAGGGAAACAATCTTTTAGAGAATACTAACTTATTTAATATATTAAAGTTCAGGCATTCTGAAGTTTGGCTCCGCTTCTTTGAAAATAACTTAAGTACACACAGAAGGAGAATGAGAACTACTGGAAAAACAGAGAACATGGTTCCTGGTGTTGGCATAGTTAAATTCCCTTTAGGAGAAATTCAGGGGAAGCACAGAATCTGTCAGCTACTCCAGAATCTGGCAGAATTATAACAGCTTTAGGTTTAAGACAGAGGTTGTGTCTGACTTTTTGCTCAGAGGGTCAAAAAAGTGTTGACAAGAAGCCATCTTTGTTAGGTAGCTTCAGCTTGTTTGCTTTTTGCTTTTTTAAGAGTATATTAATGCTAAACAAAGAGGTGGAAGGAGTCATATGAGAGATGCAGAGCAACAACATAAATCAGTGTAATAATCAGGCTACAACTGTGGCCAGTAAGATTAGACATGCTAAGATCTTAAATCAAGATCATGGTGTTGCAAGGTCAAAAGGAATTGGTCAAAGGATTTGGGGACTCCAAAAGATGAGAGCATTGGCCCTAAAAGCAGATATCTATCCATCTGGTATCAAGTTGCAGCTCTCCCTGAGCGCTAGCCAAATGCAATACTTCATTCCTCTAACTTGGCTCACCATGCAAGCTGAACATTTGACACACTGGTTTGGTTTACAATTTCTCTGGAGTCTTTAAAGACTTACTCCTCTTGTGTGGACTATCTCAATGCAACAACAACAGCTGCCAACTTGTATAAAAACTAAGTAACTTGCACAACAAGTTAGAGATCTTTACCCAACAAACTAAATTAAGGTGCAGAAGACACCTTACTCTGCCCTACATATCTCTCTCCTTCTGCAGAGATCTGCAACTGAAGTATCATTTCAGGTTGGTGTTACAAACAACATTAAGTACAGGACAAGTACTTAAAACAAATAGTAGGATGCTAGGTCCAGCTGAAATACACAGTAACAATCAAGCCCAGATAACCATGAGCAATCTCTTAGTGGAAAGGAGGGTGTGTGTGAGAAAGACATAATCCTATCTACAGAACTAGTAACTCTGAGAAGTATCAGAAAATGATAACTGCAAAACAATACATTTAGATATGTTTTCTTCAATTTTGATAACTTGATTTCTTTCTCCATTAAAGCTCCTTAGTCACCTCTCCAGAAATACTGGTATCAAACCAGTTTCCAAGTTCTGGGATTTAACTCCTAAATTTTTGTTGCAGAATCAGCCAAATTCAGTTTTCTCTGCTTTAAAATCCATGAATAGGAAAGTAATGCTCGTACAGGTATTTGCTAAACACCTCACTAAAGGTGGCATAGCAAGGAGCTGAAAAATGAAGTGTTATCTGTATGTCTATAAAGCAAACCTTGTACTGAAGGAAACTGTACAGTTGTCATACACCTAAAAGTTATAAAGGAAAATCTACTAAAGTTATTGTCAAATGCTTAGAAAAAATAGGAATTGGGGTCATTTCTGCAATCTTATTCATCTCCTATATGTATTTATTTTACAGATATTTTACAGAATATAATGCTTCCAGTTGCCCATTAGCCACACATCAGATCCCAGCACTTCAATTTACAGGAGAAATAATTGGCCCAAATTCACTCCTCTAACATTAAGCATGGACAAAGTAACAGTGCCTGCCCAACCAGGGAGAATGGTAGCAGAGCAGAGTAGAGAGGAGAGAGGGAAGGGGAGAGAAGATATGATGCAAGAGTGGTTTTAAGCCCTTATTCCTGGTCATGTCCCTGTCCTCAACTTTGTCTTGTCATTTCTCCATCCTAGACTCCAAGTCCCAGTCGCATTTTCTTTACCGAGTTCCTCCCTCTATCCAAAAGAGAGAGTTCCACGGCACTTCTCCCTTTCTTGATTCCAATTATATTACTCCTATTCCAAGTCAGACACTTCTTGTCCAGCCAGTCTTGTGGCTCCTCACCATCCACTGTCCCACAGTTTGGCTCCTCATGATTCAGATGGTGCAATCCTGCCTTCAACATACAAACAAGAACATTAACCTTGCAAGACATCATCACTCTTTTGCCATTATCATTTACAGAACTCTGTAGAGAAAGGATACATTCTCAGTATCAACACAGCTATCCTTTGAAAAAGGGTACATGTCTCATTTGGTATAGCTGCATATATTGGAAAACAAAACAAAGATGATGGGGTTGCCTGTAGAGGAATGACCAATGCCACACAACAGTTTTCCAATCAAGATCCTAGTCTAAGCAGACAGATGTGCTACACAAGAAGTACTTAAGTAAATGGAGTAAGCCACACACATGCTGCAGTTCTAATTTTTATGCAAATACCTGCAAGTGCAAGACTGTCTCTCTTCCTCTTCAGGAAAAGAACAGTCTCAAAGCAATCACTGAAATGGTTTAGTCCAGTTTCAGGTTTCAACTGACAGCAGCATTAGAAAACAAAAACCTGCAGTGCTTTCATATCCACATATTCATAGATATCACCTTTCCCTTCTGAGCAATATCAGAAAACTGTCCACCAGCTACCATTTATTCTGACTCAGACCAACATAGCTGAAAGATGGTTGCTCAGAGTGTCGTACTTCAGACAGCACTTGGCAAACCTAGAGGAGGAAAGTTCTGTTATCTTTGCGAGACTGCAGTTCACAAAGCTAGAGTGGCACCAAGTGGCAAGCAGCTGAATTTGGGTCTCATTATGTATATTTTTTCAATCACACTAGAAGCCATACTTGACATGAGTTAAAATAAAATGGCTCAGCTGCTCGCTTTTACTGGGGAGTCCAGATTTACTAGAAATCCTACTTAATCCACACATACGCATGAACTAACAAGGGGTAGAGCTTCCCACGGAGTACGCTTAAGCGAATAAAATTCAGCATTACTAAGTTGACAGAAGGCATATGAATGTCAGTAATGAGCAGGACATGAAAAAGGTATCCTAATTTTTATGATTAGATACAACCACAATTAATCTTTATCAGACTGTTTCACTTTTAATATTCAAGGCTATCCAGTCCTCCACACTGGAGGCGTTACATCTCTTACTACATTCTAGAAGGAGCATCTTTGTATTTATTTGCCTCCATTCCAGTATCAGTGACATGCACACCACCACCCCCATTCTTAAAATGTCTTGCACATTGTCATTTCTCTTAGCAGCTCAGAAACAAACAAAACCAAACAAAACCCCCGAAACAACAACAACAAAAACCAAACCAAGAACACTGTGTACCTTCAAAGATCATGTCAGGAGAAGGATTTTCCCCTGTGGTTAGTCATAATAATCAGACACTTCATCCCACTCCTTCTCCCCACAATACACTAGGATTCTAATCAAGCCTGGAGGAACAGAAGAGGAAGACAGATGAGTATTGCTGTGAGTAACAGAAAAAAAAAAAAAAAAAAAAAAAGACACACACCCTCTCATTCTTTCTATGCTATTCTCAATAAAAAACCCTACAGCTACTTCAAGGGCAGCGGTTCATTATTTCAATAGAAAATGAGAGATTGTTTTCATCCTGCATTTGTACTGGCTAACACCTAATACGAGCTATTATTTACTCAGGCAGCTGACAAAAGTGCTCATTCACATGGCACAAAGTATTTGATGTTAAACATTTGTTGGCTACTTTGGCTCAGTTTTTCAAGTAGTGAAAGGCAATTTCACCTATTGCCTGGTATAAGTGATACATTGAGGACAGAAAAGTCATTGTCATAGGAATGGTAACTAAGACCAAAACTGACTGAATATCCTCACATATCTGAAAAAAAAACCCTGTTGTTACTGTCGTGATCAGATCCTTAAAAAGAGATGAATAGGAGATGTCTTTGGATGTATAATCAAAAAGCCACAGACAAGGTCAGTTACATAGTTTACAAATTATTTCAGTATTTACAGAAAAACAAGTTCTGGAGAAGTGAGGAACTGAAAAACAGAGCCTTATTAAAGCAGGTCTTTGTTGTACTCAATGCATCGTGGTAGTGATGGGCAGGTTCACAATACACCAGGAATGTAAAGATGACAGCCCAAGTCTGCAGCTGGGGTGAGACTTCACTTATGTAATTTGAAAAACAGCAGAGGCTCAGAGGTTTGAGCAGCCATAAAAGTCTCTGAAGCTTCTGACCCCTTTCAGTTGCACAGGCTGTTAGTAACAAGATCGCATCCCAGCATAATCATTTTTTTTTTGGCTTCCAGGTATCAAGGTTCAGTCTTCACTTCAAAAGTCAGATGATGCAAAATATGAGCTATGAAGATTTTTACTACACAAAACCACTAAATGTCTCATAGGGTTTTTTTAAATTTAAATTCAAGGTCAGGTGGTTACATTCTGTGTATGAATGTCCCGACTGCAAATTAACACTTTGTCCATAAGCTCTACTTTCTTTTCTACTTTCTTTCCTACTTTTAACAGATGGTAGCAATGTTGATCTACACATTAACAGCAACTGATTTTCAATTCCAAAACAAGTGAAATGATCTTTGTATCATTTCCCACTGAGAGGTAATTAATGGATATTTGCAAGCTGCTTGGAGATCCTCCAAAAAGGGAAATTTTTTTTGTTTGTTTGGGGGTTTTGTGGGGTTTTTTTTGTTTTGTTTTGTTTTTCTTAAATGCTGTGCAATATTTACAGCCTGTATTTCACAAAGGGTTACACGGTTTACTTTTGTGAGATTTCTTTTATGTCCATTCATTCTCTCACACTTAAACCCAAGCTTCACTAAGACTAGTTGCATCTGAGGCACCACCACTTTTCCTTTCTGTCCCACACCGAAAAGCTTCCTCTGCCCCAACCCAAAGCCGTCTAAAAGCTAGAGAATGAAGACTGTGGCAGCTATGTTGAGGCCCCTTGCTTCAACACTTCTCTGTCTCCACCACCTCCAGCCATTTGTCCAGTTTCACTACTACCAAGAGTTTCATGTTTAGATTATAAAAGGTTTGGGAGTAAATCACTAGCCTCATGTACTGTATCTGTACCAAGCACAACAGGGTCCCAATCTAAGGAGCCATGCTTCCTAGTAATTGCTATTTGTTATGTGAACTTTGAAAGTAATAAGGTAATAGGACTGTGTTGTCTGCAAAGACACAGATGTCCTAGTTGCTTCTATTTCGGTCATAAATGATGGGGGGAAAAAACACAGAAAAATATCATAGTGTTCAATGAAGTTAGTATACAGACATTTTATAAACTGTACAGCAACAGCTGTGCTGCCTTGGAGAAGTGGAAACTCACATAATACTTTACAATAGCACTCATCTCCTTGGAGATATGGTCACTGGTAGGCAAGTGTTTGAGAATAAAAAAACAGTACCTACCAATTTATTGTAAATGAGAAGTTGCATGTTGTACTTTATTTTGAATTCTCTCCTAAATGAGTGTTTATCCTGGGATAAGTAGGTATGGATGACTGGCAGACTAAAGTACCCACTGCTTTCTTAAAAGAAGAATTATCTGAAATCAGATCTTCTTTGTTGGATGAAACTGAAATTGCAGAGGGAATATTTAGCCAGGTAAGGAGAAAATCCATAGATAAGCTACCACAGACTACAGTTAGAAGAACTAATTGTCTTTATCATTTCCTCTTTCACTTGAGCTTCTAAAAGAATGTTTTGGCTAAATATCAAAATATAGTGCCATTAATATCCTCTGATACAGATTTCTTGATAATTAGGCTTTAATGATAACAAAGTGCTGGTATTTGGATTGCTTAGCAGATAAAACTTGTGTTTGCTCGAGAGACCCCAAGTCAAGTTCACCCTTTTGCACTAAGGCAGAAAAATCTACTGAGAATAGCTCAGTGAGTTTAGCAGCATTTTTGACCACAGCTGGTAATATTGACTCAAGAAAACAGTACTTCTCATGAAGACTGATAAATACTTCAGAGTCTTCAATGATGACTCTCTTTCAGGTCAGGCATATTTATTTAGTCATATTTTCATCCACCTCCTATGTTCCTCAATTCACATTTTATGGTTCTCGTCAAAGTTCAGAGTACACATTCTGAGACCTCCACAGAGGAACTGACAACTGCATTCCAAGACATTGTTTACTATCAAGAAACACACATTTGTGTTACATGTGCCACACTTATCCCACCTTATATATCTCCTTTAGTTATTAATTGCTGTGCAAAAAAAACCAAGATTCTTTGCAGAGATACAAAATTCAAAGACTATAGGACAGCAGCCCAGAAGGGCTCATTCCAGTCACTGCTGCCATATATGACCATGCTTGGTTTTATTTAATTTGCTTTCAGAGAGCATTATAACTGGCTGAAATATCCGAAAGGCCACTAATTATCCTTCTTGAAAGAAAAGAATTACAAGGAGTTTCTCATAAAAGTCCTTTTACTTCTCCTAGTTCTGTCTAATCACTTGCTACTTGTCTGCAAATGGATTTGGTCTCGTACATAGTAATAATGATGACAGATGTTTTTCTGCCAGTCAAACTTAACATTCAAACTTCGGTTGATTATTATGAGTAATCTACAATTTCCTCCATAATTAAGGCTGCAACTTTGTTCCCATTAAAAAGTTTAATTTTGACCTCCCACTCACATCTATTAATGAAGGAGAACTTAAGTGATATGTGAAAATCGTGGCAGAAGAAGAATTCTCCTTCCCATTCAGAGTAAATTGAAGGAGGAAATTCCAATTTATGGCAACACATTATAGATATTGCCACCTGTCAGTTACCTGTCATTTTATTGGAGGGAGAAAAGGAGGGAGCAGAAGAAAGCAATATAACTTTACTGGACTCAGAGAATGTCCTCATGCACAGAACTGAAGCTGAGACAACAGAAGTCTGATTTTAAATGTAATTGACAGTTCCTTTACTAAGATCAGGATGGACTATGGGCTCAGAAATAACAATTGCAACAAACAAGCACTACAGCTATCTTCCCCCTACTTTTGCCTCATTAAAACAAACTACCTTCCTCTCAGGCACAGAAATGCAAACACCATCAGTAAGATGACCGAAAGAAAAGCAGAAAATTTTCCTAACACAGTAGAATTTATTTGGATGAGCTGAATGTAGTCCAATGATAACTGATTTATGATGTTCCAGTGTTAGAGGTACTCACTGGATTTCTAAAAAGTCATCTTTGGGCAGTCTCTAACAGAGAGAGAAGCAAGGTGATAAGACGTAGTTTAATGGATTTATCTACTGAAAATCTAATGCACAGGGACAATGTTTTGTTACCCAGAGTCCAATTTTAAAAGTTATTAAGATTTTAATAGGCTCACTAGATCGGTATGTTGACTCTGACAACCTAATTTAGGCTCACTGGCAGTTTCAGAGATGCTGCATTAACTGTTGAAGCTGGCCAGTTTAAATAAACTCCTTACTTCAGAACAGCCACAAACCAGAATTAACTCTTCAGAATAGCTAGGTTAAAGGATCTGAAAAGAACTGAGGGACGTGAATAGGCAGTACAGAGCCAGGACCCATAATGAATTTCTAAATGGACTTATATTTGTTATGCATGACAGAAGGCACCAAGAAATAGCCTTCCTGAACAATTTAAGAAAAAAAACACAACAACTTTATTTTTCTTACTGCATGCAAACATGCTCAGTAGTAGCAGGAGGATTGAAATACAGCTTGAGGAAGTGTAGATTAAGAAATCTGTTTTTATAAAAAACTCTGTTTCATTCCAGAACCTGTGGTTACTCAAAAATCACAATCATTTTTCAGTCAGAACCCATGAATAAAAATTTTGATCATTGAAATTACTTCCATTCAACTTTTCCTTTTCAATGGTAGGGGGAAAAAAATGGAAAATTACTTCCTGTTTGGGGTTTTTGTTGTCTGACTTTTTTTCCTCTACATCATTTATCTTGTCAGGAACAAAATAAGAAGGGAGAAAGTGAAACAAGCCAACATTTTAATAGTAGTATACTTAATTCCAGCACACTTTTTTTTATTAGGGCTGATATAAGCTTATAACTAGTAACTGATGTTGTTCCTCAGCTGCCAAAAAAACATGTAAAAGTGGTATTTATTACGACAGAAACTTAAGACTATCCATTTACTGAGGATAGTTTATTCCCTCACTAAAAGTCTTCCTAAGCACTTGAGAGCAGCATAAGCATTTCTAAAGGAAGCTTTGGAAAATAAAAGAAACTGCAAAACACTTGTCCACTAATTTTTTTTGTATCAGCAGCTGTGAGGTTTTCCATTAAGAAAATTTTGGCAGTTCTAGAAAGACAGGCAATGTGCCGACTCAAAGTTATCGTTAGATATTAGTACTTAGAACTATCCATCTGAATCTACTCTACTCTACCTGTTATTAAGCGCTTTGTACTTCCCCCACAGAGAACAGTTTACATAATGTGAACACATGGTATAGTAAGATCCTGAGGAAATGCTAGCACAATCATTTCTACCTAAACAAGATCCAAATGCTTACCAAAACCAAGATAAGACCACAATGCTGGCATGTGGAGCGTGCAGCTGATGCAGTCCAGCAATCCAGGGCATTCCCTGCTATCCTTTACACCACATAGGAGGTTATTAATAGCTAAGGGTTGTTTCAGAGAGATTTTTTCTCAGCAGTGAGACACTGAACCTGTTCAACAAATAATTCATGTTAAGGGCTACTAGGTCATTTGAAATAATTCAAGAGCTGTCTTTATCTTGAGCACTTTGGTCTAACCCCTTATTTACTTGAGTATTCTTGGTGTTTATGAGTCACTACAAAAACCTCAATTTAAATTCTGTTGCCAATACTTTCTGACTTTTTCCCCATTAGTTGCTGTCACTGAGTTCACACCTCCTCTACTGGCTAAAGGCATCTGCTTCAGGGTGTTTGCATGTAACATTTGTTCACAGATAAAGTGAAGGAACCAGAATTTTTCTTGTCCTGACTTGCCAAGGGAAAAGAAAATATGCATACATCTGTATGATACTCCAAAACCTAAAATGATAATCCAGTGGTAAGAGTGGAAGCTCATATATGCCGTTAGATGCACAGTTGTCTTATTCCCTTATTTTCAGTTGATCCCAGGCCAGTAGTACCAGTGTGAACTAGAATAATTCTTGAAGAAGGCAGTTAAGATACCAAAGTTCCTTCCAAACCCTAATGAAGTTTGACCCAAGGACACAATCCCTATTCCTTCTAAACCTCCATGTAACTCTTTAAATATACACTTACTAACTCTGGATTATCTTGTCCAGCCAGCATTTATTAGAATCCTGCTAAACTTTTGGCCTCAGTGAAATCTTGCTGCTCACTGCTTCTATAGCGACACTTTGTTTTCCTCTTCAGTCAGACCACTGTGCTGTAAGCTTTTTTTTTTTTCTTATAAAACATTTACCTTGTAAGGCAGGCTGAAAGCCGTCACTATATGACACCAGTACTGTCTCAGGGCTTTTGACTTCATACCGTGTCTCCTTACTATTGATTTGGATTTTTTGTTTTGGGTTGGGTTTTCTTTGCAACGTTTGTCTCAATGAAGACACATCACTGTCATTTTCTTTCTTGAGGCAGGAATAGGATGACAATTCTAACATTTATATTCTAGATGGCAGAGTTCAGAGTAATGCCTGCCTTATCTGCTCCTGCTTTCCTGGTTGTTGGTACCGAGGTTTCTGCCATCTCTCAAAGTTCATCATGCATACACTGAAATGTGAATCCTCCTTTTTTCACCCACAAGCCCACAGGTGAATTTTATTCACTGCAGCATAAGATAGACACACTTACCTAAGCTCACCTGATTTTTCTATCAAAGTTGCTGCTCAACAAGAAGTCTATTATCAGCATGTGTCAGCAGCTGGTGAAGCTATGATATAAAAGAACTCCAGAGTCAGCTCCAGCCTGCAACATGCACCTCCACTAGATAAGACTGACTTTCAGTGAAGTGACCCATCAGTGGGACTGCTGCATTTATCAGAGTAAGGAAGGACAGAAGGAAAGAAGAAGAAGCACAGAACAAAGTATTATTCACGCTGCAGTATCAAATACAAGGATGCGCAGTTTCCTTGAGACCCACAGTGAAAAATATGGAAGATTATTTAAATTAACAGATGCCAACTCCACAATACCTTCTCAGGTATAATGCACATAAAACCCAAACCACCCTAAAAGCCAAACATTCATGTATTAGCAATATGATTCAGTCTCACACACAGATTTCATACAGCACTCCAAAGGCACCCATAGTTTCTCCTGAAGTACAACAATTTGCATCTTCCACTCAGTACTCCCCATCCCTCTAAACAGAAATCAGAAATCACCAAACTAAAGCACTCTGTCAAGTTTCTCTGAACAGGGAACACTCTATTAACCTAATCAAAATATCTCCCTTTCCCCACATCCAGTTCAACACCACATTTTACCCTTCTCTTTTCAGCACTGAACCACAGCTATGTTCACCTTTGTTTCTTACCACTACAGGTAATCTGAATACACCAAGCCCATTCAACAGCACTGCAGTACTCAGTAATCCACTTCTCCCTTCTGCAAGTGCTACGTCACAGGTAAAACAAAGAAATCACACATCTAAAACCCTCCAAATAAAATGAAGCAGCAGATGAAGAATATTAGTGCATTATACTTAAAACAGTCCTAAGTCAGTTTGACAGGGTAAGAGCACTAAGCTACACCTCTAATAATGTTCTCAGAAAAAAAGACATGCGGACAAGCAAGAACCAAGGAGTAATGAAAGTTTTTAAACATCATACTACTGTCATGAATCCAATTAACAAAACTGACACCTTACGAACCCAAGACACCAAGTAATTTTAACATGGCTTTGAAACTGGTATTGCCTGAAACACGAGTCTGGGTTATTTCTTATTTAAGAAAAAGAACTAGCCATGTACACACCTTCAAAATCTCTTTGTATAAATCAGTGAGAAAGGACAAAAACTGAAGCTATTTTATCATCACCTGGGTGGAGTAGATATCCCTCAACTGTGGAAAAGGTGTGTATTAAGTGGCAGTAGGGAGAGTGCATTTCAGGGCATCACAACATCCCTGCATGGCAACAGCTGCAGTAAGGCAGAAGAGATTCAGAGGACTGGCAAGGGGATGCTGCTGACAGACACATCACGAGGGGACCATAAGCCCGAGTTAATACTAATGCTCTAGGATTCACCTTGTGGGTTGGTGCATTAAAAAAATTCCGTAAAAATCAAGTTCAGAACAAAACACCACCATAAAGCAGACATTTTAAAGTAACTACTGACTACTCTGTTAAGATCACAACAAATCTTCTGAAACACTTTATCAACCTAATTGGTAATCTGTATCATCATGAAGATGAAAAGACTATAAACCATTATACGTATTACATACACAAAACACATACAGACAGATCTACTTTCAAACCCCATACAAGTTACCTGTCACAATTAAGTCATTCACAGGGAGAAGCTGATATATATACACACATATGCACGCATTGAGCTAATTATTTTGCTGCTTTTTTTTTTTTTTTTTAAGCTAATGGGCACACTGCTGCTAGTGGGCAAATGCTGATCATACATTATATCACACTTCCTAGCAATTTTGATGAAAACTACAGGTGGAGACAGATTATAATGGGAATATCTAATTGAAATTCATCTCCATTTTGCCTCAGATGGAAGACACGCTGCTTGAGCCCTGAAACATATTCAATTTCATTCAAATTGTATGCAGATTTTCAGGCAAAACTGAATTTATAAAAAAAGTTTCAGAGAGTCCTAGAAGAGTTCAGAGTTCTGCAAATGCTTTATAAGTACATTTTCGGCATCTGTGTACTCTTCTACCTCCATGAAGGCTCACTGCCAGTGCAGGCAAGGAGAGATACAAATCCCACAGAGGTCTACCCTTTTGATAGGAGTTTGACATCTTCCACTGACGTGTTCAGTCACTTTAGGTCCTTGAGGATTCAGTGGGGCATTAGCTGTTGAGTATGGTTTCTTCTAACAAACTCCCATCAAAAAATAGACAATCTATCTGTGTTTCACCTTTCAGATCATCTTGTGATTCAAAGTTTCATCTTGGATATTTTCTGGCTTTATTTTCCCCCTGTTCTGGTGTTTTGCAAGCGAGAGGACTAAAAGCTGCCAGTTGTACAGAATATTTAGGGATAAAAGCAAATGAACAACACAACAGGATTTCCTTCCCCCTATTCCAGTTCAATACAATCCAGAAGTCTACTACATCCTACAATAAAAATTTACAGTGAATTCCACTTTGTTATCTAAATTTACATAAAGAATCAAAATCCTGAACAAGAAGTTTGAAAGAGTATTTGTAGCAAATAGTAGCTAACATTGCCTTCCTCTTCCTGCTACTCATTGATGCAATTCCATTTTAAGTTAATTCAATAAAGAGCCTGCCCTGTCATGTAAACTAATCATTAATCCAATTACATGATGGAAATTGATACTCTATTGCTTATGCTATTGTCTCCAAACACCAGGCACACTAGAAAACAGGAATTCCCTGTAA
This sequence comes from Athene cunicularia, assembly GCF_003259725.1. Classification (NCBI taxonomy): domain Eukaryota; kingdom Metazoa; phylum Chordata; class Aves; order Strigiformes; family Strigidae; genus Athene; species Athene cunicularia. Next base: position 14,218,264 of record NW_020799117.1, on the reverse strand, counting down.
CAGTTGTATGCACATAGAATACAGCGGCCCTGACTTGCCATGGTACCAAAGTCACAGAGCAGGAATGTGGAAATTAAGGATGCTGACAAGTAGAAAACCACCTGGTATTAGCCCTCATTGCTGCCCAATGCTTTCCTTAGTATCTAAATTTCTGGTTTGATACTCAATAGGAGATTTTTAGCTCAGAATTAAATTCAAGTAAACACAAAACACACATAGAAAGGGGATTTTTTTTTAAACAAAGATTAGGCAGAGAAATAAGGATTAACAGAAGAAAAACAAAATTTAGAAACAAAGCTCATTCTAAGAATGGATCATGAATGTTCAGAGTTTGAGCATGCCTTATTAATATGGCTCAAGCATTTATCTGTTACTGTGTTTTATTTTGATGTATACACACAGGGAGAGAGAAGTACTAGACATGCTACCTTTAAGAAACAATAGGCAATAGAGAAGTATTTATCAATATTTGAGATGACAGTGACAAACCTGCTTTTTCTTACTATTGTTTCAGAACAGAGAATTTCCCTTTTACTGTTTATTTTCTCTTAATCAATACATGAGTACAAATGGTAAACCTTGGTCTGTTCCTCTTCATTTAGGCAACAATCATTAATTAAAGCTGAAACTCTCCTACACTTAAACTTCCCCACAGAATTCCTCATGAGAGGTGGGAAGAGTTAAAAGTGTAATGAAAACCATACCTGCACCCAATTCTACCACACCAAGTTCAGACTACAGGAAGGCGATGCAGGGCAGAGGGGCTACAAAGAACTGAATCTGTAGAACTCTTTCACCTAAAAATGAAAGTGGAATATCTCTCAATTTGGGGAGGGGGTGGGAAAAGGAGTCAGACCGTATGATAATCTCACTTTTCACAAGAACATTCCACCTCTAACCAGGATTTCAGTCCATGCTAGATGAAACACTGTGGGAACAGGAGGCCAGGCCAACTGACACAAGTACTGAACTGTATCTGAGACAGGGCTCTCAAGGAAAGAATTTCTTATGAGCTGGCAGAAAATTACAGGACAATTCCAAAGAACATAGATCCATTTTCCTTAACTTGAACCTGGATTGCAAATTATGATTTGACCACAGATACGGAAAAACATTATACAGTACAATATCCATGTAACAGGATATGCAGCCATCCAGCTCTTCTGGTACGGTGTCTTTAGCCACTTCTCACCTTTAAGAATAACTAGTACCAAAATAATTAGACAGATACTATATGAGGAAAGGAGACTGCATTATGAAGTGTTAGTTCCTGATGACATTGAGATCCTTCAGTCACCTAAAATAGGTATTGGCAAGACACACCTCAGAGGTAACAGGAGAAGTTGTTTGATGTACCCACAGATGAATTGTTGACACTGAGAAATCTGTACAAGAATCAGTGTGGACCTACCCTCTATTGAAAGCATCAGCAGTCGGAAAACACACTAAACTGACCATCTGTTCCTCACTGATAACATGTAATTAAGTAATTTATTTGTTCAGTACTTAAATCCTCTCCCTTCTCTTCATATTAGTCAAGGATGATTATGCTAAATCCAGATGTAGTTAACATATTGTGCACTCAAGTGAGCAATGTCCTTACAGGCACATGACTTGCCTTCTGGCTACCCACCTTCACAATCTCAGTCCCACTGCCTTGAAGACCCTGTTTGCTATCCTCTTCTGTTCTTGCAAGCTGGTCAAGTATTAAGGTATTTGTATGGTGATTAACTGAACAACGCACAGAATTATACACTGTCCTGTGGGCCAAGGTAACCACACACACCTCAGCTGATGTACACATCTGTCCAGAATTTATTTCTTTCTACAGAACACAGGACTGCTGACGACATAAAATCAGATCAGAGTACGTTACCCAAATGAAGCTTCCTTCAGTATTGCCAGCAACCACTAATACTTTGGTACTCTGATAGACCCTCCTGGGGATCTTTCAGACTTCTGGAGTTTTACTGACATATCAGAAAGTCAACGACTGCCTAAGACAGTCTTTCCAAGCAAAGCCTATGTCTCTCTCTGCTCTTCAGGAAGGCTTCTGTTTCTTTAGAATTCCCAAGCTAATGATTTAACTACCCGTCACACAAATACAGCTGAAAAAAAGAAACCATATTCTGACAAACTCAGAAGCACACTACATTCAGTATAATCTTATCTACTCACAAGAAGTCAAAAAGACAAAAAAAGAAAAAGTATCATGTAATTCACCATAACACTTTTCCCTACTGGTCTCTCCAGCTATTCCAGTCCCATAAGTTTGGCAGAGCCTCCATTTCCAGCTCTCCTCAGTACACAGTTATCAGACTTCCAAGTTCATGAAGTTGACACCATTTCTTGTGTATGTGTTCTTCCCCCTGCCTTACGGCTCTTTTACAGATTATTTTAAACATTTGGTTTGGTGTGGTTTTGAAACAAGACATTTACCCATAGTTTTGCAGAATTTTCTGGGGTGGTATTTTTTGTTTGGTTTGGGTTGGGGTTTTTTTTGTTGTTGTCTGTTTGTTTTAAGATGAAGCAGCTGCACTGGGAAGAGGTAATTAAAATAGAAACTCTTGGCAAGTTACTGCAGTCCTGCATCACAAAGTAATGCATCTGGAGTCATAGAAGCCTCTGACAGAAAGCCTTTGCACATTCTGATGCTGCACAGACAGCCCTTCCACTGGAAAATCTTTTCTAAGACAACACATTTTCATCTGTACTGGCTTTAGGATTAGCCTCTGGGAACTCATTAGAAAATGAGTCCAGGTTTTCAACCGACTAAGGTTTTTTTGTCATAAAGGTAGATAGGATAGAATATATTCTTTCAACAGCAGCCTCTCTGTATTTTCCAGGAAGAGAATGCCAACTTAAGATATCTTGAGCTAAGGTCAACCTTTGTTTTGTAGGTTTGATTTATGACATTTCTACAGCCATTACTGGCATTTCTTTGAGGTGCCAAAAAGCCCTTGATTCCCATATATATTTAGCTTTTTTTCTATTTGCTTTTACTATTAAAGCATAAAGTCAGGATTGAACTGTTCATCCCACTTGTAAACCAAGAAGAACAAACTCCCATAGAGCTCAGCAGCTTACCACGATTTGTCTTTCAGACTCACACATCCTTTCAGGTCAAATTACTGCTCTGAAATGTGAAAGTGTGATTTACAGCAGCTCACTAAGGGCATTTTCTAAATTATAATTACTAAGTTCAAAAAACTGCATTTTAAAACCAGTTCTTATTATTTTACCTGCAAATTACCAGCATATACTATTTCCGTATAGATAACACTAGTGAGCTTTTTCACTGCAAACCCATGATGTAGCTCAGATTTAGCTAAAACTAAACCACAATTCATTACAAAACAGAAAACTGCAAGGAGATCTTTAAGTGCCTCTCCCCTGCTAACTGCAGTGTTGAATGAACTTGGGCATGACAGGAAAAAAAAACCTAAACTTTTTACCTCAGTAAAGCTAGAAAATAAGATTTTAGAAAATCTCAGGTTTTGAAGATTAGGACTTCCTTACCTGAGCCCCCAGTAACAAATCCAAAATCTAAGTTGACATTAACTTTTTAACTTTCATGTCTCATGATTCCTATGATGTGAAACACAGGTTGTACAGAACAAACCACATACCTCAGTTGAAATTAAAAAATAGAACTCAAGAACACAAATTGTTTCATAGGTATGTCATGATATTGTGGGGGAGTGGGAAAAAACCTTTACAAATATAAATTTCAAAGTAGTACACTCTCCTCCCATAAACAAAGATCCTACTATATAGTATAAGGACCATCACACTAGAAAATGATGGAACATTCAAAGGAACACAAACCATCCAATATAAAAATATGTATTTTCTTTTTCTCTCACTCTAATGTTCTTATTTGTCACAGGTTGGTGGGGTTTTGGTTTAGACTTCTTTCTAATCGACTAAAATCAATAAAGAACACAACAGTCAAATGAAAATACTATTAAACAAGTTAAAGTTTGTTTGCAGGTAGAGTCAAAGACCCTGGGTCTATAATAAATTCTAGTTTTCCAAAACTTTGCTCTTTCCATTTAGTTGTGCATTGATTTATTAGTCAGTCTCCTGGGTGCTAACTGTATATAAAAGAAACATTAACTCAGTGGAGGCAATAGTTTGGTTTTTTAATAACAAAAAATGCATACTGTTTATACCATTATTGCTTAGGAAATTAGATAACATCCCTTCTAATACCCTGTGCACAGGATACGGTAGCAAACCACTTAACATGCAATAATAGAGTATTGACTATGCACAGTGATATGCAAGACAGTGCTCCCACCAGATTAGACAAGTTCCACGCTGTTAGAGCCTCTGTAGTAATACGTTTGTTCAACCTTAACAAAAAACTTTTGAAAAGAGATTACCTCCAAGGCATAAAAAGATCAAATTTAAATGAAATATCTTGCAGTTATTTCATAATAAACATAATAATCAGTGTTTATGCCATGAATCAAAAATAATACTTTTTTCTTTTGTCAGTAATAGCTCTATGAACAGGGTGATCTGGAGTGCTGTGTATACACCACAAGGCGGCAAAGCAGTATTTCCCACAAAAGGCACCCAGAAAACATTACTGTCATAGGCAGAAAGAATTGCACACACCCTATGTTTTTAAAGTCTTCTTCAGTTAGTCCTGAACAGATGTATACTTCACACAAGCATAAGAGGCTCTGTTTGGCTAACTTGCTCCTGCTGGCACAAAACACAGTGACCAATGCTCAATCCACTGAACTACATATTCTTAACTTCCTTAAACAGATCTTAGCTGTTTCCCAACTTCTCAGCACGCTTATTGCACTTCCAACATAACGCTGGCAATATCTGGCTGTTCAAGCAGACAAAATAAGCAGCTGCCCTGGGTCAAAGACCATCAGAAATAACATAACACCCAAAGTCCTCCTGCCCCCTGAACCAGTGCCCTAGAAGACAAACGCTTAACAGTGCGGCCACTTCCCGGTTACAGCACCAAGCAGGGACTGTGGTGAAACCTCCACTCCTCCCATTCTCCTGCAGTAGTAAGATGGGCGAGGCCAACCTTTTAGGCTTCCCAGGTCTTCTCAAAACAAATATGACTCTGTCCTATCTCCTCTTAATGTGGAAGAGCACAACAGAGTTACTGATAGGCTCTGATTCAGCTCTGAGTTGACTCTTCTTCTACAAATGTATCTGGATGAAAATACCCCCCATGCACATAAATTGTAAATAAATAATTCCCCCAAATCTTCATATGCAGTACATTCCACTCCTCCTGTAAAGTACTGCCTCATTAGAAGAAAGCACATCTTTTTATAGACAGATGTACATACTAGCAAGAAAAAAAAAAAAATCTCCATGCAAAGTAAAGCCATCTGCTCCTTTCAGAGGGAGTTTACATTTGCTTTAAAAGGACAGAAACAATTTGTAATTTAGTCAAAGTTTGGTTGGTTGGGCATTTTTTTCTTTATTAGTTTGGTTTTTTAAAGAAGAGTTAGAGGTAATTTTATGTACCACATTCCTTCTTGGGTCTTCCTGACAGGGCTTCCTCATTTTAAAATTACTGCTTTTTACTTTTTCTAAATATCTCTGTCTCCCATGCCACCACATGAAAGACACGTAAAAAAACTCACAGAGGGCTCAACGACATAAAGGAGAAAAAGCAATGCTGCCTATGCACTGAATGCTGTCAAACAGAAAAAACAGAAAAAAACTAAGAAGAAAAATATTTTCCAGATGCAATGAACTTGAAGATTAAGGAAGTGCACTACTCATAAATGTGGGAGTAGAACTGTTTGGTGGAGACAGAAGAGGAAAAGCAGCAATAAACAAAGGAGAAATAACATTCTGGGCAATTTCCTCCTTTTTGGGAGCAGGTAACTGGAGAAGAACCAAAATTTTTATCTCAAAAATTAAAATATACAGACTATTTCTCCAACAACACACAAGGTGTTTAAATATTTTGCAACATGGGAAATGCAGTTAGCAGAAGGGAGACGTGAAACAACCAAATGTCAGCTCTCATGAGACTTCAAAATATTTCTATTTTCAGTAGCAGCATTTGGAGGCAAGGGAGTAGAAGGTAGGGTTTTTTGGTTTGTTGGGGTTGGGTTGGGGTTTTTTTGGAAAGGAATACGGGAAACAGATCACAATAGTTTTCACTTTTCCAATGAACTGTTTTTACTTAGAACATTTTTTCCAGTCCAAATTTAAAAGTTTAGCTGTGATTTTAAGGTGAGTTTTAGAGCTCTTCCTTAAAGATTTCACCGTGTACCAGGAAAAGAGGCTGATCTGCATGAAGGCACATTTGCTCCCATGTACAAGTTCTGTTCCCCCCAGAAGACCCACTAAATGGAGGAGTACAGATCAATGAATGTGAGTACTTTCCATCATTACTAAGGATCACAAAATGTAGCCTTGAGTGCATTACCACACACTTACAAAGTAATTTTATGGAATTTTTTTAACCATTTATTGCTATAAGCTGAAACAGCACTTCATTTTTATATAGATCAACCATTAGGGTATATGCACCTTAATGATGACATGAAACTCTTCCACTGCAAAAATGTTATAAATCCTTAAGGAAAGGGATTCAAAGTTGCTTTAGGAGAAGAATCCTTGCTCTATTAGTGCTATGATTGCAAGATAATTTCCAAGTTCCAAATATCATAATAGGGCTTGTTTTGACATCAACTGAAATGATCCACATGAAAAAGACCCATATAAAAATAAAATCACTTGAGAGTATGTGTTCCTGCATGCATACAGCTGCATCCCAAAATCTTTTAATATCAAGTCAGCCAAGGGAGAAGAGGATACAGTGAGCACCTGCTTGCTCCAATACAGCACAAAGCCCTTTACTTGGGACAGGCAAACCTTTGCAGCATTCTTCTGAGATGGATGCAATACAGCTAACAAGCAGGACTTCTGAAAGAAAATTTCTCTGGCATTTATGGTCATTTGTGCGTTTAGCCTACTAGAGTTAGCCTCCCTTTCTCCAGTGCTAAACAAACAAATAATATTTTGTCCTATTAGTCACCTAGAACTACATCAGGAATATTAACCTTGTACAAGAGATCTGTAATATATTGACAGACATAGGAACAAGGCAGTCTTCAGTGAAGAAATGATGAGCTAGTGGTTGAAGGCCATCTCCCCAAGACTCTGTGTAAAATCTAGCTTCTCTCTATTCCCATCTTTAACTTCATCTTCCTGCATAAGTTAAAGGAAAACACTTAAATCTTCTTTGTCTCGGCTTCCCCATTTGTAAAATAGGAATATTAGTACACTATCTCTATGCTTTGAGGTGTTGTACAGCTTATCTCATTAGCATCTGTGAAGAGCTTTTCACTTCCTTACTGTGTATCAGCCAGGAAGAGCAAAAATTGTACTGCAAATATGACGATACTGTTACTGATGACTTTCGAGAATGGCAAGCGGGGCCATGAATGCAAAAAAGCATAAATGTAGAATTAACATAGATTAAAATATAAAATTAGCACAGATTGAAATACAAACACCTGCCAAACAGACAAATATAGTGTACAATAGCTACTCAGCTGTCAGTATTTAAATTCTACATCTGGGGCACCAGTAGTCTACAGAAAAGAAAACTCTCAGCACTAAGTAAAAATCTCTTAAGGGTCAGTCAAATTTTGAAAGTGACCAAATTTTTTCAGAAGTCTGTCAGACAGTCTCCTGGTATAGAAAGGCTGCATCCCTCATTGTCTATATGTAACAAGAGCTCAGGCAATTCATTTGCTAGCACTGCTGTTGTTCCAAGTGAAGACAAGACAAGTGGGACTTTGTGCAAATTGAACTAATCAGCAACACTTGATCAACTCAATTAGCTCAAATCAACCCAAGTGTCTCTCTGACTACAGTTACAGATCAACACAGATGCAGTCAGGCTAAAACGGCAAATTACATACAAAGAAAAGAAGACTTGCTCTGCCTGCCCTCCAAGCTGGCCAGAGGTTACCTGGTTTGGAAGTTCCACAGTGTGCTAGCAAAATATCATGTCCTGCTGAGGTGGCCTAGCTAAATCCTTCCCTATATCAACATGAACTGGGAAGATTTCCAAGGAAGACATTTTGTTCATAATTAAACAAAACAAGCAGGAATAGCACAATCAATAGCAGTAGTCTAGGAACAATTTCTGCATAAAACCAGAGAGTATGCATATCTTATATGGGTTTCAACCATTTCAATGCAACAAGATAGGACTGCTTTGTAGGATAAGAGAATGATGTCTTATAGATGACCTTGTTGAATCAAGTCCTGAGTTTCCAAGGTGTCTCCCTGTGGAGGAAGTGAGAGGAAACTAACCAGCGTGCCCACTTTGCTCTCCTTTCTCTTTGCTGCCAAGAAATCACGCTGGCCGCTGAGACATGGACAGATTACTGCACTGAAGAGTATTGGTGATTTTATTGATGAGTTTCTCAAATCATTACTAAAACAAAACAAGTTGTTCATTTCTCAGCTAGAATCAAATGGACTGATGACTATTATCTCAACCTTGGCTGATGATAAATGAGGCTACCCTTAACCACTCAGGTCCTTGACCTAAATTTAGTTACTCTAGTGACCTAGCCAAAACCGTTGAGAGATCAATGTCTAATGATGCTTCTCTCTACTCAACTACTCCTTGGCAACTCCAGATGCAACTCATCTGCCAAACAAATATTCTTCAGTAATCAACACAGCTGACAAGGCACTTTGTGAAAGTCAATACTTCCTCTTGCTTTCCCTTGTCTGTCCTCCATAGTTAATACACAATTCTTTGTAGTACCACTGAGCCCCTCAAACTTTCCTTCTTTAGATGACAAGAAGACAAATGGTGCTACTTCATACAAACTCTTTAAAAAAGAATTTTTTTAAAAACACTTTTTTCTGTTAATTGCTTATAATAACAACCCAAACACACTTTACCTATAAATTAAAGTGCTTTCTACGTTTGAAGTCTGGGTATGCTGTGCTTTGGGGTGGTGGGGTTGTTGGTTTGGCTTTTTTGGGTGGAGTGTTTTGGTCTTTTCCTCTTGAAGAAGAGGGAGGTTTTTTGAGGCTTGTAGTTTCTTATAGAATATTTCCTTGCACAGCTGTGGCAGAGGGACCTCTGCAGGACTACACACTTGAATAAAAGCACATTTCTGTTCAGCCTTTAGGGACAGACACACCAATATACCATATTAGAAGCAAAGATGCTGGTGAGAAGCAAACATCTAACTCACTCTGGTGAGCTGACCATTTGACTTTAAAGAGTTGAGACATAATGCACTAACTGAACTGAATTTAAAGGCTGTACTGGTTTTGACTGGGATAGTTATTTTTTCATAGTAGCCTGTATGGTTGTGCATTTGGGATTTGAGATGAAAAACAGTGTTGACACAGGGATGTTTTAGCTACTGTTGAACAGTGCTCACTCAGCCTCAAGGCCTTCTCTGTCTCTCACCCTGCACCACCAGCAAGCAGGCTGAGTATGCACAAGAAGCTGGGAAGGGACACAACCGGGACAGCTGACCCCAACTGACCAAAGAGATATCCCAGACCATATGGCATCATGCTCAGCTATAAAAGAAGGAGGAAAGAAGGAGGAAGGGGGGTGACATTCAGAGTTATGGTGTTTTCTTCCCCAAGCAACCATTATTCAAGATGGAGTCCTGCTTTCCTGGAGATGGCTGAACACCTGCCTACCAGTGGGAAGTTATGAATTAATTATTTTGCTTTGTGGTTTGTTCATGCAGTTTTGTTTTACCTATTAAACCATCTTTATCTCAATCCACGAATTCTCTCACTTTTACCCTTCTGATTTTGTCCTCCATCCTGCTGGGTGAAAGCGACAGAGTTGCTGTGTGGGGCTTAGCTGCCAGCCACGGTTAAACCATAATAAACCCCTACCCTCATTATTCATCTACCCATCATTTCATCTTTCTCATGAAAATCTTTGCACAGCATCACTTTCAACTTTTACAACTCACAGACATTGTGATGTAGGTTATAAAGATGTCTGCATAATAAGCTGATATTTTCTAGGAACTGAAAAAATATTGAAGAGCCAAAGCTAAGGGAGGTTATCATCATCTCTCATAAATTCTCATGGAAGAGACTTCAGTGCTTTCAAGCTCCCTTCATACTGAAAAAAAAAAAAAAAAAAAAAAAAAAAAAAGATAAAATAAAATACAACAGTCTCTAGAAGATTATGTCCCTAATTAATAATAATGATAAGATTCCACAATTGCAGCATTTGCATTTTTTCTGACTTATTAGTGGAAAATGCAAACAACCATCAGCACATACAAAAAATTAGACCATATATATCTTCCAGAACGTAGATTTTGGCATTGTCTTTGACAGTACCCATTCAAACTAAACCAGAAACAAAGTTTAACAAAGCAAATTTGAATGTAAAAAACCAAAACAAAACACCAACCACAAATGCAGTATATGACTTTAGTGTTTATTAATATTCAAGCCACGTATTATTATCCTCCACATAGTCACCCAAGCAGAAACAAACAGATATACCTTACAGGGGTGTTATGAGATTAATTAGTTAATAAATATAAAACAATTTGAAGGTGTAAAGCCATGTTACAGAAATGCTAAATGCTGTAACATTATATATGTAGAAATGAAGGTGAGCTTGCCAGAAATTCTATGAGACTGACTGGATGGGAAGTAATTACAGAAGCAGTTCAAGTTATTTTCTTGCTTAATATAACAATCCATGTCCCAGCCCATCAAGCCATTGTTTCCAAGGAGTGAATATTGAGTGGAACTAACAGCTCACAGTAATGGAACTGTTCTCCAGAGAACATAATACATATCACTACCTCCTAAGAAATAAAACTGGAACAAAGCAGACAAGCTCAAGATGAGCACAGGAACCAGGCTGATGCCATCCTTTTATCCATGCAAAGACTAGGAGAATTCTAAGACAAGCTTAAGAAAGAACATCTCAAAAGAACAGTTTTAATCCTAGCTTTTGTGTCAGTGCAGTGCCTATTAACCTCACTTTACCTAGGGAGTACAGCATTAATGGCAAGGCCTCAAAACCTGTCCAGAGCACTTTAGGAAGATTTATTTATATGCGCACACATACATACGCACACACATGTACATACACTAGAAGTCAAGGCCAGATTCAGGTCTTGGCTCCAGCAAACTTAACTCAAAGAATGTTAGCAATTCTACAGAAGTGACTCCGTCCAGGAATGAAACCACCTTCAAAACCACAGAGGTCTAATTCTGAGCTTGGTGGTCTTCAGAGCAGCACACATCTCCAGTTCAAGCCAGTACTACTGCACAACAGCATTAAAAGAGTTACAGAGTAACACAGTTAACTTTGAGAAATTAAAAGTATAATGATGGGGCAAAGTAAAAATGCAAACAAAAAAAAAATATATACTGTCAGTGCTGCTTTGAATTTCCACATTCCTACATCACTATCCAGTCATTTCAAAATTAAAGATTCTGGTGAAACTGTCCTCTTGTAAATTATATGTCACTTCTGTGTAACTGGCCAATGACATGCTACTCTCCAAATCTGCATACTTAGTCACATTGATCAACTAGCTTACCTGCAATTTTAAAAATACGAGTTTTTGAAAGACTTAATTTTTAGCCTTTATCAAACTCTCACATATTACAATCCTAACTATACATCCTCACAAAATGAGTGTTCTTTGAAGACCAGTTCTGCAAAGTATGTATCAGGCAGGTAACACATGCTTATAACTTACAGCTGGTAAGAACAGACAGCACTAAGGACAAAAGGGAAGTGGCAGCAGAAAGACTGCAGTACTACTGCTTCTTGAACTCTCGTGCTTACAAAATAAACTCTTAAAGTAACCTAGCTTTAGAGACAAAACTCTCACAACAAGCATGACAGTGGTCCTGCTGCATTACAGCATTAAATAGGTTCCCTGAACACAGTAAACAGCACCATAACCTAACTTGAATCAAACTTGATAAACTTGATCATCATCCTCTGGTGTTGCCAGAGGTCTCATCCAATGGAGAATACACATGTTCAGAGACATGCATGTATGTGAGAACAAATGCCTCATGAAATACGGTCAGCATTGCCTACACTGATAGGATTCTCAATTACATATCATTTTCCTTGCCATTCAGTTTACAACACTAAATTCAGGGTATTTTCAAACAATCTTTGCAAAGCGTTCCCACATTAACCAGCTTTACCAAGTTCTGCTGCCCAAACCTTTGTCAACTCCATGACCAGTGTAGGAAATGTTCTCTTGAAGCCGAGAAGAGGACAGCAAAGATTCAACACAGGAAAAAGTAATGGGCAGAAGACAATCTCTCAGAGATTACTTTCCATAAAATTGAATTGGCAACATCTGCTCAATCTACTGTAGATAAACAGTGAACTATCTTCCAACTCATTAACTCAGAGGATAAGATATTAAATAAACCCCAGGGGCCTCATGCTTTGTTATCACATTTAAAGCTTGTCCCACACTCACCAAATTAGTTCTTCTGTGCAAGAGAGAACCTCAGAATGGAGTTGCAGTTACACAGTAAATGCATACCCATTTAAATCCCTGGATGACCTAAAAAAAAGTCCCTTAATCTGACTGTGTTTCTAATTACTAGTCACTTAGCCTAAATTATTAACCGTGTCCTCGGCAGTGATGTATGGTACATGTAAATCTCCAAACAGGATTCTAATAGAATTATCTAATTCTATTAAACCACAAACAACTACCCATTAAATATTTATTAGAAAGCTTGCATTCACTTAAAATAGATTGGAATGTCAGCAAAACACTTTGCTAATCCCTTCTTTATTTCAGCCTTCTAAGCTAAGGCTTCAAAATGAGCTAATCAGAATCACACTTATTGATTAAGTACAAATCAGTTGGCTAATCAAAATCAATGAAAATAAAAAGATCTGAAAAGAATTTACACAGTAGACTATGGATTTCTCTAAAAAATAAACTCTGTTTAAATAAACAAGTTTGTTAAATTCAAGATTATTTGATTATATAAAGCTTTTTAGCTTACTCTACCATAGGGCAGGGGTGATGAATGCCAGCTAATTAAATTTTCTTTGTAGCATCAATGAGCTGGACTTCTTAAAAAAAAGAGCTGTTTTAAGCCACTTAAAAGATTCAGTAGCATTTTAAGTTCTCGGTACAGTTGTTAGCTTGGATTTTTTTACAATGTAACCTGGCACCAAAGCAAAAGCAGTATTTCAAAACAAAGGGCCAAACATTCCAAGATATTAAACATCATGCACACCAGCAACCATTCCCCTTCCAAAAAAAGAAATGCCAAGAACAAGTAGAAAGAACACAGGAGACAAGTAACCAAATACCGTATTCTCTCTACAGCGGTTATAGATGAGTTATGCAAAGTAATCTTTATGCCATTATATTCTGTGGCAGATTCTGCCTTTGATCAGCACAGTTTTATATATATTCACATACACATTTGAGTCATTCCAACAAAATCCAGGCTGCTTACTGCTGAAGTGTCACCAGCTTCCTAGAAACACACATCCTCTAGAGTCCCCCCCTCAAAAAACACACATGTACATTAGCTGAAAGAGTAAAATTTTAAAATCCTTACGCAAGTACCACAATTCCCTATTCTAAAAGCAGATGAAGTTATGTGATCTTGATCACAAGAATGATATGAAAGAAAGCCAGTCTCCTCCTCCCCTCCTACTTCCTTGAAGAGATGCACTTCTCAGTCCCTCCCACATCATTTGGAACTTTTATCTTATGAATCATCTGTGTGACAAACTCCACATCACATCTGATGCAAATGCTACCACCCTGCAGGTGACACTGGACACTGCTCAAGATATGAGTAGTTTAAAATGTTGTCCTGAAAGTGCACATTTTTCAAGGGAGGAGCAAGTAGGAATCCTGGAAATTTTCCATGCTTAGATGAACTGTACACCAATGCTGAAAAACCCAGAGAGGCATAAGGCAAATCAGACATATAACAAGGTATATTTCTCCTAAGCTTATTAGGACTCAACTCTCTTTCACTTCTCAAAATGGTGGCTGTCTACAGACAATCAGATAAGAAGTAATTACTTTGTAAATTATCTGGGGTATTTTAAATTCCCTGTAGTGGCATTAAAAAAAAATAAAATCAGAGAACAATAAATTCATTTAGAAATGCTAACATATAAGTAAACCAGAATTTCTACTAACAGAAACACTAACACCAGAATTCTCAACTATCATGAACAGAAATGCACTGAAAGTGACATCCGAGAGTGAAGGGAAAACTAAATACACATAACCCTTACAAGAAAACCAGTGCTGGTCAAGTATTCCAAGTATCAAGACACACTGCCTTACTTTTATTGAGTTGGTTGGGGTTATTTTGTTTTGTTTGTATGGTTTCCCCCCCCCACACCCAGGCAACTACTCAACACTGGCCTACATCCTTTGCAGGGACTGCAACAGAAGTAATGTTAGCCTGAAGAAATGGTGCCTGAAAAAAATCCCACCCTAAACAGGGCAGAAGGAATCTACTGCTGACATGACTCCAGACCAAGTAGTAAGAAAGAATAAAACAAAAACTAATACTTCTTACACTTACCATTCCACAGACATACGAAAAGTGCTCGGTGATGTAAGTGTTGTAGCTGAAGGAGTTCAGCTCCTTGCAGAGCCTGACTGCCCAAGCAGCTCACCAACAGTGATGATCTACATTGTTATCTCTGAAGCATCCACTGACGGTAAAGCAACCTGCTGCTGTCTGTTCTTCCCTCGGGCATTTCTGGGGTTTGAATCTTTCAGACACCTGCCCAATGTTCTTGCTGTTTTCACATGTTTTCCGTGGGTCTTTGCTATCAAGTACAATTCCTTTGGTAATAAGAAAAGAAGGCCTGATTCTGCGCTGAGTGCTAATTTTTGTAGTTTTGTAGACAGGGCACAATATGAGATAAAACTCCTATCAGCTCATAAATAGTAGCAATTTACAACCACCTTGCACAGGTGTAATTGACTGCAGAGAGCACAAAATGGGGAGAATCGGGCCTGATGAGATTTTACAAGTGAGCAAGGCAAGCAGAAATTGGCCTTAATTTTTGTACAATAGCCAGCACTTTAGCTCTTCACTTGGAAACTTCACAGCTGTGAAACATTTACAGAAAGGGAAAGCAATTACAGGGCACTACCACTGGAGGAGCTTAAATAATTTAAGGTTCACCATGTCTCTGATTAATTTTATTTCATTTTTTCCTCAAGACCAGATGCTGCTCATTTTAACACCCTTAATTTCCACATACTGAGCTGGGGTGCTCTTTTCATCTAAATGTACATAGACTACATATGCCTTCATGAAAAAACAAGGTGATTATTTCCAGAATGGGAGGATATGGGTTCCTTTCCATATCTTAATTGTGGAAAGAGCCCCTTTTTGATCTCCAAACAAGATTTTCAGAACCTATAAACCAGCCATGCTCGTTTCTATAGGGCTGTTGGCACGTCTACAGAGAACTGCAATGTCACTACAGAGCATGTAGGGAAATACATTGTCAATGTAAACTGACTTGTATACATATGTAAAAGTATGAACTCATGTCAGCCAGAGTGTGAGCGTTCAGCCTTTCGTTTGTGCAGTGTCATGCACTTTATGGTCTCATTTTATCAATAACGACATTTTAAGAGGTAGAATTAGAAGAAAAAATAAGCATTCTCTGCCAGGCCCTCATCCTTAGAGTATATCCATTAGAATCTTGTTAATCTGAACACTTCAAAAATTCATGTAACTGCAAGACTGAGTTTTTCAGTAAAATAAAATTTTAGCATTAAAAAATATAAGCTAACTAAATATAAATGTAAAATCATTACAATCCATGGTGGCCAAGGCTGATGTATGATTGGCCAAGTCATTAGTGTTTGCAGACATTAGAGTAGCAAGGTAGTGGATTTTCTGTTCCAAACACCTTTTTGTCCTCAGTTCTGCTCCAAGCCTACTGTCCAATGAAGCATTATGCAACTAAATCCAAATTTCACTTCATATAAGGTCAGCACACAAAAGAACACGCAAACCTGTCAGCTTTAACAAAGACAACCCTGAAAGTCTAAGCCAAATATGTGATGGTGGGGTTTTTTGTTGTTTTAGGGTGGTTTTTTTTCTTTTTTTTTAAATGCTGTTTGGTTTTAGTCCAAGTCCTTACTAGGAAAAGGGGTGGTTTGGTTGCGGGGGTTTTTAAACACATAAATATTATGTCATTGCTAATCCCATTAGTAATGACAACCTAGGAGCAGGAACACAGATGCTGGGTTCTTACACAGCGTATTAGTTAACCAGTTAACCTAACATAGGTAGGCAAAATGACGGTATCCAAAAGGATGTTCTACTACTGACAATAACTCTACTGTCCAAACAGTATCCATGAAGAGAATAGAGTAACAATTTAAGTAGATAAGTTGTTGGCAAGATGGCTGAGCTCCTATAACCTGCCTGTTATTGTGCTTCTGGCACATTTCTCAGCATTGTTTAACTGTCTGCCTTCATCAGCACTTTCAAGGGTGTCTACTTGAGCACTGTACCCGTTTCCTATATTTGTGTTGCATGCAAAAATATAGCAGCTTGTATAACCTGATCAGACTCTTTGCTCCTTTTGCATTAAATAGCTGGAGACTTGTGTTTCTGCTAAGGAGGACTGATTTAGGCTCCCATTTAACAGTCTGTCACAACAGTTTTGTTTTAGGACCAGTAATATGACTCAAATGCCCAAGTATTTTACTGTATTCACTTAGTCAGAGCTATGCAAGCCTTGAAGGAGAAAGTCATCTAATTAGATCTCCACAAAGGAAAACACTATCATTGTTCCAGATGAGAATACACTAAATACTTCAGTGTAAGTCATAGAAGGACCTAGTAGCAACAGCACAATGACTGCGTGCCCCCTTGCCTAGCTTGACCCATCTAGGGAACATGGCAATTGATGTCACCTCTGGCTCTTACTGATGTTTACTTAACATTAAAAAAAACAAACAAACAAACAAATTCAGTATTAACCCCCACCTTCTACTGACGATTCTGTCAAATATCTTCCAGGAGATTTTGCATTACATATTTGTACCAGGGGAAGAGTGGCAAATGGGTCAACATTGACATTAATTTTCCGTTTCTTTTTTCAAACCAGCAAATAAGCACAAGCTAACAACAGTGCAACCACTTCAGATGTACAAAGAAAAGCTACTTTACTAATAAAATATTGCAATAATATCAGAAATACTTGCAGAAAGTATACACTGCAGGAAAATTTCTTCAATGGAAGCACATCTTTCTAGCTACAGCTTTTTCTGTCAGCTTTATCATTACTATTGCAAGGCACAATGTAGATGTGAGCATTTTCTATTTCTTATTTGGCCTAAGTATATTCTCTCGTCTTCTCCTACTGTCTCCTACAGATTTAAGATCTTGGAGCTACAAAATTCCTGAAAGAAAAACCTACCTCTGTAAGAAGAGAGAGAAAAGAACACCTGGGTCTTTGTGACAAAACAAATCCCATGGGCTCAGCAGCGTGCAAATTTGACAGTGCTAGGTACAAGTTGGAGGGAGTATTACAATAAAAAACCACCACAAAACCCCACGCATAGAAAAACGGAACAAGGAGATCCTACTGCATTCAGTCCCCTGCAATCACATGCAGTAAGCACAGGCCATAAAACAAGATCACAGAAAAAAACAAAAAAAACCACCACACCAACTAACAAAACCACCCACATCTAATAGTGGCAAAAAGCTATAGTCTGTAGTTCAGATTCTCACTGTACCTTTTATTACACTAATCTAATTCTTAGATCTCACCTTTCCATAGCACAGCAAAGGAAGACAAATCAGTGAGACCAGGATCCAAGAAGTAATCAATTTGCCTATGAAATGTCAACTATCCCTTTAAGAGATTATTGTTCTAATCCAAACTTTTACTATATAAATCCAGGTAGTAAAAAAAAACAGAATGGCTTTACTTATAACAAAGACAATGGTAAAAACAGATTAAAAAAATCTGTAAACTGATCACAAAAATAATTCCCCATGTGTAACTGTATCCCTAGCCATATTTCTGACATATAACTGCAGCAATAAGAACTCCCACAAAGATCAAGAAGAATAATAAAACATAGAAGGGCATTATGTAATTGGTGGCATGTCAGCATTAAAAGCAAAAAGCGTCAGCCACTGACTGCACAAAACTTTGTCCTGAACTATCAACACAGTCAAGGATTTGAGTCTTGGTGGGATAGATAAAAAACAACTGCTGCCAATTTGAATCACCACTTAGCAAATATAACTCCTTAATTTGTGAAGTATTCTACAAACTCATGACCTTCAACAGCAGCCCTATCAACAGAAGCACTATGTTATAGGTATCTACCAAAAAACTGCTGAAGAAAATGATATGCAAAGGTCAAACAAACTGGAAAGACAACTTGAGGCCTCAGTGTGATAGATCACACAGACTTAAAAATATATAATTTACAGACTTCAAACTACAGATTTAAGTGATCCTAATCCAAGTAGAACTGGAAGATGGCTACACATGATCAAAAAGCAGAAGTCTTGATCGCTCAAGCAAGGCATCCATCCCCATAACCCTCAGGACCACAGATTATCTGACTACCAGTGAGGCACAAAGACTGAGACTGTAACTCCTACAAATCATCGGGATTTACATAATAAAAGGTACAGTTCTCAAATGTCACAATCTGAACTATTCCACATTTTAATTACAGAAGACAATTTGAAAAGATAAGATGTTTTTGAATGCTCTCTTTTTGAAGGGAGCAGAATCCTAGGTTTACAGCAGGTAAACCTTGCACAGAGCTCACCAAGATGAGTGGAAGAGCTCCTAATGACCCACTGGTCACTGAATCCAACTTAAACATTTTTTTACTTCTAGTTATAACAAGTTTCAGGTTATCACTTGTTAGCTTTAATCCAACATTAAATGAGTAATGTGAAACATGCCCATTTCAATTTCTTAGGACATAAAATCACCCAAACATCCTCTATTACCCAGACTGCCCACCCCAGAAACAACTCAATTAACCCTCTGACACATATCAGCCCTCTATTTGAGAGTGCTCAGAGGAATTCTATCCCAGTTTTCTTCTCAGGTTTTCCGGCTTCTGTCATAAACACTAAAGCACTTTTAGACGTAATGTGTTTCGTTACCAAGAAAACTTGGTAGTAAGTGTAAGATTTATATTGCTGTAAATGAACTCTAGTTAAGAACTGATAAAGCAAGCATCAGTACATTCCAGACCACTAATGTTTAAAAGGCCTCATGAAGCAGTAGTGTATTCTTTTATGCAGTGGTAAGGAAAAGGGAGTTATAAAGTATACATAAAAGTATTTAGTTCATTTTATTAATGAGTTTCACATCAGTAACTTCCAACAGCCAAAAAAACTAGCACAGGCCCAACAAAAGGGAGTCTTACTCCAAGCAGAAGCTGGGAGAGGAGACTCATAGGATGATCTCTATGAACTGAAATGTAATCAAACCGAAAACAGCAGTTGATTTGTCTGAATAGAGAAAGGGAAAATGTGCAATATCTTTAATATATGGATGGTTGGGTAGACTAAATGACTGTCACACAGAAAGCTTTATCTGTAAACACTGCAGAAAGCCTTACATTCTACCACAATAAATGACTGGTTTCAATCAAATGCTGCTAAAGCAAGAGGCATGGCCCACAGGAGCAATTACCAGTCTCTTGACTGAAACAAAGGGCAATTACAACAAGCTGAAGTATGCTCACAATAGTTGAGCACTTGATTATAGAGTGCTGAAGCAATCAGCAAGAAAGGGATGGGGGGGTGGGGGGGAGTTCCTACGTGCTCCCCGCTTTATATTACTACATAGTGAGGCATGGGCTGTCATAAAGGCGAACTTCATTGAAACCTTGACTTTTAAAACAGAATCACTCAAATTATTTTTTAAGAAATTTTATGTATAGAAGAGTTTAAAAAAAAAAAAAAAATCACAAGGCAGGATTTAAAAAAAAAAAAAAATCACAAGGCAGGAGACAAGGGAGGGAACTCTGTATGGTCTTGTCTACATCTAGTTGTAACTGTGTAAAAAGCTGTAGACTTTCTGCTGCAGAAACTAATCCTAAATGGTGGTACTGCAGTATAAGCAGTACTCTGCCTACAGTCATTCTCTGCATTACCTTTAGGTTTGCCTTCATGGCACAGAGCTGAAGCAGGGCTAGCAGAACGATGTTACTGCACTGAATTACACAGCTCAACTGCAACTGCGCTAACAGTATTTTCATAAAAAGCAGCTCAGGCTAATTTTAAAGCCAAACAAGCTTTGGTGTTCCTCCTTCCACATTTCAAATCAGGATCTCAAAAATGTCTATCATCTCATTAAAATCTCCACTGTGGCAAGACTAGCAGAGAAAACGTAACTAAGCTGACAGAAGAGCGCTCTCCTCTGGCCTGGGTAGTCTGCAATGCAGTAGTACAGCTACCTGGGGAAAAAGACTTCTACTGGCATGTGCTCTACTCACAGTACAGGGCTTTGCTGGAGCACCTGTGGCAACAGAGGTTCCACACACAAAGTACCTACAAGCTCCCTTAAATTCTAATTAATTACCCTTTGCAAAATTCATCTTCAGATTTACTAACATTTTCTTCAGAGCACCACTCAAACATGCAGACTCACCATACAGAACCGACCCAGCCTCTGGTTTAGTTTCACCACAGTCAGTCCTACCTCCTAGAGGCTAGAAGGCTGGCAGAGAGCCCATGGCAGAGACAGAGCAGTTGGTGGAAGGCACATCAGAGAGTGGTGGTGGAAATCACAACACTGTCATGCTGTATGAGACAGAAAATCTACCAACTCCAGTATCCCACCTTTTTGTTGAAGGTCCCCAGGAAAGCACAAATAGCACTGTAAGAACATGCCTCTCATGGTATGCCTTGACTCCATCTATCTGCAGTTTTCAGATGCCTCTCCACTCTAGAGAAAGAAGAACTAATGAAACATGGTGGGTTGCGGTTTTTTCCCCTCAGAGTACAGGTACACAGAAGCAGAACAGGACAGCTTCCAAAAGAAAGCCATTTATTTTTGTATTTTCATTAGGTTATAGTTGGCTTTTCTAATCTCAGTGGCACAAGGCAATGACTTTCACTCTGGTAGAAGTTTCATGGAAACTATATGTCCTCATCTTACAGAGAGCAAAGTGGAAGAGTACTTCTCTATCCAATGTGTTGGTTAGTGCACTAAAATAATTTGAGGAATATAGTCTTAAATGCCACATAAGCTAGAGGAAGGAAAAAAAAATCATCTGTGAAATGAGAGGCAATTTCACTTCTACTCTATCTGCAGTACAGCAAAAGGAGCTGAACAATTTCCCCATTCCCCATCCTAAAATGGGTTTTCAGGCACATCTCCTCAGCCACTCCAAAAAGTGGTGACGTACTGTATACAAAATACTAAACAGAGTGCATAAAAACAATACCATCCCCTGACAATTAGATGATGTACCTGGGAGGATCAGCCTCCAGTCATGGCTCCAGAGCATGCTCAGTAGTTTATGCATAGTTGAGCAGGGTCAGCAGCAGGGACTGAAAGTCACCTTCCCAAATGCACACACGTGGTCAACCCCGGCCATTCTCTCACAGATATGGGTTCTAAAACTCCTATGGCAGAGAAAATTATTGTAACACCCTCCCCTCTCGCACAAGATGTAATACACAGCACTTAAATGTATTTTTCCCCTTGGCTTCCTCCACCTCCTGCTCATTTTATTTCAAATAACTCCTTATGAGCAAGAAATCATTCCATCTCCATGAGAGCAAATGGAGCCACAAAGATTGCAGCCCCCTATGCCATGAGCCACAGGACTTAACTGTGAAACTTCGCAAGAAACAAAAACGAGAGGGGGAAAAAAAATTCTAATTCATTATTTGTGGCTCCTGGCACTAGACATCAAGGTAATTAAACAGCAAGCCTACATGTCCAAATCAGACTGGAGACTATTATATTTAATATTAGCAATCCTCACAGCCTTTCACGTTTAAGTATATTCCCTGTAAATACTGTGGCAGTTTGAACTGGTTTAGTTATTTAATTCATTTTGGAAGAGTAACAACCAAAAATAATCACTAAGTGGGCAGAATAAAAAAAGACAAAATTTAAAACATAGTAAAAATGATCTTTAGTTTGGTGCCTATCTTTCCTGAAATTCACTATGCCCCTGTGAAAAGCCATGTTCTATATTCTGCAAGTTATCTCATTAGCATATTTTAGTGCTGTTATTCTCATATTCCATTAGATTTTCTGTGAGATGAGAAAGTGCAGTGAGAAAAAAATACTTTTCCATCAATCATTTAGTGATAATTTCTACAGTATTAAGTACTGCTGTAATTTCACCCCCTTCAACAACAGGGTTTGACTATCCTTCCACTTTTATTCCACATCATTCTGCTGAAATTAGTATAAATAAAACTTCACAATTATAAACGATGAAAGATGTAAAGAGTCAGTTTAAACTGAAAACACCAAAATAAGAAAGTAAAAAGTCAAAAAAAGAAAGAAAAAGTCAAGAAAAAAGTAGTTTTATGATGCTAAATTCAGATTTGTTTATACTTAAGATTACAACAGAGCAATTAAGCAGTGTAAAGGTAAAGATGGAATATGGCACAATGCATGAAACTTCCAAGTTGAAGATAAAAATAGCATTCTTCGGTAAACTGTTTTATTCTCACTGCATGTGCTGCTCAATCTCTGTAGCTCATCATCTTAAAAATCTACCCATGTAATCAATATATGCCAACACATCACAAAACAAAACAAGCTAAAAATAAAAGAGCAAGTTACTCACAGGTGGTTCTCAAGCTGCGGCCTATGTTTTTCTTTTTCTTATTATAGAAATGCAAATCAGTCCACATCTTTTCAAAAGACACACAACAAGATGTGCACATACACAGTGCCAAAAAAACCTGAAACCTCAGAGTTCTCAGCTCTTAAAAAGCAAACTTAGGCAACAACAGGACACATTCTCAGCTTTTTCCCTTCACAAACTGCAGGTATGCTGAACAAACTCCAGACCGGTTATTTTTCTGAGCTCAGTCTAAATATGGAACCTTTTCAGACTTCCTCATCATCTATTGCCTACCTTTGTTGTTTTTTTTTTCATTTCAGCGATAATCTTGTGCATGAGTGTGACATTTAAATTTTCATTAAGTATATCATCAATTGGGTGCTGCAGGAATAGATTCCTTCCTATAGTGGGGCATTGTCTGTGTGGCTTGGTCATTAATAGACTTCATTGACTTATCCTTTGTGTGTAAATACCCAGAAGTAGGTTATGTGGTCATGCTGAATCTGACCTTTGTACCCAAATGAAGAGGTTTCTGTGCCAGAATTAAGAGACCAGGACAGTTATCTTGAAGGCAGTAATGGTGTCTTCAGGAGTCAAGGAAGAAGGGAAACAAAGTCCCACAATAGGCTAGTATCAGTCATATTTATTATGTGGGTAGTGCTGACATTTTCTAAGCTGCCTAAGGGATCTGAATGTCCAATTCACATAATGCAAGTAACAATTTTAATAGTAATGCAACATCTGTAGGCTCAATCAATCTTGCTTATTCAGGCAAAACTCACTATGAAAATGAGAAAATATGAACAAGCTCCCATACAATTCTATCTGTTGAATTAACCTCTGAATAACTTTCAGTGATCCAGCTGTTGATTCATTCTGCTCTCTCAACTGCCTTTGAATACTCTGCCTTCCTTTTGCAGTTATTAATGTCTATCCTACCAATGCTTAGCCCAGGCTTACCCTTAACATTCATTTCTTGTTCAGTGGGTGCCACACTTTCCTAAATTCCCCTTATGATTACATGATCTAGTCTTTCATTTGAACACCACTGTCATACAATGTCGTCATATCTGCATTAAATCACAGTTCAGTACTATAATTTGATAAATCACTGTGAGCTATGAGATAATATAAGTACACTCTAAGAGGTTTTTGATTTTTAAGTGTTGGGAAAAAGCAGCAGACATCAAGAGAAACTAAAAGTTCTCCAGTAATCCAAAAGATAGATGTAGCATAGGCAAGGATGGTGTAAGCCTTCAAATGCTGCCCCATCAATATGCCTGAATGCCAAGATGGATGGGCCACTTACAGAAGAGGCTACCTAAGCATCTGAGAGTTTGAGCATCCTCTGCTAAGTCTGCTAACAATACTACTAAGTGATACAGGTCCTGTGTTGGGTCTGAATTAAATGTACTTTTCTTGTGCAGCTGAAGAGCAGTAGGACAGGCAATTTTATCTTGTCTTAGTAACACTGACACCCACCTTTAAAGAACTTGACCAGTACTTCCAATTGTCTGCCTCAAGGCTTTTGCACTTTTTCTGAACACACACAATTGTGTGCTTGTGGACTTTGTGCCTTAACTTGAAGAGTCACCCAGTTCCACAAAATACATGAGAAAGAAAGAGTAACAAACCTTTCAGAGAGGAGGATGCTCTCAGGCTAGGGAAAGGGATTAGTTGTTACGGACCATAATTAAATGAAAGGGAGAGGGAGGAGGATATGTCTGTGTTTGTTGCCATCAGACAAGACAACATGCACAGGAGTCCAACATCACATACAATTAGTATTGTCACTAGAGCACTAATTAATCAATTCAGACACCTTATCTGTCTCCCACACCTCCCTGCCGCAACAGTGTCATCATTTACATTGTATAATGTTGCTAACTAAAAACAACCTAGAGGTTTAATGGCCCACAGAGTAAGAAGTGTTAGTGTTGTTTCCCTGCCCTCTGCCTCTTTTACATAGCATACAAATACAGCTATTAAAACATTGAACACTTTGTATAGATTTGGCATAGGCTTGTCATTCAAAAATACATAAGCACACACATTGACAGTTATAAAAGGGGGCAGAAGAAAAATTATTAGTGATGCTCGCAGCTACTCCAAGAACTCAAGCCAGAACAGCCACCTCACAGCATCTGCAGTAAGGTAGACAGAGATACCCAAGCTGACTTTACATGGACTTCTGTTGACAACTTTTTAACAACACAAAGGCATCCATGATTCAAAGTCTAGTAGTCAAGAAGCGCATCTGTAGTTCTATCAAGTAAGCGTGTAGAAACAGGCTAATGCTTCTTCAAGTATTTCTGGATTTAAAACAATTCGTTTTCTGGATAGTAAAACAATTTTAATTTTTACTTTGAAAATCACATTCAATTTTTTTTTTTCCTTTCCAAGTAATTGCAGTGTTTTCACAAAAAAAAACCAGCATGGTTACCTGTGATAAGTCTAGGAGGTAAAAGAAAACTGTGATAGATAAGAGTGGCTTGTCAAGAGTTGTCAAATAAGTCTGCCACCATACACTGGAAAGCCTAGAAATGGTAAAAGCCTTGTTCAAGCTGGGGTTCCACTCTGCCTTTTAAGGTAGTTTATTAAGGAAGTAGAGAAACCAGCTTGCTTTCCTGTGACACACCTCATTCTACCCAACCTCAATCAAGATGTTGTTTCAAAATGTTTCACTTAAAGTGAAATGGTGTTCTTCCAGTGGAAGCAATGTTCAGGGGGAAACTACAACCTACTCTAGCTAGGAAATGTGAATTTTGTGTTTTTATGCTCATCAACAAAGATTTGTTTACTCATCTGAACATAACCGACTTCAAAGGTATTGTAAAGAGTTTCCATGGGTGTCTACCTCTAACATAAACAAAACCTTCACAGGGACACAAAACTGACTTACATTAATAAGCAAAAAATAAACATACAGATTATTTTTTCAATACTGAAACCAGGAATCTATGGTATTTAAACATCCTTTCAAACATCTATTTAAAATAAATAATTCTGTCTGGGCCCATAACACTATGAACAGAGAGTGTTAGCTGCATGGATAGATGTTGCCAATACAAATGAAGAAGACAACAAGGAAAGACTTTGTACATCAAAACAAAAAAATTAACTAAGTAATTAAGTTGTAGACACTGTATCAAGAAGAATCATGTAAAAAAATCAGGTGGGACTGCTGAGGTATCATAAATCTAACTCCTCATATTCAGGTGTATAATCATATGTCTAAACACATAAATTTTAAAACAAATCCTACTGAAATCAGTAGGTTGCCTTAAAGTCTAAGTTGGTATGCTCCATTTCACATGAGCAAAAGTTATATAATAGTTACAAAGACAAGCAAAACACTGTAGGTTCTCCAAGTTTAGTACATCATTCTCAACATCATTCTTTTGCTTCTTGTCACTGTATCTAGTTGATGTTCTTTTTTTAAAAAATTCTTTTTCATCATTTCAAACATAAATATTACTTTTAGAGCACTATTTAGCACGTTCAGTTGTCAGCTAAAGCTCCTAAATTCTCCTTTGTGCATAGCCTAATAGCCTTGAAACTGCTACAAACACCGTTCTGAAGTTGATTGATATGCAGGAGCAGAACAGATTCAGATAGGCAAGTTTTGTTATAATCAGACTATTAAGCTTTTACTTTCCATCTGTAGTTTGACAGCAACCCTTCAAAATGCAAAGAGATGTTTCTTCAAGATTAACAAAATTGTACAAGAGATTGGTTCATTTTCCCATGTGATACAAGTACCTCAGATACTGAAGTGGCCACATGCATGGATGGATAAAAGCGAACTGGAAATTTTTAAAATGTCAGATATTCTTTGACACAACTAGGTATTTTAGAAATCTTAATGGACAAACTAATTTATATCAACAGATACATAGGCCAAATAAAATATATGCCATCTAGCTAAACAGCACCAGTAGTATGTTGGTAACAGTCACTGAGTACCAAACTAGTAAGAAGTCCAGAAAAAATGAATATGGGAGAACAAGATCTAGAATAGGAAAAAAAAAATCAGTGAGAAAATTAATTCTTCCAATGAAAAGTAATTATACTTTGAAGACAGAAGCGGATGTTTTATGGAACAACTGTCATGA
Organism: Athene cunicularia; assembly: GCF_003259725.1. Taxonomy (NCBI): domain Eukaryota; kingdom Metazoa; phylum Chordata; class Aves; order Strigiformes; family Strigidae; genus Athene; species Athene cunicularia. The sequence goes on along the minus strand of NW_020799117.1, from coordinate 14,191,308 downwards.
TGCTACAAAGACTTTCCCATATTTAAAACAGTTTCTGGAACTCAGAAAAAACCTGCTGTTCCGTTTTGATATTTAATAAGATTTCTCAATAGACATTCCTCACTTAAAAAGAAAGAAGTTAAAAATGGAAGGAATAGAACAAGTAAGTTCACTAACAGCTTTGATCTCAAGTCATTTACATTCGTTGTTATCATAAAATCAGGGAGGCTGTTTTCACTGGGTGTTGTGCGCTTTACAGTATCTATCACAGACAGAAAATAAATACCTTTGGAAGCAAGAAATTTTATTGCAAGTCAATGTGTAGAGTTAAAGCTCTGGAAAGCTAATGTAATTTCCTTGAAAAAAATCACTGAAATTCTGATCAAAAAAAGATAATCTCTTTCCAGTCAAAATAATAACTTCACATACCTCAAATAAGACAGTAAAAAACAACAAAAAAAAAAAAAAAAAAAAAAAAAAAAAAAAGGCCTTCTGGGATACTACTTGAATAAGAACTATTTTAACCACATTTAGAGCCCCATCCTGCAAACACACTGCTAAGTGGGGCATAAATCTTACTTCAGCCTGTTAAGATTCAGAGCCTCACCCTAGTTCATACTTGGGTATAGGAAAACATCTAAGAAGAGATGAAAGCCTTATTAGAGAACTTTTATTCTCCTTGTTCAGACATTATAACTTTTGTGCAGATTTCTTATAGACATTTTCAAAAAGAAAATGGCCGTTTTATGGCTTCCTCCAGACCACCATCTCACTATAGCTGGGATGGCAGCATAGTTGCATTCCACTATATTCAAATTGTCAGAGAAAATGTTAACTTACATTGCACATTAACGTAACACAGACCCAAAGATCCCAAAGAAACAGCTTATGGATTTGTGTGACACTGTAGTCAGTCACAAATTCACCAAACAAAAAATAATCACAAGGACCTTTATGATTACATTTGTTTGATGGTCTGAGGTAACAGCTACTTGATCTTCATTGGTCTGATCCTCCATTCAAATTACATATGCTATGACACTGAACACCAAGAGATGTGTTAACATCCCATCCAAGAAGATACAACACAACAGTACAGGCTCAGGTAATAAATGATCAGTGAGCTTAGAGCCTGAACCTTGAGAGCCTGAGAAATATGGATCAATGAGTTTTAGATACAAAAGCATTAAAGAGGAAAAAAACAAACAAAAAAAAATGAACTAACAGGCAGGACAGCAACAATCAAGTTGAAAGAATGGAAATACCTGTGTAATTAATGTCAGCAAATCAAGAATGACAAAGGTTTAGAGAATGAGGAAAAAAACCAACATATAAGCAAAGCATCTTGCATCCACAAATGTAATTTCAATTTTCCTTTTGAACTAACTTTGACTTTTCCCACTCCAGTCTGTTTCATAAAAACAATAGAAACTGAAATATTGAATATGCACGATACAGTGGTGATGTTTTAAGGGTTTATTTTCTTTTCCAAGAAGCAGTGTGGCTGAAAGGACTATAGTGTGTTGCTAATTATGCCTCATACCACTTTGCCCGATTCAGTTAGTTTATTATGTTTGAATACCTGTGCAGGTGCCATGTATTTTAATACGCAAATATGAATTAGAACAATTTCATTTTTAATTATCACACCTTATCAGCTGTCATCTTTATTCTCTGCATTCTATTGCTATCACTGCAATAATTTCCAGTCACTTCTAAGTCTCTGCTGATAAGTGAGTGAAGGAATACATATTCAATAGTAAAGAGCAGAATCTATCTGCTTCTGTACAACTACAGAAATATGCCTGAATATTACCATACACTTTAAGGACTTGGGGAAAAAGAAAAACCTCAGTGGATCAAATGGCCAACAGCATGCCACGTCGCTAAACTTTCAGATGTGAGCCAACAGCATTGAAGCCAGAGGCTGTCAGGAGAGAGGAGGCTACCACCAAACCATGGCTGCTTGCAGCCTCATTTTTCTGAGTTCAAGTATGGGACCACTAGCAAAAGAAGATAACTGTAGATGGCTTTTGACTTCTGCTAACTTCTTCTGAACAACTTCATTAATGGTACATGGAAAGTTTTACCTGCTAAATTTGTGTCCCCCACTTTGCTTTGTAACAATTATTTTGGTCACATGCTCATAATATTCCCACAGAAATAATGGCTACTGGTGTTGTACTTCAGAAAAGGAAAAAAGTCATATCGATAAGGAGAAGTTGAGCCAATTCCAAATAAAATGACAAAGACAATTATTAAAGAGTAAAAACAAAACAATCTTAGAAATGCATTGTGAAGGAAAACAGACTTTGGAACTCTGTCAAAACAGGCATGAACAACCACAGGCAAAACCTGCCTGAAGCAGCCAAATATTTGCAAAAATATTTGCAAAAATTTTGCTGCAGGCAACAGTCAACAGAAACCTTAATATGGCACTCCAAACAATCCCTGCTACCAAATAGTCAACAGCCCAGAAAAACAAGTGAAATGCTGGGGTTTCAACCCCCAGCCCCAAATTAAGGCTGACACATGGGTGATTCCCACAGCCCTTCACCAAGGGGGGGTGAGTTTGCCTTCAGGCTTCCCCCAGGGTGGTGCCGGCCTGGCAGACAGAGCCATTGGGTAAAGGAGCCCCAGGGGTCCCGCTTTAAGTGAACAAAGGTCAGGTGTCCCCCTGAGGGATAAAAGCTGGGACCCCTTGCAGGCAGGGGCAGTGTCTGTCTGTGAGGGGGATGCCCTGTGCAGAGTTCCCTGCTGGGGAAGGACCTCCCGCCTCCCTGGGACTGGGCTCCAGTCAGCTCTGGCTTTGTAAACATGGGATGTGTAGAGATTCAGTACGTGGCTGCCTTGGTCTGATGTGTTTGGGTTGTTGACTCTCTTGTCTCCCATCCCTTCTATGGGAGACTGCATTTCACCATTTATTCCACCCATTGTTGGTCATGTGGTATATGTATATCTGACTTGTTTGTACTCCCAGCACTCACCCATGTACAGACCCTTTTGTATCAAATACAATTTGGTTAGTGGTTCATCTTTATGCTGGCTGTGTCCTTTATGCTAGGCCTAATAATTGGCAAAAAAAAAAGTAACACTTTTCTTTCAGTGGATACCAGGATCTATGTTAAGATCAAAAAAGTCTATTCAGACTGACACTTGTAGTCTTGTTACTAGAGCTAAAAGTCAAGCTCTTTAATCTCCCCCCCTTTCACACTCTAACAAAAAAAATAAGTAATAAAGTTGGCTCTTCCATGTTTTGACACTGACCTGCATTTTAGCTAAACTACCACTCAGGTGGACTTTCCTATCTCTGCCTTCTCCAGATAAGAATACACCATCCTGACAAATACCATAAGTGTCTGTAAGGGAGTGCACCGATTCAGCTATCCCCAAAAATCTACAGTTTTCTTACACTGCAGAAGAGGTTCCTGCTTGAAGCCAGACTCATCAGTGAGGCTTTATAACACAAATTTCACTGCATTTGCATTCTACAGCATCATGTTATATTTTAATAATTCTGTGTTGTGTTTGTATCCCTGTGCCATTACTTGATTTTAAAGTATTCTTCCTTGTCACTTTGTTTTCTTTCTTTCTGCCCATGTTGCTGATTGCAGCCCTCCTCTCAGAGGCAGGCAGACTACTCCTACACAGTCACTTACCCACAGATGTAAGTTTGGATCTCAAAGACATCTCAGGAGCCTACTTCCTAACAGACTTTAACAGCTATCTCATGTGTATCTTAACCTTAATTCCCTGAAAGTATTAACAACTAATTCTCCCTGAGTTCAAAAGAAACTCAATGTATAAATACCTCTGAAAGCAATGGGAACTAGTCACTCTGCAGATGGCAGAAATTCACATGAAAATTTTTAAGGCCCAATATCATGCAGGGAAAAAAAAAAAAAAAAAAAACCATATATGTGAACTGCTAAAAATAAACAATAAATGAATCCCAGTCCTTTATTTTTATGAAAACACTGTCCTGAGTGATGAAAACACTTCAAGCTGGTAGAACCCAGCCCTTGGAAGAACAAGAAATATTCACATTGAATTATAATTTATTCACTGATAAATCACCTGCTATCAGTTCAACTCAAAGCAAAAACAGTATTATGAAGAAAATAAAAGCAGATGTTTGTTCTACAGTCATACATCACACACCAAAAGCTTTATTGTCTACATGGTTTGGACTATGTAACTACAGGGGTCAATGCAAAGAAGGTATGAGCTCTAATGTACTGTTCATTTTGGAGTATTTGGATTCAGATTATGTTAAAAACAGATTTAACCATTTACTTAATTAGGTATAAACCCAATTAAGAGCCTCTACTTTGGCATACAGCTGTGGATGTAGGACCTGAGGTTACAGGATCTTTGCATAAGACCACCTTTCCTTGCTGAGCACAGGCAGCCTACTGCATGGAAATCCTGATTCCACATGCTAGGATGTTTGCATTGCCACTGCTTGAAATCATTTAGACTGCAACACTGAGGAGCACAATGGGTTACTTCTGCTCAGCCTAGTAGATACTAAAATATTATAAGTCTGAAAGACTAAGAAGGAAGAAAGAAAGATTTCAAAATGTTTTTCCCATGATCTGCAGCTCAAAAGTATTCCTATGGGTGAAATTGCTTAAGGTTTTCTTGAACAGAACTGTCTTTGATTAAATCTTTCCTCTGTTCGCTCTGTTCCAGCAATGCCATCATTATGGTTCTGATAATCTGATGTTAGACCATATCTCACTTTACAATCCCATCTGAAC